>NW_027480551.1:0-329926 GCF_051401765.1 Calliopsis andreniformis | reverse complement strand
AGGATTGAGGATTGAGGATTGAAGATTGAAGATTGGGTATTGAGGATTGAAGAATGAGGATTGAGGATTGAGGATTGAGGATTGACGATTGCAGATTGAGTATTGAGGATTGAGGATTGAGGATTGAGGATTGAGGATTGAGAATTGAGTATTGAGGACTGAGGATTGCGGATTGAGGATTGAAGATTGAGTATTGAGGATTGATTCTTGAGGATTGAGGATTGAGTATTGAGGATTGAGGTTGAGGATTGAAGATTGAGGATTGGGGATTGAGGATTGACGATTGAGGACTGAGTATTGGGGATTGAGAATTGAGGATTGAGGATTGATGATTGAGGATTGAGGATTGAGGATTGAAGATTGAGTATTGAGGATTGATTATTGAGGATTGAGGATTGAGGATTGAGGATTGAGGTTGAGGATTGAAGATTGGGGATTGGGGATTGAGTATTGACGATTGAGGATTGAGTATTGGGGATTGAGAATTGAGGATTGAGGATTGAAGTTGAGTATTGAGGACTGAAGATTGAGGATAGAGATTTGATTATTGAATATTGTGGATTGGGTATTGAACCATGAGTATTCAGAATATTCTATTGAGTGTTGGGAATTGAGGACTGATGGTTGAGTATTGAGGATTGGTGGCTGAGGGTTGTGCCTTGAATATTGAGGATTGAGGATTGAGGATTGAGGATAGAGGACTGATGCTTGAGGATTGAAGATTGAGGATTGTGGATTCAGGATTGAGGTTTGAGGACTGAGAATTGAGGATTGAGTATTGAGGGTTGAGGATTGAGGATTGAGGATTGAGGGTTGAAGATTGAGGATTGGGTATTTCGGATTGAACATTGAGGATTGAGGATTGGGGATTGAGGATTGAGGATTGAGTACTGAAGATTGAATATTGATGATTGATGATTGATGATTGAGGATTGAGGATTGAGGGTTGTGGATTGAGGACGAGGACTGAGGGTTGAGTATTGATGTGTGAGGTCTGAGGATTGAGGATTGAGGATTGAGAGTTGAGGATTGAGGATTGAAGATTGAGGATTGGGTATTGAGGATTGAAGAATGAGCATTGAGGATTGAGGATTGAGTATTGAGGATTGAAGATTGAGTATTGAGGATTGAACATTGAGGCTTGAGGATTGAGAATTGAGGATTGGGGATTGAAGATTGAGTATTGAGGATTGAAGATTGAGGATTGAGGATTGAGGATTGAGGATTGAGGATTGAGGATTGAGGATTGAGGATTGAGGATTGAGCATTGAAGACTGAATATCGATGATTGAGGATTGAGGATTGAGGATTACAGATTGAGTATTGAGGATTGAGGATTGAGGATTGAGGATTGAGGATCGAGGATTGAGGATTGAGGATTGAAGATTGAGGATTGAGGATTGAGGATTGAGGATTGAGGTTGAGGATTGAAGATTGAGGATTGGGGATTGAGGACTGACGTTTGAGGATTGAGTATTGGGGATTGAGGATTGAGGATTGAGGATTGAAATTGAGTATTGAGGATTGAAGATTGAGGATTGAGATTTGATTATTGAATATTGTGGACTGAGTATTGAAATGGGAGTATTCACAATATTCTATTGAGTGTTGAGAATTGAGGATTGAAGATTGAGTATTGAGTATTGAGGATTGAGGATTGAGGATTGAAGATTGAGGATTGAGAATTGAGGATTGAGGATTGAGGATTGAGGATTGAAGATTGAGGATTGGGTATTGAGGATTGAAGAATGAGCATTGAGGATTGAGGTTTGAGGATTTAGGATTGCAGATTGAGTATTGAGGATTGAAGATTGATGATTGAGGATTGAGGATTGAAGATTGAGGATTGAGGATTGAGGATTGAGGATTGAGGATTGAAGATTGAGGATTGATGATTGAGGATTGAGAATTGAGAATTGAGGATGAGATCTGAGGGTTGAGGATTGAGGGTTGGGAAATGGGGATTGAGGATTGAGGATTGAGGTTTGAGGATTGAGGATTGAGGATCGAGGATTGAGGATTGAGTATTGAAGATTGAGTATTGATCACTGAGGATTGAGTATTGAGGATTGAGGATTGAGAATTGAGGATTGAAGATTGAATATTGAGGATATAAGATTGAGGATTGATGATTGAGGATTGAGGATGGAGGATGAGGGCTGAGGGTTGAGGATTGAGGTTTGAGAACAGAGGACTGAGGATTGATGATTGAGAATTGAGGATTGAGGATTGAGGATTGAAGATAGAGGATTGGGTATTGAGTATTGAAGAATGAGGATTGAGGATTGAGGATTGAGGATTGAGGATTGAGGATTGAAGATTGAGGATTGGGTATTGTGGATTGAAGAATGAGGATTGAGGATTGCAGATTGAGTATTGAGGATTGAAGATTGATGATTGAGGATTGAGGATTGAGGATTGAGTATTGAGGATTGAGTATTGAAGATTGAGTATTGATGCCTGAGGATAGAGGATTGGGGATTGAGGATTGAGGATTGAGGATTGAGGATTGAAGATTGAGGATTGAGAATTGAGGGTTGAGGATTGAGGTTTGAGGACTGAGGATTGAGGATTGAGGATTGAGGATTGAGGCTTGAGGATTGAGGATTGAGGATTGAAGATTGAGGATTGAGGATTGAGGATGAGGGCTGAGAGTTGACGAATTGAGGTTTGAGGTCTGAGGACTGAGGATTGAGGATTGAGAATTGAGGATTGAGGAATGAGGATTGAAGATTGAGGATTGGGGACTGAGTGTTGAGGGTTGAGTGATGAGAATTGATGTTTGTGGATGGAGATTTGAAGATTGCAGATTGAGTATTGAGTATTGAAATGTGTGAATTGATGATATTCTATTGAGGACTGAGAATTGACGACTGATTGTTGAGGACTGAGGTCTGAAGATTGAGGATACAGGATTGTGGATTCAGGATTGAGGTTTGAGGACTGAGAATTGAGGACTGAGTATTGAGAATTGAGGATTGAGGATTGAGGATTGAGGATTGAAGATTGAGGATTGGGTATTGCGGATTGAACACTGAGGATTGAGGATTGAGGATTGAGGATTGAGGATTGAGGACTGAAGACTGAGTATTGATGATTGAAGGTTGAGGATTGAGGATTGAGGGTTATGGATTTTGGACGAGGACTGAGGGTTGAGTATTGATGTTTGAGGTCTGGGGATTGAGGATTGAGGATTGAGAATTGAGGATTGAGTATTCCGGATTGAAGATTGAGGATTGGGTATTGAGGATTGAAGAATGAGGATTGAGGATTGAGGATTGAGGATTGAAGATTGAGTATTGAGGATTGAAGATTGAGGATTGAGGATAGAGGATTGAAGATGGAGGATGAGGGCTGAGGGTTGAGGTTTGAGGTTTGAGTATTGAATCCTGAGAATTCAGGATATCCTATTGAGTATTGAGGATTGAGCGTTGATGGTTGAGTATTGAGCATTGGGGTCGAGGATCGAGTGTTGAAGATTGAGGATTGATGATTGAGGATTGAGGATTGAGCATTGAGGATTGAGTATTGAGTATTGAAGATTGAGGATTGATGATAGAGGATTGAGGATTGAGCATTGAGGTTTGAGGACTGAGGACTGAGTATTGAGGATTGAGGATTGAGGATTGAGGACTGAGGATTGAAGATTGAGGATTGGGGACTGAGGATTGAATATTCAGGATTGAGGATTGAGGATTGAGGATTGAGGACTGAGGATTGAGGATGAGGGCTGTGGGTCGGAGACTGAGGTTTGACGACTGAGGACTGAGGATTGAGGATTGACAATTGAGGACTGATGATTGAGGATTGAAGATTAAGGATTGGGTATTGAGGATTGAAGAATGAGGATTGAGGATTGAGGATTGAGGATTGCGTATTGAGGACCTAGGATTGGAGATTGATTATTGAGGATTGATGATTGGGGATTGAGGATTGAGGATTGAGGATCTAGGGTTGGTAATCGATTATTGAGGATTGAGGTTTGAGGTCTGAGGACTGAGGATTGAGGATTGAGAATTGAGGATTGAGGATTGAAGATTGAGGATGGGGGACTGAGCGTTGAGGGATGAGTGATGGTAATTGAAGTTTGTGGATAGAGATTTTAAGATTGCAGACTGAGTATTGAGTATTGAAAAGTGTGAATTGACGATATTCTATTGAGGATTGAGAACTGACGAATGATTGTTGAGGACTGAGTTCTGAAGATTGAGGACTCAGGATTGTGGATTCAGGATTGAGGTTTGAGGACTGAGAATTGAGGATTGAGTATTGAGGATTGAGGATTGAGGATTGAGGATTGAGGATTGAAGATTGAGGATTGGGTATTGCGGATTGAATATTGAGGATTGAGGATTGAGGATTGAGGATTGAGGATTGAGGACTGAAGATTGAATATTGATGATTGATGATTGAAGATTGAGGATTGAGGGTTGTGGATTGAGGACGAGGACTGAGGGTTGAGTATTGATGTGTGAGGTCTGAGGATTGAGGATTGAGGATTGAGAGTTGAGGATTGAGGATTGAAGATAGAGGATTGGGTATTGAGGATTGAAGAATGAGGATTGAGGATTGAGGATTCAGGATTGAGGATTGAAGATTGAGTATTGAAGATTGAGGATTGAGGATTCAGGATTGAGGATAGAGGATTGAGGATTGAAGATTGAATATTGATGATTGAAGATTGAGGATTGAGGATTGAGGATTGAGGATTGAGGTTGAGGATTGGAGATTGAGGATTGGGGATTGAGGATTGACGATTGAGGATTGAGTATTGGGGATTGAGAACTGAGGATTGAGGATTGAAATTGAGTATTGAGGATTGAAGATTGAGGATTGAGATTTGATTATTGAATATTGTGGATTGAGTATTGAACCATGAGTATTCAGAATATTCTATTGAGTATTGAGAATTGAGGATTGATGGTTGAGTATTGTGGATTGATGGCTGAGTGTTGTGTCTTGAATATTGAGGATTGAGGATTGAGGATTGAAGATTGAGTATTGAGGATTGAACATTGAGGATTTAGGATTGAGAATTGAGGGTTGTGGATTGAGGACGAGGACTGAGGGTTGAGTATTGATGTGTGTGGTCTGAGGATTGAGGATTGAGGCTTGAGAGTTGAGGATTGAGGATTGAAGATTGAGGATTGGGTATTGAGGATTGAAGAATGAGGATTGAGGATTGAGGACTCAGGATTGAGGATTGAAGATAGAGTATTGAGGATTGAACATTGAGGATTTAGGATTGAGAATTGAGGATTGAGGATTGAGGATTGAGGATTGAGGATTGAGGATTGAGGATTGAAGATTGAGGATTGGGTATTTCGGATTGAACATTGAGGGTTGAGGATTGAGGATTGAGGATTGGGGATTGAGGACTGAAGATTGAATATTGATGATTGATGATTGATGATTGAGGATTGAGGGTTGTGGATTGAGGACGAGGACTGAGGGTTGAGTATTGATGTGTGAGGTCTGAGGATTGAGGATTGAGTATTGAGAGTTGAGGATTGAGGATTGAAGATTGAGGATTGGGTATTGAGGATTGAAGAATGAGGATT
Source organism: Calliopsis andreniformis (assembly GCF_051401765.1). Taxonomy (NCBI): domain Eukaryota; kingdom Metazoa; phylum Arthropoda; class Insecta; order Hymenoptera; family Andrenidae; genus Calliopsis; species Calliopsis andreniformis. The sequence continues at coordinate 324,365 of NW_027480551.1, read as the reverse complement.
GAGGATTGAGGATTGAGGATTGAGGATTGAAGATTGAGTATTGAGGATTGAAAATTGAGGCTTGAGGATTGAGAATTGAGGATTGGGAATTGAAGATTGAGTATTGAGGATTGAAGATTGAGGATTGAGGATCGAGAATTGAGGATTGGGGATTGAAGATTGAGTATTGAGGATTGAAGATTGAGGATTGAGGATTGAGGATTGAGGATTGAGAATTGAAGATTGGGGATTGTGGATTGAGGATTGAGGATTGAGGATTGAGGATTGAAGATTGAATATTGATGGTTGAAGGTTGAGGATTGAGGATTGATGTTTGTGGATAGAGGACGAGGACTGAGGGTTGAATATTGATGTTTGAGGTCTGAGGATTGAGGATTGAGGATTGAGAATTGAGGATTGAGGATTGAGGATTGAAGATTGAAGATTGGGTATTGAGGATTGAAGAATGAGGATTGAGGATTGAGGATTGAGGATTGACGATTGCAGATTGAGTATTGAGGATTGAGGATTGAGGATTGAGGATTGAGGATTGAGAATTGAGTATTGAGGACTGAGGATTGCGGATTGAGGATTGAAGATTGAGTATTGAGGATTGATTATTGAGGATTGAGGATTGAGTATTGAGGATTGAGGTTGAGGATTGAAGATTGAGGATTGGGGATTGAGGATTGACGATTGAGGACTGAGTATTGGGGATTGAGAATTGAGGATTGAGGATTGAGGATTGAGGATTGAGGATTGAGGATTGAAGATTGAGTATTGAGGATTGATTATTGAGGATTGAGGATTGAGGATTGAGGATTGAGGTTGAGGATTGAAGATTGGGGATTGGGGATTGAGTATTGACGATTGAGGATTGAGTATTGGGGATTGAGAATTGAGGATTGAGGATTGAAGTTGAGTATTGAGGACTGAAGATTGAGGATAGAGATTTGATTATTGAATATTGTGGATTGGGTATTGAACCATGAGTATTCAGAATATTCTATTGAGTGTTGGGAATTGAGGATTGATGGTTGAGTATTAAGGATTGGTGGCTGAGTGTTGTGCCTTGAATATTGAGGATTGAGGATTGAGGATTGAGGATAGAGGACTGATGATTGAGGATTGAAGATTGAGGATTGTGGATTCAGGATTGAGGTTTGAGGACTGAGAATTGAGGATTGAGTATTGAGGGTTGAGGATTGAGGATTGAGGATTGAAGATTGAGGATTGGGTATTTCGGATTGAACATTGAGGATTGAGGATTGAGGATTGAGGATTGAGGACTGAAGATTGAATATTGAGGATTGAGGATTGAGGATTGAAGATTGAGGACTGAGAATTGAGGATTGAGGATTGAGGATTGAGGATTGAAGATTGAGGATTGGGTATTGAGGATTGAAGAATGAGGATTGAGGATTGAGGTTTGAGGATTGAGGGTTGCAGATTGAGTATTGAGGATTGAAGATTGATGATTGAGGATTGAGGATTGAAGATTGAGTATTGAGGATTGAACATTGAGGCTTGGGGATTGAGAATTAAGGATTGGGGATTGAAGATTGAGTATTGAGGATTGAAGATTGAGGTCTGAGGATTGAGGATTGAGGATTGAGGATTGAGGATTGAGGATAGAGGATTGAAGATTGAGGATTGGGTACTGAGGATTGAAGAATGAGGATTGAGGATTGAGGATTGAGGGTTGAGGATTGCAGATTGAGTATTGAGGATTGAGGATTGAGGATTGAGGATTGAGGATTGAGGGTTGAGGATTGAGGATTGAGGATTGAGGATTGAAGATTGAGTATTGAGGATTGAAGATTGAGGATTGAGGATTGAGGGTTGAGGATTGAGGTTGAGGATGGAAGATTGAGGATTGGGGATTGAGGATTGACGATTGAGGATTGAGTATTGGGGATTGAGAATTGAGGATTGAGGATTGAAATTGACTATTGAGGATTGAAGATTGAGGATTGAGACTTGATTATTGAATATTGTGGATTGAGTATTGAACCATGAGTATTCAGAATATTGTATTGAGTATTGAGAATTGAGGATTGATGGTTGAGTATTGAGGATTGATGGCTGAGGGTTGTGTCTTGAATATTGAGGATTGAGGATTGAGGATTGAGGATAGAGCACTGAGGATTGAAGATTCAGTATTGATGATTGAATATTGAGGATTGAGGATTGAGGTTTGAGGATTGAGGACGAGGACTGACGGTTGAGGATTGAGGTTTGAGGGTTGAGGATTGTGGATTGAGGACTGAGGATTGAGGATTGAGTATTGAGCATTCAGGATTGAAGATTGATGACTGGGGATTGAGGATTGAAGATTGATTATTAAGGATTGAAGATTGGGGATTGAGGATCTAGGATTGGAGATTGATTATTGAGGATTGAAGATTGAGGATTGAGGATTGAGGATTGAGAGTTGATAATTGAGGATGAGGACAGAGGGTTGAGGATTGAGGTTTGAGGCATGAGGACTGAGGATTGAGGATAGAGAATTGAGGCCTGATGATTGAGGATTGAAGATTGAGGATTGGGTATTGAGGATTGAAGAATGAGGATTGAGGATTGAGGATTGAGGATTGAGGATTACAGATTGAGTATTGAGGATTGAGGATTGAGGATTGAGGATTGAGGATTGAGGATTGAGGATTGAGGATTGAGGATTGAGGATTGAACATTGAGGATTGAGGATTGAGGATTGAGGATTGAGGATTGAGGACTGAAGATTGAATATTGATGATTGATGATTGAGGATTGAGGATTGTGGGTTGTGGATTGAGGACGAGGACTGAGGGTTGAGTATTGATGTGTGAGGTCTGAGGATTGAGGATTGAGGATTGAGAGTTGAGGATTGAGGATTGAAGATTGAGGATTGGGTATTGAGGATTGAAGAATGAGGATTGAGGATTGAGGATTCAGGATTGAGGATTGAAGATTGAGTATTGAGGATTGAACATTGAGGATTTATGATTGAGAATTGAGGATTGGGGATTGAAGATTGAGTATTGAGGATTGAAGATTGAGGATTGACGATTGAGGATTGAGGATTGAGGATTGAAGATTGAGGATTGAGGATTCAGGATTGAGGATTGAGGGTTGAGGATTGAAGATTGAATATTGATGATTGAAGATTGAGAATTGAGGATTGAGGATTGAGGGTTGAGGTTGAGGATTGAAGATTGAGGATTGGGGATTGAGGATTGACGATTGAGGTTTGAGTATTGGGGATTGAGAACTGAGGATTGAGGATTGAAATTGAGTATTGAGGATTGAAGATTGAGGATTGAGATTTGATTATTGAATATTGTGGATTGAGTATTGAACCATGGGTATTCAGGATATTCTATTGAGTATTGAGAATTGAGGATTGATGGTTGAGTATTGAGGATTGATGGCTGAGGGTTGTGTCTTGAATATTGAGGATTGAGGATTGAGGATTGAGGATAGAGCATTGAGGATTGAAGATTGAGTATTGATGATTGAATATTCAGGATTGAGGATTGAGGTTTGAGGATTGAGGACGAGGACTTACGGTTGAGGATTGAGGATTGAGGATTGAGGTTTGAGCATTGAGGATTGAAGATTGATGACTGGGGACTGAGGATTGAAGATTGAGTATTAGGGATTGAAGATTGGGGTTGAGGATCTAGGATTGGAGATTGATTATTGAGTATTGAAGATTGAGGATTGAGGATCGAGGATTGAGAATTGAGAATTGAGGATGAGGACTGAGGGTTGAGGATTGAGGTTTGAGGCATGAGAGTTGAGGGTTGAGAATTGAGGATTGAGGATTGAGGATTGAGGATTGAGTATTGAAGATTGAGTATTGATGCCCGAGGATTGAGGATCGAGGATTGAGGATTCAGGATTGGAGATTGATTATTGAGGATTGAAGATTGAGGATTGAGGACTGAGGATTGAGAATTGAGAATTGAGTATGAGGACTGAGGGTTGAGGATTGAGGTTTGAGGAATGAGGATTGAGGGTTGGGGAATGAGGATTGAGGATTGAGGATTGAGGATTGAGCATTGAAGATTGAGTACTGATGCCTGAGGATTGAGGATTGAGGATTGATGATTGAGGATCGAGGATTGAAGATTGAGAATTGAGGATTGAAGATTGAGGATTGAGGATTGAGGATTGAGGATGGAGGATGAGGGCTGAGGGTTGAGGATTGAGGATTGAGAAATGAGGTTTGAGGATTGAGGATTGAAATTGAGGATTGGGTATTGAGGATTGAAGAATGAGGATTGACGAATTAGGATTGAGGATTGAGGATTGAGGATTGAAGATTGAGGATCGTGTATTGAGGATTGATGAATGAGGATTGAGGATTGAGGATAGAGGATTGAGGATTGTGGATTGAAGATTGAGTATTGAGGATTGAATATTGAGGATTGAGGATTGAGGATTGAGGATTTAGGTTGAGGATTGAAGATTGAGGATTGGGGATTGAGGATTGACGATTGAGGATTGAGTATTCGGGATTGAGAATTGAGGATTGAGGATTGAAATTGAGTATTGAGGACTGAAGATTGAGGATTGAGATTTGATTATTGAATACTGTGGATTGAGTATTGAACCATGAGTATTCAGAATATTCTATTGAGTATTGAGAATTGAGGATTGATGGTTGAGTATTGAGGATTGATGGCTGAGGGTTGTGTCTTGAATATTGAGGACTGAGGATTGAGGATTGAGGATAGAGCATTGAGGATTGAAGATTGAGTATTGATGATTGAATATTGAGGATCGAGGATTGAGGTTTGAGGATTGAGGACGAGGACTGACGGTTGAGGATTGAGGTTTGAGGATTGAGGATTGTGGATTGAGGACTGAGGATTGAGGATTGAGGATTGAGCATTGAGGATTGAAGATTGATGACTGGGGATTGAGGATTGAAGATTGAGTATTAAGGTTTGAAGATTGGGGATTGAGGATCTAGCATTGGAGATTGATTATTGAGGATTGAAGATTGAGGATTGAGGATTGAGGATTGAGAATTGAGAACTGAGGATGAGGACTGATGATTGAGGATTGAGAATTGTGGACTGATGATTGAGGATTGAAGACTGAGGATTGTGGATTCAGGATTGAGGTTTCAGAACTGAGAATTGAGGATTGAGTATTGAGGGTTGAGGATTGAGGATTGAGGATTGAGGATTGAAGATTGAGGATTGGGTATTTCGGATTGAACATTGAGGATTGAGGATTGAGAATTGAGGATTGCGGATTGAGGACTGAAGATTGAATATTGATGATTGATGATTGAGGATTGAGGATTGAGGGTTGTGGATTGAGGACGAGGGCTGAGGGTTGAGTATTGATGTGTGAGGTCTGACGATTGAGGATTGAGGATTGATAGTTGAGGATTGAGGATTGAAGATTGAGGATTGGGTATTGAGGATTGAAGAATGAGGATTGAGGATTGAGGATTGAGGATTGGGGATTGCAGATTGTGTATTGACGATTGAGGATTGAGGATTGAGGATTGAGGATTGAGGATAGAGGATTGAGGATTGAGGATTGGGGATTGAAGATTGAGTATTGAGGATTGAGGATTGAGGATTGAGGATTTAGGTTGAGGATTGAAGATTGAGGATTGGGGATTGAGGATTGACGATTGAGGATTGAGTATTCGGGATTGAGAATTGAGGATTGAGGATTGAAATTGAGTATTGAGGACTGAAGATTGAGGATTGAGATTTGATTATTGAATACTGTGGATTGAGTATTGAACCATGAGTATTCAGAATATTCTATTGAGTATTGAGAATTGAGGATTGATGGTTGAGTATTGAGGATTGATGGCTGAGGGTTGTGTCTTGAATATTGAGGACTGAGGATTGAGGATTGAGGATAGAGCATTGAGGATTGAAGATTGAGTATTGATGATTGAATATTGAGGATCGAGGATTGAGGTTTGAGGATTGAGGACGAGGACTGACGGTTGAGGATTGAGGTTTGAGGATTGAGGATTGTGGATTGAGGACTGAGGATTGAGGATTGAGGATTGAGCATTGGGGATTGAAGATTGATGACTGGGGATTGAGGATTGAAGATTGAGTATTAAGGTTTGAAGATTGGGGATTGAGGATCTGGCATTGGAGATTGATTATTGAGGACTGAAGATTGAGGATTGAGGATTGAGGATTGAGAATTGAGAATTGAGGATGAGGACTGATGATTGAGGATTGAGAATTGTGGACTGATGATTGAGAATTGAAGATTGAGGATTGTGGATTCAGGATTGATATTTCAGAACTGAGAATTGAGGATTGAGTATTGAGGGTTGAGGATTGAGGATTGAGGATTGAGGATTGAAGATTGAGGATTGGGTATTTCGGATTGAACATTGAGGATTGAGGATTGAGGATTGAGGATTGCGGATTGAGGGCTGAAGATTGAATATTGATGATTGATGATTGAGGATTGAGTATTGAGGGTTGTGGATTGAGGACGAGGGCTGAGGGTTGAGTATTGATGTGTGAGGTCTGACGATTGAGGATTGAGGATTGAGAGTTGAGGATTGAGGATTGAAGATTGAGGATTGGGTATTGAGGATTGAAGAATGAGGATTGAGGATTGAGGATTGAGGTTGAGGATTGAAGATTGAGGATTGGGGATTGAGGATTGACGATTGAGGATTGAGTATTGGGGATTGAGAATTGAGGATTGAGGATTGAAGTTGCGTATTGACGATTGAAGATTCAGGATTGAGACTTGATTATTGAATATTGTGGATTGAGTATTGAACCATGAGTATTCAGAATATTCTATTGAGTATTGAGAATTGAGGATTGATGGTTGAGTATTGAGGATTGGTGGCTGAGGTTTGTGTCTTGAATATTGAGGATTGAGGATTGAGGATTGAGGATTGAGGATTGCAGATTGAGTATTGAGGATTGAAGATTGAGGATTGAGATTTGATTATTGAATATTGTGGACTGAGTATTGAAACGGGAGTATTCAGAATATTCTATTGAGTGTTGAGTATTGAGGATTGAAGATTGAGGATTGAGTATTGAGGATTGAGGATTAAGTATTGAGGGTTGAGAATTGAGGATTGAGGATTGAGGATTGAAGATTGAGGATTGGGTATTGAGGGTTGAAGAATGAGGATTGAGGATTGAGGTTTGAGGATTGAGGATTGCAGATTGAGTATTGAGGATTGAAGATTGATGATTGAGGATTGAGGAATGAAGATTGAGGATTGAGGATTGAGGATTGAGGATTGAGGATTGAAGATTCAGTATTGAGTATTGAAGATTGAGGATTGGGTATTGAGGATTGAAGAATGAGGATTGAGTATTGAGGATTGAGGATTGAGGATTGAGGATTGAAGATTGAGTATTGAGGATTGAATATTGAGGATTGAGGATTGAGGATTGAGGATTTAGGTTGAGGATTGAAGATTGAGGATTGGGGATTGAGGATTGACGATTGAGGATTGAGTATTCGGGATTGAGAATTGAGGATTGAGGATTGAAATTGAGTATTGAGGACTGAAGATTGAGGATTGAAGATTAAGGATTGGGTATTGAGGATTGAAGAATGAGGATTGAGGATTGAGGATTGAGGATTGCGGATTGAGGACCTAGGATTGGAGATTGATTATTGAGGATTGATGATTGGGGATTGAGGATTGAGGATTGAGGATCTAGGATTGGTAATCGATTATTGAGGATTGAGGTTTGAGGTCTGAGGACTGAGGATTGAGGATTGAGAATTGAGGATTGAGGATTGAGGATTGAATGTGGAGGATGGGGGACTGAGCGTTGAGGGTTGAGTGATGGTAATTGAAGTTTGTGGATAGAGGTTTTAAGATTGCAGACTGAGTATTGAGTATTGAAACGTGTGAATTGACGATATTCTATTGTGGATTGAGAACTGACGAATGATTGTTGAGGACTGAGGTCTGAAGATTGAGGATTCAGGATTGTGGATTCAGGATTGACGTTTGAGGACTGAGAATTGAGGATTGAGTATTGAGGATTGAGGATTGAGGATTGAGGATTGAGGATTGAAGATTGAGGATTGGGTATTGCGGATTGAACATTGAGGATTGAGGATTGAGGGTTGAGGATTGAGGATTGAGGACTGAAGATTGAATATTGATGATTGATGATTGAGGATTGAGGATTGAGGGTTGTGGATTGAGGACGAGGACTGAGGGTTGAGTATTGATGTGTGAGGTCTGAGGATTGAGGATTGAGGATTGAGAGTTGAGGATTGAGGATTGAAGATTGAGGATTGGGTATTGAGGATTGAAGAATGAGGATTGAGGATTGAGGATTCAGGATTGAGGATTGAAGATTGAGTATTGAGGATTGAACATTGAGGATTTAGGATTGAGAATTGAGGATTGGGGATTGAAGACTGAGTATTGAGGATTGAAGATTGAGGATTGAGGATTGAGGACTGAGGATTGAGGATTGAAGATTGAGGATTGAGGATTCAGGATTGAGGATTGAGGATTGAGGATTGAAGATTGAATATTGATGATTGAAGATTGAGGATTGAGGATTGAGGATTGAGGATTGAGGTTGAGGATTGAAGATTGAGGATTGGGGATTGACGATTGACGATTGAGGATTGAGTATTGGGGATTGAGAACTGAGGATTGAGGATTGAAATTGAGTATTGAGGATTGAAGATTGACGATTGAGATTTGATTATTGAATATTGTGGATTGAGTATTGAACCATGAGTATTCAGAATATTCTATTGAGTATTGAGAATTGAGGATTGATGGTTGAGTATTGAGGATTGATGGCTGAGGGTTGTGTCTTGAATATTGAGGATTGAGGATTGAGGATTGAGGATAGAGCATTGAGGATTGAAGATTGAGTATTGATGATTGAATATTCAGGATTGAGGATTGAGGTTTGAGGATTGAGGACGAGGACTGACGGTTGAGGATTGAGGATTGAGGATTGAGGTTTGAGCATTGAGGATTGAAGATTGATGACTGGGGACTGAGGATTGAAGATTGAGTATTAAGGATTGAAGATTGGGGTTGAGTATCTAGGATTGGAGATTGATTATTGAGGATTGAAGATTGAGGATTGAGGATCGAGGATTGAGAATTGAGAATTGAGGATGAGGACTGAGGGTTGAGGATTGAGGTTTGAGGCATGAGGGTTGAGGGCTGAGGATTGAGGATTGAGGATTGAGGATTGAGGATTGAGGATTGAGGTTGAGGATTGAAGATTGAGGATTGGGGATTGAGGATCGAGGATTGAAGATTGAGAATTGAGGATTGAAGATTGAAGATTGACGATTGGGTATTGAGGATTGAAGAATGAGGATTGAGGATTGAGGATTGAGGATTGAGGATTGAAGATTGAGTGTTGAGGATTGAAGATTGAGGATTGAGGATTGAGGATTGAGGATTGAGGATTGAAGATTGAGTATTGAGGATTGAAGATTCAGGATTGAGTATTGAGGGTTGAGGATTCAGGGTTGAAGATTGAGGATTGAGGATTGAGTATTGAGGATTGAGGATTGAGGATTGAAGATTGAATATTGATGATTGAATATTGAGGATTGAGGATTGAGGATTGAGTATTGAAGATTGAGTATTGATGCCTGAGGATTGAGGATTGATGATAGAGGGTTGAGGATTGAGGATTGAAGATTGAGTATTGGGGATTGAAGATTGAAGAATGAGGATTGAGGATTGGGGATTGAGGATTGTGGATTGAAGATTGAGTATTGAGGATTGAACATTGAGTCTTGAGGATTGAGAATTGAGAATTGAGGATTGGGGATTGAAGATTGAGTATTGAGGATTGAAGGTTGAGGATTGAGGATTGAGGATTGAGAATTGAGGATTGAGGATTGAGGATTGAAGATTGAGGATTGGGTATTGAGGATTGAAGAATGAGCATTGAGGATTGAGGATTGAGGATTGAGGATTGCAGATTGAGTATTGAGGATTGAGGATTGAGGATTGAGGGTTGAGGATTGTGGATTGAGGATTGAGGATTGAGGATTGAGGATTGAAGATTGAGTATTGAGGATTGAAGATTGAGGATTGAGGATTGAGGATTGATAATTGATAATTGAGGATTGAGGATTGAAGATTGAGGATTGAGGATTGAAATTGAGTGTAGAGGATTGAAGATTGAGGATTGAGGATTGAGGATTGAGGATTGAGGTTGAGGATTGAAGATTGAGGATTGGGGATTGAGGATTGACGATTGAGGATTGAGTATTGAGGATTGAGAACTGAGGATTGAGTATTGAAATTCAGTATTGAGGATTGAAGATTGAGGATTGAGACTTGATTATTGAATATTGTGGATTGAGTATTGAACCATGAGTATTCAGAATATTCTATTGAGGATTGACGAATTAGGATTGAGGATTGAGGATTGAGGATTGAAGATTGAGGATCGTGTATTGAGGATTGAAGAATGAGGATTGAGGATTGAGGATATAGGATTGAGGATTGAGGATTGAAGATTGAGTATTGAGGATTGAATATTGAGGATTGAGGATTGAGGATTGAGGACTGATGATTGAATATTGATGATTGATGATTGAGGATTGAGGATTGAGGGTTGTGGATTGAGGACGAGGACTGAGGGTTGAGTATTGATGTGTGAGGTCTGAGGATTGAGGATTGAGGATTGAGAGTTGAGGATTGAGGATTGAAGATTGAGGATTGGGTATTGAGGATTGAAGAATGAGGATTGAGGATTGAGGATTCAGGATTGAGGATTGAAGATTGAGTATTGAGGATTGAACATTGAGGATTTAGGATTGAGAATTGAGGATTGGGGATTGAAGACTGAGTATTGAGGATTGAAGATTGAGGATTGAGGATTGAGGATTGAGGATTGAGGATTGAAGATTGAGGATTGAGGATTCAGGATTGAGGATTGAGGATTGAGGATTGAAGATTGAATATTGATGATTGAAGATTGAGGATTGAGGATTGAGGATTGAGGATTGAGGATTGAGGTTGAGGATTGAAGATTGAGGATTGGGGATTGAGGATTGACGATTGAGGATTGAGTATTGGGGATTGAGAACTGAGGATTGAGGATTGAAATTGAGTATTGAGGATTGAAGATTGACGATTGAGATTTGATTATTGAATATTGTGGATTGAGTATTGAACCATGAGTATTCAGAATATTCTATTGAGTATTGAGAATTGAGGATTGATGGTTGAGTATTGAGGATTGATGGCTGAGGGTTGTGTCTTGAATATTGAGGATTGAGGATTGAGGATTGAGGATAGAGCATTGAGGATTGAAGATTGAGTATTGATGATTGAATATTCAGGATTGAGGATTGAGGTTTGAGGATTGAGGACGAGGACTGACGGTTGAGGATTGAGGATTGAGGATTGAGGTTTGAGCATTGAGGATTGAAGATTGATGACTGGGGACTGAGGATTGAAGATTGAGTATTAAGGATTGAAGATTGGGGTTGAGTATCTAGGATTGGAGATTGATTATTGAGGATTGAAGATTGAGGATTGAGGATCGAGGATTGAGAATTGAGAATTGAGGATGAGGACTGAGGGTTGAGGATTGAGGTTTGAGGCATGAGGGTTGAGGGCTGAGGATTGAGGATTGAGGATTGAGGATTGAGGATTGAGGATTGAGGATTGAGGTTCAGGATTGAAGATTGAGGATTGGGGATTGAGGATCGAGGATTGAAGATTGAGAATTGAGGATTGAAGATTGAAGATTGACGATTGGGTATTGAGGATTGAAGAATGAGGATTGAGGATTGAGGATTGAGGATTGAGGATTGAAGATTGAGTGTTGAGGATTGAAGATTGAGGATTGAGGATTGAGGATTGAGGATTGAGGATTGAAGATTGAGTATTGACGATTGAAGATTCAGGATTGAGTACTGAGGATTGAGGATTCAGGGTTGAAGATTGACGATTGAGGATTGAGTATTGAGGATTGAGGATTGAGGATTGAAGATTGAATATTGATGATTGAATATTGAGGATTGAGGATTGAGGATTGAGTATTGAAGATTGAGTATTGATGCCTGAGGATTGAGGATTGATGATAGAGGATTGAGGATTGAGGATTGAAGATTGAGTATTGGGGATTGAAGATTGAAGAATGAGGATTGAGGATTGGGGATTGAGGATTGTGGATTGAAGATTGAGTATTGAGGATTGAACATTGAGGCTTGAGGATTGAGAATTGAGAATTGAGGATTGGGGATTGAAGATTGAGTATTGAGGATTGAAGGTTGAGGATTGAGGATTGAGGATTGAGAATTGAGGATTGAGGATTGAGGATTGAAGATTGAGGATTGGGTATTGAGGATTGAAGAATGAGCATTGAGGATTGAGGATTGAGGATTGAGGATTGCAGATTGAGTATTGAGGATTGAGGATTGAGGATTGAGGGTTGAGGATTGTGGATTGAGGATTGAGGATTGAGGATTGAGGATTGAAGATTGAGTATTGAGGATTGAAGATTGAGGATTGAGGATTGAGGATTGATAATTGAGGATTGAGGATTGAAGATTGAGGATTGAGGATTGAAATTGAGTGTAGAGGATTGAAGATTGAGGATTGAGGATTGAGGATTGAGGATTGAGGTTGAGGATTGAAAATTGAGGATTGGGGATTGAGGATTGACGATTGAGGATTGAGTATTGAGGATTGAGAACTGAGGATTGAGTATTGAAATTGAGTATTGAGGATTGAAGATCGAGGATTGAGACTTGATTATTGAATATTGTGGATTGAGTATTGAACCATGAGTATTCAGAATATTCTATTGAGGATTGACGAATTAGGATTGAGGATTGAGGATTGAGGATTGAAGATTGAGGATCGTGTATTGAGGATTGAAGAATGAGGATTGAGGATTGAGGATAGAGGATTGAGGATTGAGGATTGAAGATTGAGTATTGAGGATTGAATATTGAGGATTGAGGATTGAGGATTGAGGATTTAGGTTGAGGATTGAAGACTGAGGATTGGGGATTGAGGATTGACGATTGAGGATTGAGTATTCGGGATTGAGAATTGAGGATTGAGGATTGAAATTGAGTATTGAGGACTGAAGATTGAGGATTGAGATTTGATTATTGAATACTGTGGATTGAGTATTGAACCATGAGTATTCAGAATATTCTATTGAGTATTGAGAATTGAGGATTGATGGTTGAGTATTGAGGATTGATGGCTGAGGGTTGTGTCTTGAATATTGAGGACTGATGATTGAGGATTGAGGATAGAGCATTGAGGATTGAAGATTGAGTATTGATGATTGAATATTGAGGATCGAGGATTGAGGTTTGAGGATTGAGGACGAGGACTGACGGTTGAGGATTGAGGTTTGAGGATTGAGGATTGTGGATTGAGGACTGAGGATTGAGGATTGAGGATTGAGCATTGGGGATTGAAGATTGATGACTGGGGATTGAGGATTGAAGATTGAGTATTAAGGTTTGAAGATTGGGGATTGAGGATCTGGCATTGGAGATTGATTATTGAGGACTGAAGATTGAGGATTGAGGATTGAGGATTGAGAATTGAGAATTGAGGATGAGGACTGATGATTGAGGATTGAGAATTGTGGACTGATGATTGAGAATTGAAGATTGAGGATTGTGGATTCAGGATTGATATTTCAGAACTGAGAATTGAGGATTGAGTATTGAGGGTTGAGGATTGAGGATTGAGGATTGAGGATTGAAGATTGAGGATTGGGTATTTCGGATTGAACATTGAGGATTGAGGATTGAGGATTGAGGATTGCGGATTGAGGACTGAAGATTGAATATTGATGATTGATGATTGAGGATTGAGTATTGAGGGTTGTGGATTGAGGACGAGGGCTGAGGGTTGAGTATTGATGTGTGAGGTCTGACGATTGAGGATTGAGGATTGAGAGTTGAGGATTGAGGATTGAAGATTGAGGATTGGGTATTGAGGATTGAAGAATGAGGATTGAGGATTGAGGATTGAGGTTGAGGATTGAAGATTGAGGATTGGGGATTGAGGATTGACGATTGAGGATTGAGTATTGGGGATTGAGAATTGAGGATTGAGGATTGAAGTTGCGTATTGACGATTGAAGATTCAGGATTGAGACTTGATTATTGAATATTGTGGATTGAGTATTGAACCATGAGTATTCAGAATATTCTATTGAGTATTGAGAATTGAGGATTGGTGGTTGAGTATTGAGGATTGGTGGCTGAGGTTTGTGTCTTGAATATTGAGGATTGAGGATTGAGGATTGAGGATTGAGGATTGCAGATTGAGTATTGAGGATTGAAGATTGAGGATTGAGATTTGATTATTGAATATTGTGGACTGAGTATTGAAACGGGAGTATTCAGAATATTCTATTGAGTGTTGAGTATTGAGGATTGAAGATTGAGGATTGAGTATTGAGGATTGAGGATTAAGTATTGAGGGTTGAGAATTGAGGATTGAGGATTGAGGATTGAAGATTGAGGATTGGGTATTGAGGGTTGAAGAATGAGGATTGAGGATTGAGGTTTGAGGATTGAGGATTGCAGATTGAGTATTGAGGATTGAAGATTGATGATTGAGGATTGAGGAATGAAGATTGAGGATTGAGGATTGAGGATTGAGGATTGAGGATTGAAGATTCAGTATTGAGTATTGAAGATTGAGGATTGGGTATTGAGGATTGAAGAATGAGGATTGGGTATTGCGGATTGAACATTGAGGATTGAGGATTGAGGGTTGAGGATTGAGGATTGAGGACTGAAGATTGAATATTGATGATTGATGATTGAGGATTGAGGATTGAGGGTTGTGGATTGAGGACGAGGACTGAGGGTTGAGTATTGATGTGTGAGGTCTGAGGATTGAGGATTGAGGATTGAGAGTTGAGGATTGAGGATTGAAGATTGAGGATTGGGTATTGATGATTGAAGAATGAGGATTGAGGATTGAGGATTCAGGATTGAGGATTGAAGATTGAGTATTGAGGATTGAACATTGAGGATTTAGGATTGAGAATTGAGGATTGGGGATTGAAGACTGAGTATTGAGGATTGAAGATTGAGGATTGAGGATTGAGGACTGAGGATTGAGGATTGAAGATTGAGGATTGAGGATTCAGGATTGAGGATTGAGGATTGAGGATTGAAGATTGAATATTGATGATTGAAGATTGAGGATTGAGGATTGAGGATTGAGGATTGAGGTTGAGGATTGAAGATTGAGGATTGGGGATTGAGGATTGACGATTGAGGATTGAGTATTGGGGATTGAGAACTGAGGATTGAGGATTGAAATTGAGTATTGAGGATTGAAGATTGACGATTGAGATTTGATTATTGAATATTGTGGATTGAGTATTGAACCATGAGTATTCAGAATATTCTATTGAGTATTGAGAATTGAGGATTGATGGTTGAGTATTGAGGATTGATGGCTGAGGGTTGTGTCTTGAATATTGAGGATTGAGGATTGAGGATTGAGGATAGAGCATTGAGGATTGAAGATTGAGTATTGATGATTGAATATTCAGGATTGAGGATTGAGGTTTGAGGATTGAGGACGAGGACTGACGGTTGAGGATTGAGGATTGAGGATTGAGGTTTGAGCATTGAGGATTGAAGATTGATGACTGGGGACTGAGGATTGAAGATTGAGTATTAAGGATTGAAGATTGGGGTTGAGTATCTAGGATTGGAGATTGATTATTGAGGATTGAAGATTGAGGATTGAGGATCGAGGATTGAGAATTGAGAATTGAGGATGAGGACTGAGGGTTGAGGATTGAGGTTTGAGGCATGAGGGTTGAGGGCTGAGGATTGAGGATTGAGGATTGAGGATTGAGGATTGAGGATTGAGGATTGAGGTTGAGGATTGAAGATTGAGGATTGGGGATTGAGGATCGAGGATTGAAGATTGAGAATTGAGGATTGAAGATTGAAGATTGACGATTGGGTATTGAGGATTGAAGAATGAGGATTGAGGATTGAGGATTGAGGATTGAGGATTGAAGATTGAGTGTTGAGGATTGAAGATTGAGGATTGAGGATTGAGGATTGAGGATTGAGGATTGAAGATTGAGTATTGAGGATTGAAGATTCAGGATTGAGTATTGAGGGTTGAGGATTCAGGGTTGAAGATTGAGGATTGAGGATTGAGTATTGAGGATTGAGGATTGAGGATTGAAGATTGAATATTGATGATTGAATATTGAGGATTGAGGATTGAGGATTGAGTATTGAAGATTGAGTATTGATGCCTGAGGATTGAGGATTGATGATAGAGGGTTGAGGATTGAGGATTGAAGATTGAGTATTGGGGATTGAAGATTGAAGAATGAGGATTGAGGATTGGGGATTGAGGATTGTGGATTGAAGATTGAGTATTGAGGATTGAACATTGAGTCTTGAGGATTGAGAATTGAGAATTGAGGATTGGGGATTGAAGATTGAGTATTGAGGATTGAAGGTTGAGGATTGAGGATTGAGGATTGAGAATTGAGGATTGAGGATTGAGGATTGAAGATTGAGGATTGGGTATTGATGATTGAAGAATGAGCATTGAGGATTGAGGATTGAGGATTGAGGATTGCAGATTGAGTATTGAGGATTGAGGATTGAGGATTGAGGGTTGAGGATTGTGGATTGAGGATTGAGGATTGAGGATTGAGGATTGAAGATTGAGTATTGAGGATTGAAGATTGAGGATTGAGGATTGAGGATTGATAATTGAGGATTGAGGATTGAAGATTGAGGATTGAGGATTGAAATTGAGTGTAGAGGATTGAAGATTGAGGATTGAGGATTGAGGATTGAGGATTGAGGTTGAGGATTGAAGATTGAGGATTGGGGATTGAGGATTGACGATTGAGGATTGAGTATTGAGGATTGAGAACTGAGGATTGAGTATTGAAATTGAGTATTGAGGATTGAAGATTGAGGATTGAGACTTGATTATTGAATATTGTGGATTGAGTATTGAACCATGAGTATTCAGAATATTCTATTGAGGATTGACGAATTAGGATTGAGGATTGAGGATTGAGGATTGAAGATTGAGGATCGTGTATTGAGGATTGAAGAATGAGGATTGAGGATTGAGGATATAGGATTGAGGATTGAGGATTGAAGATTGAGTATTGAGGATTGAATATTGAGGATTGAGGATTGAGGATTGAGGACTGATGATTGAATATTGATGATTGATGATTGAGGATTGAGGATTGAGGGTTGTGGATTGAGGACGAGGACTGAGGGTTGAGTATTGATGTGTGAGGTCTGAGGATTGAGGATTGAGGATTGAGAGTTGAGGATTGAGGATTGAAGATTGAGGATTGGGTATTGAGGATTGAAGAATGAGGATTGAGGATTGAGGATTCAGGATTGAGGATTGAAGATTGAGTATTGAGGATTGAACATTGAGGATTTTGGATTGAGAATTGAGGATTGGGGATTGAAGACTGAGTATTGAGGATTGAAGATTGAGGATTGAGGATTGAGGATTGAGGATTGAGGATTGAAGATTGAGGATTGAGGATTCAGGATTGAGGATTGAGGATTGAGGATTGAAGATTGAATATTGATGATTGAAGATTGAGGATTGAGGATTGAGGATTGAGGATTGAGGATTGAGGTTGAGGATTGAAGATTGAGGATTGGGGATTGAGGATTGACGATTGAGGATTGAGTATTGGGGATTGAGAACTGAGGATTGAGGATTGAAATTGAGTATTGAGGATTGAAGATTGACGATTGAGATTTGATTATTGAATATTGTGGATTGAGTATTGAACCATGAGTATTCAGAATATTCTATTGAGTATTGAGAATTGAGGATTGATGGTTGAGTATTGAGGATTGATGGCTGAGGGTTGTGTCTTGAATATTGAGGATTGAGGATTGAGGATTGAGGATAGAGCATTGAGGATTGAAGATTGAGTATTGATGATTGAATATTCAGGATTGAGGATTGAGGTTTGAGGATTGAGGACGAGGACTGACGGTTGAGGATTGAGGATTGAGGATTGAGGTTTGAGCATTGAGGATTGAAGATTGATGACTGGGGACTGAGGATTGAAGATTGAGTATTAAGGATTGAAGATTGGGGTTGAGTATCTAGGATTGGAGATTGATTATTGAGGATTGAAGATTGAGGATTGAGGATCGAGGATTGAGAATTGAGAATTGAGGATGAGGACTGAGGGTTGAGGATTGAGGTTTGAGGCATGAGGGTTGAGGGCTGAGGATTGAGGATTGAGGATTGAGGATTGAGGATTGAGGATTGAGGATTGAGGTTCAGGATTGAAGATTGAGGATTGGGGATTGAGGATCGAGGATTGAAGATTGAGAATTGAGGATTGAAGATTGAAGGTTGACGATTGGGTATTGAGGATTGAAGAATGAGGATTGAGGATTGAGGATTGAGGATTGAGGATTGAAGATTGAGTGTTGAGGATTGAAGATTGAGGATTGAGGATTGAGGATTGAGGATTGAGGATTGAAGATTGAGTATTGACGATTGAAGATTCAGGATTGAGTACTGAGGATTGAGGATTCAGGGTTGAAGATTGAGGATTGAGGATTGAGTATTGAGGATTGAGGATTGAGGATTGAAGATTGAATATTGATGATTGAATATTGAGGATTGAGGATTGAGGATTGAGTATTGAAGATTGAGTATTGATGCCTGAGGATTGAGGATTGATGATAGAGGATTGAGGATTGAGGATTGAAGATTGAGTATTGGGAATTGAAGATTGAAGAATGAGGATTGAGGATTGGGGATTGAGGATTGTGGATTGAAGATTGAGTATTGAGGATTGAACATTGAGGCTTGAGGATTGAGAATTGAGAATTGAGGATTGGGGATTGAAGATTGAGTATTGAGGATTGAAGGTTGAGGATTGAGGATTGAGGATTGAGAATTGAGGATTGAGGATTGAGGATTGAAGATTGAGGATTGGGTATTGAGGATTGAAGAATGAGCATTGAGGATTGAGGATTGAGGATTGAGGATTGCAGATTGAGTATTGAGGATTGAGGATTGAGGATTGAGGGTTGAGGATTGTGGATTGAGGATTGAGGATTGAGGATTGAGGATTGAAGATTGAGTATTGAGGATTGAAGATTGAGGATTGAGGATTGAGGATTGATAATTGAGGATTGAGGATTGAAGATTGAGGATTGAGGATTGAAATTGAGTGTAGAGGATTGAAGATTGAGGATTGAGGATTGAGGATTGAGGATTGAGGTTGAGGATTGAAAATTGAGGATTGGGGATTGAGGATTGACGATTGAGGATTGAGAATTGAGGATTGAGAACTGAGGATTGAGTATTGAAATTGAGTATTGAGGATTGAAGATCGAGGATTGAGACTTGATTATTGAATATTGTGGATTGAGTATTGAACCATGAGTATTCAGAATATTCTATTGAGGATTGACGAGTTAGGATTGAGGATTGAGGATTGAGGATTGAAGATTGAGGATCGTGTATTGAGGATTGAAGAATGAGGATTGAGGATTGAGGATAGAGGATTGAGGATTGAGGATTGAAGATTGAGTATTGAGGATTGAATATTGAGGATTGAGGATTGAGGATTGAGGATTTAGGTTGAGGATTGAAGACTGAGGATTGGGGATTGAGGATTGACGATTGAGGATTGAGTATTCGGGATTGAGAATTGAGGATTGAGGATTGAAATTGAGTATTGAGGACTGAAGATTGAGGATTGAGATTTGATTATTGAATACTGTGGATTGAGTATTGAACCATGAGTATTCAGAATATTCTATTGAGTATTGAGAATTGAGGATTGATGGTTGAGTATTGAGGATTGATGGCTGAGGGTTGTGTCTTGAATATTGAGGACTGAGGATTGAGGATTGAGGATAGAGCATTGAGGATTGAAGATTGAGTATTGATGATTGAATATTGAGGATCGAGGATTGAGGTTTGAGGATTGAGGACGAGGACTGACGGTTGAGGATTGAGGTTTGAGGATTGAGGATTGTGGATTGAGGACTGAGGATTGAGGATTGAGGATTGAGCATTGGGGATTGAAGATTGATGACTGGGGATTGAGGATTGAAGATTGAGTATTAAGGTTTGAAGATTGGGGATTGAGGATCTGGCATTGGAGATTGATTATTGAGGACTGAAGATTGAGGATTGAGGATTGAGGATTGAGAATTGAGAATTGAGGATGAGGACTGATGATTGAGGATTGAGAATTGTGGACTGATGATTGAGAATTGAAGATTGAGGATTGTGGATTCAGGATTGATATTTCAGAACTGAGAATTGAGGATTGAGTATTGAGGGTTGAGGATTGAGGATTGAGGATTGAGGATTGAAGATTGAGGATTGGGTATTTCGGATTGAACATTGAGGATTGAGGATTGAGGATCGAGGATTGCGGATTGAGGACTGAAGATTGAATATTGATGATTGATGATTGAGGATTGAGTATTGAGGGTTGTGGATTGAGGACGAGGGCTGAGGGTTGAGTATTGATGTGTGAGGTCTGACGATCGAGGATTGAGGATTGAGAGTTGAGGATTGAGGATTGAAGATTGAGGATTGGGTATTGAGGATTGAAGAATGAGGATTGAGGATTGAGGATTGAGGTTGAGGATTGAAGATTGAGGATTGGGGATTGAGGATTGACGATTGAGGATTGAGTATTGGGGATTGAGAATTGAGGATTGAGGATTGAAGTTGCGTATTGACGATTGAAGATTCAGGATTGAGACTTGATTATTGAATATTGTGGATTGAGTATTGAACCATGAGTATTCAGAATATTCTATTGAGTATTGAGAATTGAGGATTGATGGTTGAGTATTGAGGATTGGTGGCTGAGGTTTGAGTCTTGAATATTGAGGATTGAGGATTGAGGATTGAGGATTGAGGATTGCAGATTGAGTATTGAGGATTGAAGATTGAGGATTGAGATTTGATTATTGAATATTGTGGACTGAGTATTGAAACGGGAGTATTCAGAATATTCTATTGAGTGTTGAGTATTGAGGATTGAAGATTGAGGATTGAGTATTGAGGATTGAGGATTAAGTATTGAGGGTTGAGAATTGAGGATTGAGGATTGAGGATTGAAGATTGAGGATTGGGTATTGAGGGTTGAAGAATGAGGATTGAGGATTGAGGTTTGAGGATTGAGGATTGCAGATTGAGTATTGAGGATTGAAGATTGATGATTGAGGATTGAGGAATGAAGATTGAGGATTGAGGATTGAGGATTGAGGATTGAGGATTGAAGATTCAGTATTGAGTATTGAAGATTGAGGATTGGGTATTGAGGATTGAAGAATGAGGATTGAGTATTGAGGATTGAGGATTGAGGATTGAGGATTGAAGATTGAGTATTGAGGATTGAATATTGAGGATTGAGGATTGAGGATTGAGGATTTAGGTTGAGGATTGAAGATTGAGGATTGGGGATTGAGGATTGACGATTGAGGATTGAGTATTCGGGATTGAGAATTGAGGATTGAGGATTGAAATTGAGTATTGAGGACTGAAGATTGAGGATTGAAGATTAAGGATTGGGTATTGAGGATTGAAGAATGAGGATTGAGGATTGAGGATTGAGGATTGCGGATTGAGGACCTAGGATTGGAGATTGATTATTGAGGATTGATGATTGGGGATTGAGGATTGAGGATTGAGGATCTAGGATTGGTAATCGATTATTGAGGATTGAGGTTTGAGGTCTGAGGACTGAGGATTGAGGATTGAGAATTGAGGATTGAGGATTGAGGATTGAATGTGGAGGATGGGGGACTGAGCGTTGAGGGTTGAGTGATGGTAATTGAAGTTTGTGGATAGAGGTTTTAAGATTGCAGACTGAGTATTGAGTATTGAAAAGTGTGAATTGACGATATTCTATTGTGGATTGAGAACTGACGAATGATTGTTGAGGACTGAGGTCTGAAGATTGAGGATTCAGGATTGTGGATTCAGGATTGACGTTTGAGGACTGAGAATTGAGGATTGAGTATTGAGGATTGAGGATTGAGGATTGAGGATTGAGGATTGAAGATTGAGGATTGGGTATTGCGGATTGAACATTGAGGATTGAGGATTGAGGGTTGAGGATTGAGGATTGAGGACTGAAGATTGAATATTGATGATTGATGATTGAGGATTGAGGATTGAGGGTTGTGGATTGAGGACGAGGACTGAGGGTTGAGTATTGATGTGTGAGGTCTGAGGATTGAGGATTGAGGATTGAGAGTTGAGGATTGAGGATTGAAGATTGAGGATTGGGTATTGAGGATTGAAGAATGAGGATTGAGGATTGAGGATTCAGGATTGAGGATTGAAGATTGAGTATTGAGGATTGAACATTGAGGATTTAGGATTGAGAATTGAGGATTGGGGATTGAAGACTGAGTATTGAGGATTGAAGATTGAGGATTGAGGATTGAGGACTGAGGATTGAGGATTGAAGATTGAGGATTGAGGATTCAGGATTGAGGATTGAGGATTGAGGATTGAAGATTGAATATTGATGATTGAAGATTGAGGATTGAGGATTGAGGATTGAGGATTGAGGTTGAGGATTGAAGATTGAGGATTGGGGATTGAGGATTGACGATTGAGGATTGAGTATTGGGGATTGAGAATTGAGGATTGAGGATTGAAGTTGAGTATTGACGATTGAAGATTCAGGATTGAGACTTGATTATTGAATATTGTGGATTGAGTATTGAACCATGAGTACTCAGAATATTCTATTGAGTATTGAGAATTGAGGATTGATGGTTGAGTATTGAGGATTGATGGCTGAGGGTTGTGTCTTGAATATTGAGGATTGAGGATTGAGGATTGAGGATTGAGGATTGAGGATTGAGGATTCAGGATTGAGGATTGAGGATTGAAGATTGAGGATTGAGGATTGAGGTTTGAGGATTGAGGTTGAGGATTGAAGATTGAGGACTGGGGATTGAGGATTGACGATTGAGGATTGAGTATTGGGGATTGAGGATTGAGGATTGAGGATTGAAATTGAGTATTGAGGATTGAAGATTGAGGATTGAGATTTGATTATTGAATATTGTGGACTGAGTATTGAAACGGGAGTATTCAGAATATTCTATTGAGTGTTGAGTATTGAGGATTGAAGATTGAGGATTGAGTATTGAGGATTGAGGATTAAGTATTGAGGGTTGAGAATTGAGGATTGAGGATTGAAGATTGAGGATTGGGTATTGAGGGTTGAAGAATGAGGATTGAGGATTGAGGTTTGAGGATTGAGGATTGCAGATTGAGTATTGAGGATTGAAGGTTGATGATACAGGATTGAGGATTGAAGATTGAGGATTGAGGATTGAGGATTGAGGATTGAGGATTGAGGATTGAAGATTCAGTATCGAGTATTGATGATTGAGGATTGGGTATTGAGGATTGAAGAATGAGGATTGAGGATTGAGGTTTGAGGATTGAGGATTGCAGATTGAGTATTGAGGATTGAAGATTGACGATTGAGGATTAAGGATTGAGGATTGAGGACTGAGGATTGAGGATTGAAGATTGAGTATTGAGGATTGAAGATTGACGATTCAGAATTAAGGATTGAAGATTGAGGATTAAGGATTGAAGATTGGGGATTGAGGATCTAGGATTGGAGGTTGATTATTGAGGATTGAAGATTGAGAATTGAAGATTGAGGATTGAGAATTGAGAATTGAGGATGAGGACTGAGGGTTGAGGACTGAGGTTTGGGGAATGTGGATTGAGGGTTGAGGGTTGAGGATTTAGGATTGAGGATTGAGGATTGAGTATTGAAGATAGAGTATTGATGCCTGAGGATAGAGGATTGGGGATTGAGGATTGAGGATTAAGGATTGAAGATTGAGGATTAAGGATTGAAGATTGGGGATTGAGGATCTAGGATTGGAGGTTGATTATTGAGGATTGAAGATTGAGAATTGAAGATTGAGGATTGAGAATTGAGAATTGAGGATGAGGACTGAGGGTTGAGGACTGAGGTTTGGGGAATGTGGATTGAGGGTTGAGGATTGAGGATTGAGGATTGAGGATTGAGGTTGAGGATTGAAGATTGAGGATTGGGGATTGAGAAGAGAGAATTGAGGATGAGATCTGAGGGTTGAGGATTGAGGTTTGGGTAATGGGGATTGAGGATTGAGGATTGAGGTTTGAGGATTGAGAATTGAGGATTGAGGATTGAGGATTGAGTATTGAAGATTGAGTATTGATCACTAAGGATTGAGGATTGAGGATTGAGGATTGAGGATTGAGGATTGAGGATTGAGGATTGAAGATTCAGTATTGAGTATTGAAGATTGAGGATTGGGTATTGAGGATTGAAGAATGAGGATTGAGGATTGAGGTTTGAGGATTGAGGATTGCAGATTGAGTATTGAGGATTGAAGATTGATGATTGAGGATTGAGGATTGAAGATTGAGGATTGATGATTGAGGATTGAGAAGAGAGAATTGAGGATGAGATCTGAGGGTTGAGGATTGAGGTTTGGGTAATGGGGATTGAGGATTGAGGATTGAGGTTTGAGGATTGAGAATTGACGATTGAGGATTGAGGATTGAGTATTGAAGATTGAGTATTGATCACTAAGGATTGAGGATTGAGGATTGAGGATTGAGGATTGAGGATTGAAGATTGAATATTGAGGATATAAGATTGAGGATTGATGATTGAGGATTGAGGATGGAGGATGAGGGCTGAGGGTTGAGGATTGAGGATTGAGGACAGAGGACTGAGGATTGAGGATTGAGAATTGAGGATTGAGGATTGAGGATTGAAGATTGAGGATTGGGTATTGAGTATTGAAGAATGAGGATTGAGGATTGAGGATTGAGGATTGAGGATTGAAGATTGAGTATTGAGGATTGAAGATTGACGATTCAGGATTAAGGATTGAGGATTGAGGACTGAGGATTGAGGATTGAAGATTGAGTATTGAGGATTGAAGATTGACGATTCAGAATTAAGGATTGAAGATTGAGGATTAAGGATTGAAGATTGGGGATTGAGGATCTAGGATTGGAGGTTGATTATTGAGGATTGAAGATTGAGAATTGAAGATTGAGGATTGAGAATTGAGAATTGAGGATGAGGACTGAGGGTTGAGGACTGAGGTTTGGGGAATGTGGATTGAGGGTTGAGGGTTGAGGATTTAGGATTGAGGATTGAGGATTGAGTATTGAAGATAGAGTATTGATGCCTGAGGATAGAGGATTGGGGATTGAGGATTGAGGATTGAGGATTGAAGATTGAGGATTGAGAATTGATGTCTGAGGATTGAGGATTGAGGATTGAGGGTTGAGGATTGAGGATTGAAGATTGAGGATTGGGTATTGAGGATTGAAGAAAGAGGATTGAGGATTGAGGATTTAGGATTGAGGATTGAAGATTGAGTATTGAGGATTGAACGTTGAGGATTGAGGATTGAGGATTGAGGTTTGGGGATTGAAGATTGAGTATTGAGGATTGAAGATTGAGGATTGAGGATTGAGGATTGAGGATTGGGGATTGAAGATTGAGGATTGAGGATTGAGGATTGAGGATTGAGGATTGAGGATTGAAGATTGAATATTGATGATTGAAGATTGAGGATTGAGGATTGAGGATTGAGGATTGAGGTTGAGGGTTGAAGATTGAGGATTGGGGATTGAGGATTGACGATTGAGGATTGAGTATTGGGGATTGAGAACTGAGGATTGAGTGTTGAAATTGAGTACTGAGGATTGAAGATTGAGGATTGAGATTTGATTATTGAATATTGTGGATTGAGTATTGAACCATGAGTATTCAGAATATTCTATTGAGTATTGAGAATTGAGGATTGATGGTTGAGTATTGAGGATTGATGGCTGAGGGTTATGTCTTGAATATTGAGGATTGAGGATTGAGGATTGAGGATAGAGCATTGAGGATTGAAGATTGAGTATTGATGATTGAATATTGAGGATTGAGGATTGAGGTTTGAAGATTGAGGTCGAGGACTGACGGTTGAGGATTGAGGATTGAGGATTGAGGATTGAGCATTGAGGATTGAAGATTGACGACTGGGGATTCAGCATTGAAGATTGAGTATTAAGGATTGAAGATTGGGGTTGAGGATCTGGGATTGGAGATTGATTATTGAGGATTGAAGATTGAGGATTGAGGATCAAGGATTGAGAATTGAGAATTGAGGATGAGGACTGAGGGTTGAGGATTGAGGTTTGAGGCATGAGGATTGAGGGTTGAGGATTGAGGATTGAGGATTGAGGATTGAGGATTGAGTATTGAAGATTGAGTATTGATGCCTGAGGATTGAGGATCGAGGATTGAGGATTCAGGATTGGAGATTGATTATTGAGGATTGAAGATTGAGGATTGAGGATTGAGGATTGTGAATTGAGAATTGAGTATGAGGACTGAGGGTTGAGGATTGAGGTTTGAGGAATGAGCATTGAGGGTTGGGGAATGAGGATTGAGGATTGAGGATTGAGGATTGAGCATTCAAGATTGAGTATTGATGCCTGAGGATTGAGGATTGAGGATTGATGACTGAGGATCGAGGATTGAAGATTGAGAATTGAGGATTGAAGGTTGAGGATTGAGGATTGAGGATTGAGGATGGATGATGAGGGCTGAGGGTTGAGGATTGAGGATTGAGAAATGAGGTTTGAGGATTGAGGATTGAAACTGAGGATTGGGTATTGAGGATTGAAGAATGAGGATTGAGGAATTAGGATTGAGGGTTGAGGATTGAGGATTGAAGATTGAGGATTGAGGATTGAGGATTGAAGATTGAGGATTGAGGATTGAGGATTGAAATTGAGGATTGGGTATTGAGGATTGAAGAATGAGGATTGAGGAATTAGGATTGAGGATTGAGGATTGAGGATTGAAGATTGACGATTGGGTATTGAGGATTGAAGAATGAGGATTGAGGATTGAGGATTGAGGATTGTGGATTGAAGATTGAGTGTTGAGGATTGAAGATTGAGGATTGAGGATTGAGGATTGAGGATTGAGGATTGAAGATTGAGTATTGAGGATTGAAGATTCAGGATTGAGTATTGAGGATTGAGGATTCAGGGTTGAAGATTGAGGATTGAGGATTGAGTATTGAGGATTGAGGATTGAAGATTGAAGATTGAATATTGATGGTTGAATATTGAGGATTGAGGATTGAGGATTGAGTATTGAAGATTGAGTATTGATGCCTGAGGACTGAGGATTGATGATAGGGGATTGAGGATTGAGGATTGAAGATTGAGTATTGGGGATTGAAGGTTGAAGAATGAGGATTGAGGATTGGGGATTGAGGATTGTGGATTGAAGATTGAGTATTGAGGATTGAACATTGAGGCTTGAGGATTGAGAATTGAGAACTGAGGATTGGGGATTGAAGATTGAGTATTGAGTATTGAAGGTTGAGGATTGAGGATTGAGGATTGAGAATTGAGGATTGAGGATTGAGGATTGAAGATTGAGGATTGGGTATTGAGGATTGAAGGATGAGCATTGAGGATTGAGGATTGAGGATTGAGGATTGCAGATTGAGTATTGAGGATTGAGGATTGAGGATTGAGGATTGAGGATTGTGGATTGAGGATTGAGGATTGAGGATTGAGGATTGAGGATTGAAGATTGAGTATTGAGGATTGAAGATTGAGGATTGAGGATTGAGGATTGATAATTGAGGATTGAGGATTGAGGATTGAAGATTGAGGATTGAGGATTGAAATTGAGTATAGAGGATTGAAGATTGAGGATTGAGGATTGAGGATTGAGGATTGAGGTTGAGGATTGAAGATTGAGGATTGGGGATTGAGGATTGACGATTGAGGATTGAGTATTGAGGATTGAGAACTGAGGATTGAGTATTGAAATTGAGTATTGAGGATTGAAGATTGAGGATTGAGATTTGATTATTGAATATTGTGGATTGAGTATTGAACCATGAGTATTCAGAATATTCTATTGAGTATTGAGAATTGAGGATTGATGGTTGAGTATTGAGGATTGATGGCTGAGGGTTGTGTCTTGAATATTGAGGATTGAGGATTGAGGATTGAGGATAGAGCATTGAGGATTGAAGATTGAGTATTGACGATTGAATATTGAGGATTGAGGATTGAGGTTTGAGGATTGAGGACGAGGACTGACGGCTGAGGGTTGAGGATTGAGGATTGAGGATTGAGCATTGAGGATTGAAGATTGACGACTGGGGATTGAGGATTGAAGATTGAGTATTAAGGATTGAAGATTGGGGTTGAGGATCTAGGATTGGAGATTGATTATTGAGGATTGAGGATTGAGGATTGAGGATCGAGGATTGAGAATTGGGAATTGAGGATGAGGACTGAGGGTTGAGGATTGAGGTTTGAGGCATGAGGATTGAGGGTTGAGGATTGAGAATTGAGGATTGAAGATTGAGGATTGAGGATTGAGGATTGAGGATGGATGATGAGGGCTGAGGGTTGAGGATTGAGGATTGAGAAATGAGGTTTGAGGATTGAGGATTGAAATTGAGGATTGGGTATTGAGGATTGAAGAATGAGGATTGAGGAATTAGGATTGAGGATTGAGGATTGAGGATTGAAGATTGAGGATTGAGGATTGAGGA
This sequence comes from Calliopsis andreniformis, assembly GCF_051401765.1. NCBI lineage: Eukaryota > Metazoa > Arthropoda > Insecta > Hymenoptera > Andrenidae > Calliopsis > Calliopsis andreniformis. The sequence goes on along the minus strand of NW_027480551.1, from coordinate 295,769 downwards.
TTGAAGATTGAGGATTGATGATTGAGGATTGAAATTGAGGATTGGGTATTGAGGATTGAAAAATGAGGATTGCGGAATTAGGATTGAGGATTGAGGATTGAGGATTGAAGATTGAGGATTGGGTATTGAGGATTGAAGAATGAGGATTGAGGATTGAGGATTGAGGATTGAGGATTGAAGATTGAGTGTTGAGGATTGAAGGTTGAGGGTTGAGGATTGAGGATTGAGGATTGAGGATAGAAGATTGAGTATTGAGGATTGAAGATTCAGGATTGAGAATTGAGGATTGAGGATTCAGGGTTGAAGATTGAGGATTGAGGATTGAGTATTGAGGATTGAGGATTGAGGATTGAAGATTGAATATTGATGATTGAATATTGAGGATTGAGGATTGAGGATTGAGTATTGAAGATTGAGTATCGATACCTGAGGATTGAGGATTGATGATAGAGGATTGAGGATTGAGGATTGAAGATTGAGTATTGGGGATTGAAGATTGAAGAATGAGGATTGAGGATTGAGGATTGAGTATTGAGGATTGAAGATTGAGTATTGAGGATTGAACATTGAGGCTTGAGGATTGAGAATTGAGAATTGAGGATTGGGGATTGAAGATTGAGTATTGTGGATTGAGGATTGAAGATTGAGGATTGAAGAATGAGGATAGAGGATTGAGGATTGAGGATTGACGATTGCAGATTGAGTATTGAGGATTGAGGATTGAGGATTGAGGTATGAGGATTGAAGATTGAGGATTGAGGATTGAGGATTGAGGATTGAGGATTGAAGATTGAGTATTGAGGGTTGAATATTGAGGATTGAGGATTGAGGATTGAGGATTGAGGTTGGGGATTGAAGATTGAGGATTGGGGATTGAGGATTGACGATTGAGGATTGAGTATTGGTGATTGAGAATTGAGCATTGAGGATTGAAATTGACTATTGAGGACTGAAGATTGAGGATTGAGATTTGATTATTGAATATTGTGGATTGAGTATTGAACCATGAGTATTCAGAATATTCTATTGAGTATTGAGAATTGAGGATTGATGGTTGAGTATTGAGGATTGGTGGCTGAGGGTTGTGTCTTGAATATTGAGGATTGAGGATTGAGGATTGAGGATAGAGCACTGAGGATTGAAGATTGAGTATTGATGATTGAATATTGAGGATTGAGGATTGAGGTTTGAGGATTGAGGACGAGGACTGACGGTTGAGGATTGAGGTTTGAGGATTGAGGGTTGTGGATTGAGGACGAGGACTGAGGGTTAAGTATTGATGTGTGAGGTCTGCCTATTGAGGATTGAGGACTGAGAGTTGAGGATTGAGGATTGAAGATTGAGGATTGGGTATTGAGGATTGAAGAATGAGGATTGAGGATTGAGGATTGAGGATTGAGGATTGAAGATTGAGTATTGAGGATTGACATTGAGGCTTGAGGATTGAGAGTTGAGGATTGGGGATTGAAAATTCAGTATTGAGGATTGAAGATTGAGGATTGAGGAATGAGGATTGAGGATTGAGGATTGAGGATTGAGGATTGAGGATTCAGGATTGAAGATTGAATATTGATGATTGAGGATTGAGGATTGAGGATTGAATGTTGTGGATAGAGGACGAGGACTGAGGGTTGAATATTGATGTTTGAGGTCTGAGGATTGAGGATTGAGGATTGAGAATTGAGGATTGAGGATTGAGGATTGAAGATTGAGAATTGGGTATCGAGGATTGAAGAATGAGGATTGAGGATTGAGGATTGAGGATTGAGGATTGCAGATTGAGTATTGAGGATTGAGGATTGAGGATTGAGGATTGAGGATTGAGGATTGGGGATTGAGGATTGAGGATTGAGTATGGAGGATTGAAGATTGAGTATTGAGGATTGAAGATTGAGGATAGAGGATTGAGTACTGAGGATGGAGAATGAGGGCTGAGGGTTGAGGATTGAGGATTGAGAAATGAGGATTGAGGATTGAGGATTGAAATTGAGGATCGGGTATTGAGGATTGAAGAATGAGGATTGAGGAATTAGGATTGAGGGTTGAGGATTGAGGAATGAAGGTTGAGGATTGGGTATTGAGTGTTGAAGAATGAGGATTGAGGATAGAGGATTGAGGATTGAGGATTGAAGATTGAGGATTGAAGAATGAGGATTGAGGATTGCAGATTGAGTATTGAGGATTGAGGATTGAGGATTGAGGATTGAGGATTGAGGACTGAGGATTGAGGATTGATGATTGAGGATCGAGGATTGAAGATTGAGAATTGAGGATTGAAGATTGAGGATTGAGGATTGAGGATTGAGGATGGATGATGAGGGCTGAGGGTTGAGGATTGAGGATTGAGAAATGAGGTTTGAGGATTGAGGATTGAAATTGAGGATTGGGTATTGAGGATTGAAGAATGAGGATTGAGGAATTAGGATTGAGGATTGAGGATTGAGGATTGAAGATTGAGGATTGAGGATTGAGGATTGAAGGTTGAGGATTGAGGATTGAGGATTGAAATTGAGGATTGGGTATTGAGGATTGAAGAATGAGGATTGAGGAATTAGGATTGAGGGTAGAGGATTGAGGATTGAAGATTGAGGATTGAGGATTGAATTTGAGTATAGAGGATTGAAGATTGAGGATTGAGGATTGAGGTTGAGGATTGAAGATTGAGGATTGGGGATTGAGGATTGACGATTGAGGATTGAGTATTGGGGATTGAGAACTGAGGATTGAGTATTGAAATTGAGTATTGAGGATTGAAGATTGAGGATTGAGATTTGATTATTGAATATTGTGGATTGAGTATTGAACCATGAGTATTCAGAATATTCTATTGAGTATTGAGAATTGAGGATTGATGGTTGAGTATTGAGGATTGATGGCTGAGGGTTGTGTCTTGAATATTGAGGATTGAGGATTGAGTATTGAGGATAGAGCATTGAGGATTGATGATTGAGTATTGACGATTGAATATTGAGGATTGAGGATTGAGGTTTGAGGATTGAGGACGAGGACTGACGGTTGATGATTGAGGATTGAGGATTGAGGATTGAGCATTGAGGATTGAAGATTGACGACTGGGGATTGAGGATTGAAGATTGAGTATTAAGGATTGAAGATTGGGGTTGAGGATCTAGGATTGGAGATTGATTATTGAGGATTGAAGATTGAGGATTGAGGATCGAGGATTGAGAATTGGGAATTGAGGATGAGGACTGAGGGTTGAGGATTGAGGTTTGAGGCATGAGGATTGAGGGTTGAGGATTGAGGATTGAGGATTGAGGATTGAGGATTGAGTATTGAAGATTGAGCATTGATGCCTGAGGATTGAGGATCGAGGATTGAGGATTCAGGATTGGAGATTGATTATTGAGGATTGAAGATTGAGGATTGAGGATTGAGGATTGAGAATTGAGAATTGAGTATGAGGACTGAGGGTTGAGGATTGAGGTTTGAGGAATGAGGATTGAGGGTTGGGGAATGAGGATTGAGGACTGAGGATTGAGGATTGAGCATTCAAGATTGAGTATTGATGCCTGAGGATTGAGGATTGAGGATTGATGATTGAGGATCGAGGATTGAAGATTGAGAATTGAGGATTGAAGATTGAGGATTGAGGATTGAGGATTGAGGATGGATGATGAGGGCTGAGGGTTGAGGATTGAGGATTGAGAAATGAGGTTTGAGGATTGAGGATTGAAATTGAGGATTGGGTATTGAGGATTGAAGAATGAGGATTGAGGAATTAGGATTGAGGATTGAGGATTGAGGATTGAAGATTGAGGATTGAGGATTGAGGATTGAAGGTTGAGGATTGAGGATTGAGGATTGAAATTGAGGATTGGGTATTGAGGATTGAAGAATGAGGATTGAGGAATTAGGATTGAGGGTAGAGGATTGAGGATTGAAGATTGAGGATTGGGTATTGAGGATTGAAGAATGAGGATTGAGGATTGAGGATTGAGGATTGAGGATTGAAGATTGAGTGTTGAGGATTGAAGGTTGAGGGTTGAGGATTGAGGATTGAGGATTGAGGATTGAAGATTGAGTATTGAGGATTGAAGATTCAGGATTGAGAATTGAGGATTGAGGATTCAGGGTTGAAGATTGAGGATTGAGGAATGAGGATTGAGGATTGAGGATTGAGGATTGAGGATTGAGGATTCAGGATTGAAGATTGAATATTGACGATTGAGGATTGAGGATTGAGGATTGAATGTTGTGGATAGAGGACGAGGACTGAGGGTTGAATATTGATGTTTGAGGTCTGAGGATTGAGGATTGAGGATTGAGAATTGAGGATTGAGGATTGAGGATTGAAGATTGAGAATTGGGTATTGAGGATTGAAGAATGAGGATTGAGGATTGAGGATTGAGGGTTGAGGATTGCAGATTGAGTATTGAGGATTGAGGATTGAGGATTGAGGATTGAGGATTGAGGATTGGGGATTGAGGATTGAGGATTGAGGATTGAGGATTGAAGATTGAGTATTGAGGATTGGGGATTGAGAATTGAGGATTGAGGATTGAAATTGAGTATTGAGGATTGAAGATTGAGGATTGAGACTTGATTATTGAATATTGCGGATTGAGTATTGAACCATGAGTATTCAGAATATTGTATTGAGTATTGAGAATTGAGGATTGATGGTTGAGTATTGAGGATTGATGGCTGAGGGATGTGTCTTGAATATTGAGGATTGAGGATTGAGGATTGAGGATTGAGCATTGAGGATTGAAGATTGAGTATTGGTGATTGAATATTGAGGATTGAGGATTGAGGTTTGAGAATTGAGGAGGAGGACTGACGGTTGAAGGTTGAGGTTTGAGTATTGAGGATTGTGGATTGAGGACTGAGGATTGAGGATTGAGGATTGAGCATGGAGGATTGAAGATTGATGACTTGGGATTGAGGATTGAAGATTGAGTATTAAGGATTGAAGATTGGGGATTGAGGATCTAGGATTGGAGATTAATTATTGAGGATTGAAGATTGAGGATTGAGGATTGAGGATTGAGAATTGAGAATTGAGGATGAGGACTGAGGGTTGAGGACTGAGGTTTGAGGAATGAGGATTGAGGGTTGAGGATTGAGGATTGAGGATTGAGGATTGAGGATTGAGTATTGAAGATTGAGTATTGATGCCTGAGGACTGAGGATCGAGGATTGAGGATTGAGGATTGGAGATTGATTATTGAGGATTGAAGATTGAGGATTGAGGATTGAGGATTGAGAGTTGATAATTGAGGATGAGGACAGAGGGTTGAGGATTGAGGTTTGTGGAATCAGGACTGAGGATTGAGGATAGAGAATTGAGGCCTGATGATTGAGGATTGAAGATTGAGGATTGGGTATTGAGGATTGAAGAATGAGGATTGAGGATTGAGGATTGAGGATTGAGGATTACAGATTGAGTATTGAGGATTGAGGATTGAGGATTGAGGATTGAGGATTGAGGATTGAGGATTGAGGATTGAGGATTGAAGATTGAGGATTGAGGATTGAGGATTGAGGATTGAGGTTGAGGATTGAAGATTGAGGATTGGGGATTGAGGACTGACGATTGAGGATTGAGTATTGGGGATTGAGGATTGAGGATTGAGGATTGAAATTGAGTATTGAGGATTGCAGATTGAGGATTGAGATTTGATTATTGAACATTGTGGACTGAGTATTGAAACGGGAGTATTCAGAATATTCTATTGAGTGTTGAGAATTGAGGATTGAAGATTGAGGATTGAGTATTGAGGACTGAGGATTGGCGATTGAGTATTGATTATTGAGGATTGAGAAATGAGGATTGAGGATTGAAGATTGAGTATTGAGGATTGAAGATTGAGGATTGAGGATTGTGGATTGAAGGTTGAGGACTGAGTGTTGATGGTTGCGTGATGAGAATTGATGTTTGTGGATTGAGATTTGAAGATTGAAGAATGGGGATTGACTATTGAAAACTGTGAATTGAGGATATTCTATTGAGGATTGAGGATTGACAATTGATTGTTGAGGACTTATGGGTGAAGATTGAGGATTCAGGTTTGAGGATTCAGGATTGACGTTTGAGGACTGAGGATTGAGGATTGAGGATTGAGGATTGAGGATTGATGGCTGAGGGTTGTGCGTTGAATATTGAGGATTGAGGATTGAGGATTGAGGATTGCGGATTGAGGATTGAAGATAGAGTATTGATGATTGAAGATTTAGGATTGAGGATTGGGGGTTGAGGTTTGAGGACGAGGACTGACGGTTGAGGATTGAGGTTTGAGGATTGAGGATTGAGGATTGAGGACTGAGGATTGAGGATTGAGGATTGCAGTTTGAGTATTGAGGATTGAAGGTTGAGGATTGAAGATTGAGGATTGAGGATTGAGGATTGAGGACTGAGGATTGAAGATTGAGTATTGAGGATTGAAGATTGAGGATTGGGGATTGAGGATTGAGGATTGAGGATTGAAGATTGAGGATTGGGGATTGAGGATTGACGATTGAGATTTGAGCATTGACGATTGAGAATTGAGGATTGTGGATTGAGTATTGAGGATTGAGGATTGAGGATTGAAGATTGTATATTGATGATTGAAGATTGAGGATTGAGGATCGAGGATTGCGGATTGAGGATTGAAGATAGAGTATTGATGATTGAAGATTTAGGATTGAGGATTGGGGGTTGAGGTTTGAGGACGAGGACTGACGGTTGAGGATTGAGGTTTGAGGATTGAGGATTGAGGATTGAGGACTGAGGATTGAGGATTGAGGATTGCAGTTTGAGTATTGAGGATTGAAGATTGAGGATTGAGGATTGAGGATTGAGGATTGAGGATTGAGGACTGAGGATTGAAGATTGAGTATTGAGGATTGAAGATTGAGGATTGAGGATTGAGGATTGAGGATTGAGGATTGAAGATTGAGGATTGGGTATTGAGGATTGACGATTGAGTATTGAGCATTGACGATTGAGAATTGAGGATTGTGGATTGAGTATTGAGGATTGAGGATTGAGGATTGAAGATTGAATATTGATGATTGAAGATTGAGGATCGAGGATTGAGGGTTGTGGATTGAGGACGAGGACTGAGGGTTGAGTATTGATGTTTGAGGTCTGAGGATTGAGGATTGAGGATTGAGAATTGAGGACTGAGGATTGAGGATTGAACATTGAGTATTGGGTGTTGAGGATTGAAGATTGTGGAATGAGGATTGATTATTGAGGATTGAGGATTGATGATTGACTATTGAGTATTGAAGATTGAAGACTGAGGATTGAGGATTGAGGATTGAGGGTTGAGGGTTGAAGATTGAGGATTGGGTATTGCGGATTGATCATAGAGGACTGAAGATTGAGGATTGGGTGTTGAGGATAGAAGAATGAGGATTGAGGATTGAGGATTGAGGATTGAGGATTGAGGATTGAAGATTCAGTATTGAGGATTGAAGAATGAGGGTTGAGGATTGACGATTGAGGATTGAAGATTGAGTATTGAGGATAGAAGATTGAGGATTGAGGACTGAGTATTGAGGATGGAGGATTGAGGATTGAGGATTGATGATTGAAGACTGAGGATTGGGTATTGATGGTTGAACATTGAGGATTGACGATTGAAGATTGAGTATTGAGGATTGAAGATTGACGATTGAGGATTGAGAATTGAGGATTGAGGATTGAGGAATGATCATTGAAGGTTGAGGATTGAGGATTGAACGTTGAGGATTGTGGATTGAGGATTGAGGATTGAGGATTGAATTTTGACGATTGGGGACTGAGTGTTGAGGATTGAAGAATGAGCATTGAGGATTGAGGATTGAGGATTGAGGATTGCAGATTGAGTATTGAGGATTGAGGATTGAGGATTGAGGGTTGAGGATTGTGGATTGAGGATTGAGGATTGAGGATTGAGGATTGAAGATTGAGTATTGAGGATTGAAGATTGAGGATTGAGGATTGAGGATTGATAATTGAGGATTGAGGATTGAAGATTGAGGATTGAGGATTGAAATTGAGTGTAGAGGATTGAAGATTGAGGATTGAGGATTGAGTATTGAGGATTGAAGATCGAGGATTGAGACTTGATTATTGAATATTGTGGATTGAGTATTGAACCATGAGTATTCAGAATATTCTATTGAGGATTGACGAATTAGGATTGAGGATTGAGGATTGAGGATTGAAGATTGAGGATCGTGTATTGAGGATTGAAGAATGAGGATTGAGGATTGAGGATAGAGGATTGAGGATTGAGGATTGAAGATTGAGTATTGAGGATTGAATATTGAGGATTGAGGATTGAGGATTGAGGATTTAGGTTGAGGATTGAAGACTGAGGATTGGGGATTGAGGATTGACGATTGAGGATTGAGTATTCGGGATTGAGAATTGAGGATTGAGGATTGAAATTGAGTATTGAGGACTGAAGATTGAGGATTGAGATTTGATTATTGAATACTGTGGATTGAGTATTGAACCATGAGTATTCAGAATATTCTATTGAGTATTGAGAATTGAGGATTGATGGTTGAGTATTGAGGATTGATGGCTGAGGGTTGTGTCTTGAATATTGAGGACTGAGGATTGAGGATTGAGGATAGAGCATTGAGGATTGAAGATTGAGTATTGATGATTGAATATTGAGGATCGAGGATTGAGGTTTGAGGATTGAGGACGAGGACTGACGGTTGAGGATTGAGGTTTGAGGATTGAGGATTGTGGATTGAGGACTGAGGATTGAGGATTGAGGATTGAGCATTGGGGATTGAAGATTGATGACTGGGGATTGAGGATTGAAGATTGAGTATTAAGGTTTGAAGATTGGGGATTGAGGATCTGGCATTGGAGATTGATTATTGAGGACTGAAGATTGAGGATTGAGGATTGAGGATTGAGAATTGAGAATTGAGGATGAGGACTGATGATTGAGGATTGAGAATTGTGGACTGATGATTGAGAATTGAAGATTGAGGATTGTGGATTCAGGATTGATATTTCAGAACTGAGAATTGAGGATTGAGTATTGAGGGTTGAGGATTGAGGATTGAGGATTGAGGATTGAAGATTGAGGATTGGGTATTTCGCATTGAACATTGAGGATTGAGGATTGAGGATCGAGGATTGCGGATTGAGGACTGAAGATTGAATATTGATGATTGATGATTGAGGATTGAGTATTGAGGGTTGTGGATTGAGGACGAGGGCTGAGGGTTGAGTATTGATGTGTGAGGTCTGACGATTGAGGATTGAGGATTGAGAGTTGAGGATTGAGGATTGAAGATTGAGGATTGGGTATTGAGGATTGAAGAATGAGGATTGAGGATTGAGGATTGAGGTTGAGGATTGAAGATTGAGGATTGGGGATTGAGGATTGACGATTGAGGATTGAGTATTGGGGATTGAGAATTGAGGATTGAGGATTGAAGTTGCGTATTGACGATTGAAGATTCAGGATTGAGACTTGATTATTGAATATTGTGGATTGAGTATTGAACCATGAGTATTCAGAATATTCTATTGAGTATTGAGAATTGAGGATTGATGGTTGAGTATTGAGGATTGGTGGCTGAGGTTTGAGTCTTGAATATTGAGGATTGAGGATTGAGGATTGAGGATTGAGGATTGCAGATTGAGTATTGAGGATTGAAGATTGAGGATTGAGATTTGATTATTGAATATTGTGGACTGAGTATTGAAACGGGAGTATTCAGAATATTCTATTGAGTGTTGAGTATTGAGGATTGAAGATTGAGGATTGAGTATTGAGGATTGAGGATTAAGTATTGAGGGTTGAGAATTGAGGATTGAGGATTGAGGATTGAAGATTGAGGATTGGGTATTGAGGGTTGAAGAATGAGGATTGAGGATTGAGGTTTGAGGATTGAGGATTGCAGATTGAGTATTGAGGATTGAAGATTGATGATTGAGGATTGAGGAATGAAGATTGAGGATTGAGGATTGAGGATTGAGGATTGAGGATTGAAGATTCAGTATTGAGTATTGAAGATTGAGGATTGGGTATTGAGGATTGAAGAATGAGGATTGAGTATTGAGGATTGAGGATTGAGGATTGAGGATTGAAGATTGAGTATTGAGGATTGAATATTGAGGATTGAGGATTGAGGATTGAGGATTTAGGTTGAGGATTGAAGATTGAGGATTGGGGATTGAGGATTGACGATTGAGGATTGAGTATTCGGGATTGAGAATTGAGGATTGAGGATTGAAATTGAGTATTGAGGACTGAAGATTGAGGATTGAAGATTAAGGATTGGGTATTGAGGATTGAAGAATGAGGATTGAGGATTGAGGATTGAGGATTGCGGATTGAGGACCTAGGATTGGAGATTGATTATTGAGGATTGATGATTGGGGATTGAGGATTGAGGATTGAGGATCTAGGATTGGTAATCGATTATTGAGGATTGAGGTTTGAGGTCTGAGGACTGAGGATTGAGGATTGAGAATTGAGGATTGAGGATTGAGGATTGAATGTGGAGGATGGGGGACTGAGCGTTGAGGGTTGAGTGATGGTAATTGAAGTTTGTGGATAGAGGTTTTAAGATTGCAGACTGAGTATTGAGTATTGAAAAGTGTGAATTGACGATATTCTATTGTGGATTGAGAACTGACGAATGATTGTTGAGGACTGAGGTCTGAAGATTGAGGATTCAGGATTGTGGATTCAGGATTGACGTTTGAGGACTGAGAATTGAGGATTGAGTATTGAGGATTGAGGATTGAGGATTGAGGATTGAGGATTGAAGATTGAGGATTGGGTATTGCGGATTGAACATTGAGGATTGAGGATTGAGGGTTGAGGATTGAGGATTGAGGACTGAAGATTGAATATTGATGATTGATGATTGAGGATTGAGGATTGAGGGTTGTGGATTGAGGACGAGGACTGAGGGTTGAGTATTGATGTGTGAGGTCTGAGGATTGAGGATTGAGGATTGAGAGTTGAGGATTGAGGATTGAAGATTGAGGATTGGGTATTGAGGATTGAAGAATGAGGATTGAGGATTGAGGATTCAGGATTGAGGATTGAAGATTGAGTATTGAGGATTGAACATTGAGGATTTAGGATTGAGAATTGAGGATTGGGGATTGAAGACTGAGTATTGAGGATTGAAGATTGAGGATTGAGGATTGAGGACTGAGGATTGAGGATTGAAGATTGAGGATTGAGGATTCAGGATTGAGGATTGAGGATTGAGGATTGAAGATTGAATATTGATGATTGAAGATTGAGGATTGAGGATTGAGGATTGAGGATTGAGGTTGAGGATTGAAGATTGAGGATTGGGGATTGAGGATTGACGATTGAGGATTGAGTATTGGGGATTGAGAATTGAGGATTGAGGATTGAAGTTGAGTATTGACGATTGAAGATTCAGGATTGAGACTTGATTATTGAATATTGTGGATTGAGTATTGAACCATGAGTACTCAGAATATTCTATTGAGTATTGAGAATTGAGGATTGATGGTTGAGTATTGAGGATTGATGGCTGAGGGTTGTGTCTTGAATATTGAGGATTGAGGATTGAGGATTGAGGATTGAGGATTGAGGATTGAGGATTCAGGATTGAGGATTGAGGATTGAAGATTGAGGATTGAGGATTGAGGTTTGAGGATTGAGGTTGAGGATTGAAGATTGAGGACTGGGGATTGAGGATTGACGATTGAGGATTGAGTATTGGGGATTGAGGATTGAGGATTGAGGATTGAAATTGAGTATTGAGGATTGAAGATTGAGGATTGAGATTTGATTATTGAATATTGTGGACTGAGTATTGAAACGGGAGTATTCAGAATATTCTATTGAGTGTTGAGTATTGAGGATTGAAGATTGAGGATTGAGTATTGAGGATTGAGGATTAAGTATTGAGGGTTGAGAATTGAGGATTGAGGATTGAGGATTGAAGATTGAGGATTGGGTATTGAGGGTTGAAGAATGAGGATTGAGGATTGAGGTTTGAGGATTGAGGATTGCAGATTGAGTATTGAGGATTGAAGATTGATGATACAGGATTGAGGATTGAAGATTGAGGATTGAGGATTGAGGATTGAGGATTGAGGATTGAGGATTGAAGATTCAGTATCGAGTATTGATGATTGAGGATTGGGTATTGAGGATTGAAGAATGAGGATTGAGGATTGAGGTTTGAGGATTGAGAATTGCAGATTGAGTATTGAGGATTGAAGATTGACGATTGAGGATTAAGGATTGAGGATTGAGGACTGAGGATTGAGGATTGAAGATTGAGTATTGAGGATTGAAGATTGACGATTCAGAATTAAGGATTGAATATTGAGGATTAAGGATTGAAGATTGGGGATTGAGGATCTAGGATTGGAGGTTGATTATTGAGGATTGAAGATTGAGAATTGAAGATTGAGGATTGAGAATTGAGAATTGAGGATGAGGACTGAGGGTTGAGGACTGAGGTTTGGGGAATGTGGATTGAGGGTTGAGGGTTGAGGATTTAGGATTGAGGATTGAGGATTGAGTATTGAAGATAGAGTATTGATGCCTGAGGATAGAGGATTGGGGATTGAGGATTGAGGATTAAGGATTGAAGATTGAGGATTAAGGATTGAAGATTGGGGATTGAGGATCTAGTATTGGAGGTTGATTATTGAGGATTGAAGATTGAGAATTGAAGATTGAGGATTGAGAATTGAGAATTGAGGATGAGGACTGAGGGTTGAGGACTGAGGTTTGGGGAATGTGGATTGAGGGTTGAGGATTGAGGATTGAGGATTGAGGATTGAGGTTGAGGATTGAAGATTGAGGATTGGGGATTGAGAAGAGAGAATTGAGGATGAGATCTGAGGGTTGAGGATTGAGGTTTGGGTAATGGGGATTGAGGATTGAGGATTGAGGTTTGAGGATTGAGAATTGAGGATTGAGGATTGAGGATTGAGTATTGAAGATTGAGTATTGATCACTAAGGATTGAGGATTGAGGATTGAGGATTGAGGATTGAGGATTGAGGATTGAGGATTGAAGATTCAGTATTGAGTATTGAAGATTGAGGATTGGGTATTGAGGATTGAAGAATGAGGATTGAGGATTGAGGTTTGAGGATTGAGGATTGCAGATTGAGTATTGAGGATTGAAGATTGATGATTGAGGATTGAGGATTGAAGATTGAGGATTGATGATTGAGGATTGAGAAGAGAGAATTGAGGATGAGATCTGAGGGTTGAGGATTGAGGTTTGGGTAACGGGGATTGAGGATTGAGGATTGAGGTTTGAGGATTGAGAATTGACGATTGAGGATTGAGGATTGAGTATTGAAGATTGAGTATTGATCACTAAGGATTGAGGATTGAGGATTGAGGATTGAGGATTGAGGATTGAAGATTGAATATTGAGGATATAAGATTGAGGATTGATGATTGAGGATTGAGGATGGAGGATGAGGGCTGAGGGTTGAGGATTGAGGATTGAGGACAGAGGACTGAGGATTGAGGATTGAGAATTGAGGATTGAGGATTGAGGATTGAAGATTGAGGATTGGGTATTGAGTATTGAAGAATGAGGATTGAGGATTGAGGATTGAGGATTGAGGATTGAAGATTGAGTATTGAGGATTGAAGATTGACGATTGAGGATTAAGGATTGAGGATTGAGGACTGAGGATTGAGGATTGAAGATTGAGTATTGAGGATTGAAGATTGACGATTCAGAATTAAGGATTGAAGATTGAGGATTAAGGATTGAAGATTGGGGATTGAGGATCTAGGATTGGAGGTTGATTATTGAGGATTGAATATTGAGAATTGAAGATTGAGGATTGAGAATTGAGAATTGAGGATGAGGACTGAGGGTTGAGGACTGAGGTTTGGGGAATGTGGATTGAGGGTTGAGGGTTGAGGATTTAGGATTGAGGATTGAGGATTGAGTATTGAAGATAGAGTATTGATGCCTGAGGATAGAGGATTGGGGATTGAGGATTGAGGATTGAGGATTGAAGATTGAGGATTGAGAATTGATGTCTGAGGATTGAGGATTGAGGATTGAGGGTTGAGGATTGAGGATTGAAGATTGAGGATTGGGTATTGAGGATTGAAGAAAGAGGATTGAGGATTGAGGATTTAGGATTGAGGATTGAAGATTGAGTATTGAGGATTGAACGTTGAGGATTGAGGATTGAGGATTGAGGTTTGGGGATTGAAGATTGAGTATTGAGGATTGAAGATTGAGGATTGAGGATTGAGGATTGAGGATTGGGGATTGAAGATTGAGGATTGAGGATTGAGGATTGAGGATTGAGGATTGAGGATTGAAGATTGAATATTGATGATTGAAGATTGAGGATTGAGGATTGAGGATTGAGGATTGAGGTTGAGGGTTGAAGATTGAGGATTGGGGATTGAGGATTGACGATTGAGGATTGAGTATTGGGGATTGAGAACTGAGGATTGAGTGTTGAAATTGAGTACTGAGGATTGAAGATTGAGGATTGAGATTTGATTATTGAATATTGTGGATTGAGTATTGAACCATGAGTATTCAGAATATTCTATTGAGTATTGAGAATTGAGGATTGATGGTTGAGTATTGAGGATTGATGGCTGAGGGTTATGTCTTGAATATTGAGGATTGAGGATTGAGGATTGAGGATAGAGCATTGAGGATTGAAGATTGAGTATTGATGATTGAATATTGAGGATTGAGGATTGAGGTTTGAAGATTGAGGTCGAGGACTGACGGTTGAGGATTGAGGATTGAGGATTGAGGATTGAGCATTGAGGATTGAAGATTGACGACTGGGGATTCAGCATTGAAGATTGAGTATTAAGGATTGAAGATTGGGGTTGAGGATCTGGGATTGGAGATTGATTATTGAGGATTGAAGATTGAGGATTGAGGATCAAGGATTGAGAATTGAGAATTGAGGATGAGGACTGAGGGTTGAGGATTGAGGTTTGAGGCATGAGGATTGAGGGTTGAGGATTGAGGATTGAGGATTGAGGATTGAGGATTGAGTATTGAAGATTGACTATTGATGCCTGAGGATTGAGGATCGAGGATTGAGGATTCAGGATTGGAGATTGATTATTGAGGATTGAAGATTGAGGATTGAGGATTGAGGATTGTGAATTGAGAATTGAGTATGAGGACTGAGGGTTGAGGATTGAGGTTTGAGGAATGAGCATTGAGGGTTGGGGAATGAGGATTGAGGATTGAGGATTGAGGATTGAGCATTCAAGATTGAGTATTGATGCCTGAGGATTGAGGATTGAGGATTGATGACTGAGGATCGAGGATTGAAGATTGAGAATTGAGGATTGAAGATTGAGGATTGAGGATTGAGGATTGAGGATGGATGATGAGGGCTGAGGGTTGAGGATTGAGGATTGAGAAATGAGGTTTGAGGATTGAGGATTGAAACTGAGGATTGGGTATTGAGGATTGAAGAATGAGGATTGAGGAATTAGGATTGAGGGTTGAGGATTGAGGATTGAAGATTGAGGATTGAGGATTGAGGATTGAAGATTGAGGATTGAGGATTGAGGATTGAAATTGAGGATTGGGTATTGAGGATTGAAGAATGAGGATTGAGGAATTAGGATTGAGGATTGAGGATTGAGGATTGAAGATTGACGATTGGGTATTGAGGATTGAAGAATGAGGATTGAGGATTGAGGATTGAGGATTGAGGATTGAAGATTGAGTGTTGAGGATTGAAGATTGAGGATTGAGGATTGAGGATTGAGGATTGAGGATTGAAGATTGAGTATTGAGGATTGAAGATTCAGGATTGAGTATTGAGGATTGAGGATTCAGGGTTGAAGATTGAGGATTGAGGATTGAGTATTGAGGATTGAGGATTGAAGATTGAAGATTGAATATTGATGGTTGAATATTGAGGATTGAGGATTGAGGATTGAGTATTGAAGATTGAGTATTGATGCCTGAGGACTGAGGATTGATGATAGGGGATTGAGGATTGAGGATTGAAGATTGAGTATTGGGGATTGAAGGTTGAAGAATGAGGATTGAGGATTGGGGATTGAGGATTGTGGATTGAAGATTGAGTATTGAGGTTTGAACATTGAGGCTTGAGGATTGAGAATTGAGAATTGAGGATTGGGGATTGAAGATTGAGTATTGAGTATTGAAGGTTGAGGATTGAGGATTGAGGATTGAGAATTGAGGATTGAGGATTGAGGATTGAAGATTGAGGATTGGGTATTGAGGATTGAAGGATGAGCATTGAGGATTGAGGATTGAGGATTGAGGATTGCAGATTGAGTATTGAGGATTGAGGATTGAGGATTGAGGATTGAGGATTGTGGATTGAGGATTGAGGATTGAGGATTGAGGATTGAGGATTGAAGATTGAGTATTGAGGATTGAAGATTGAGGATTGAGGATTGAGGATTGATAATTGAGGATTGAGGATTGAGGATTGAAGATTGAGGATTGAGGATTGAAATTGAGTATAGAGGATTGAAGATTGAGGATTGAGGATTGAGGATTGAGGATTGAGGTTGAGGATTGAAGATTGAGGATTGGGGATTGAGGATTGACGATTGAGGATTGAGTATTGAGGATTGAGAACTGAGGATTGAGTATTGAAATTGAGTATTGAGGATTGAAGATTGAGGATTGAGATTTGATTATTGAATATTGTGGATTGAGTATTGAACCATGAGTATTCAGAATATTCTATTGAGTATTGAGAATTGAGGATTGATGGTTGAGTATTGAGGATTGATGGCTGAGGGTTGTGTCTTGAATATTGAGGATTGAGGATTGAGGATTGAGGATAGAGCATTGAGGATTGAAGATTGAGTATTGACGATTGAATATTGAGGATTGAGGATTGAGGTTTGAGGATTGAGGACGAGGACTGACGGCTGAGGGTTGAGGATTGAGGATTGAGGATTGAGCATTGAGGATTGAAGATTGACGACTGGGGATTGAGGATTGAAGATTGAGTATTAAGGATTGAAGATTGGGGTTGAGGATCTAGGATTGGAGATTGATTATTGAGGATTGAGGATTGAGGATTGAGGATCGAGGATTGAGAATTGGGAATTGAGGATGAGGACTGAGGGTTGAGGATTGAGGTTTGAGGCATGAGGATTGAGGGTTGAGGATTGAGAATTGAGGATTGAAGATTGAGGATTGAGGATTGAGGATTGAGGATGGATGATGAGGGCTGAGGGTTGAGGATTGAGGATTGAGAAATGAGGTTTGAGGATTGAGGATTGAAATTGAGGATTGGGTATTGAGGATTGAAGAATGAGGATTGAGGAATTAGGATTGAGGATTGAGGATTGAGGATTGAAGATTGAGGATTGAGGATTGAGAATTGAAGATTGAGGATTGATGATTGAGGATTGAAATTGAGGATTGGGTATTGAGGATTGAAAAATGAGGATTGCGGAATTAGGATTGAGGATTGAGGATTGAGGATTGAAGATTGAGGATTGGGTATTGAGGATTGAAGAATGAGGATTGAGGATTGAGGATTGAGGATTGAGGATTGAAGATTGAGTGTTGAGGATTGAAGGTTGAGGGTTGAGGATTGAGGATTGAGGATTGAGGATAGAAGATTGAGTATTGAGGATTGAAGATTCAGGATTGAGAATTGAGGATTGAGGATTCAGGGTTGAAGATTGAGGATTGAGGATTGAGTATTGAGGATTGAGGATTGAGGATTGAAGATTGAATATTGATGATTGAATATTGAGGATTGAGGATTGAGGATTGAGTATTGAAGATTGAGTATCGATACCTGAGGATTGAGGATTGATGATAGAGGATTGAGGATTGAGGATTGAAGATTGAGTATTGGGGATTGAAGATTGAAGAATGAGGATTGAGGATTGAGGATTGAGTATTGAGGATTGAAGATTGAGTATTGAGGATTGAACATTGAGGCTTGAGGATTGAGAATTGAGAATTGAGGATTGGGGATTGAAGATTGAGTATTGTGGATTGAGGATTGAAGATTGAGGATTGAAGAATGAGGATAGAGGATTGAGGATTGAGGATTGACGATTGCAGATTGAGTATTGAGGATTGAGGATTGAGGATTGAGGTATGAGGATTGAAGATTGAGGATTGAGGATTGAGGATTGAGGATTGAGGATTGAAGATTGAGTATTGAGGGTTGAATATTGAGGATTGAGGATTGAGGATTGAGGATTGAGGTTGGGGATTGAAGATTGAGGATTGGGGATTGAGGATTGACGATTGAGGATTGAGTATTGGTGATTGAGAATTGAGCATTGAGGATTGAAATTGACTATTGAGGACTGAAGATTGAGGATTGAGATTTGATTATTGAATATTGTGGATTGAGTATTGAACCATGAGTATTCAGAATATTCTATTGAGTATTGAGAATTGAGGATTGATGGTTGAGTATTGAGGATTGGTGGCTGAGGGTTGTGTCTTGAATATTGAGGATTGAGGATTGAGGATTGAGGATAGAGCACTGAGGATTGAAGATTGAGTATTGATGATTGAATATTGAGGATTGAGGATTGAGGATTGAGGATTGAGGATTGAGGATTGAAGATTGAGTGTTGAGGATTGAAGATTGAGGATTGAGGATTGAGGATTGAGGATTGAGGATTGAAGATTGAGTATTGAGGATTGAAGATTCAGGATTGAGTATTGAGGATTGAGGATTCAGGGTTGAAGATTGAGGATTGAGGATTGAGTATTGAGGATTGAGGATTGAAGATTGAAGATTGAATATTGATGGTTGAATATTGAGGATTGAGGATTGAGGATTGAGTATTGAAGATTGAGTATTGATGCCTGAGGACTGAGGATTGATGATAGGGGATTGAGGATTGAGGATTGAAGATTGAGTATTGGGGATTGAAGGTTGAAGAATGAGGATTGAGGATTGGGGATTGAGGATTGTGGATTGAAGATTGAGTATTGAGGTTTGAACATTGAGGCTTGAGGATTGAGAATTGAGAATTGAGGATTGGGGATTGAAGATTGAGTATTGAGTATTGAAGGTTGAGGATTGAGGATTGAGGATTGAGAATTGAGGATTGAGGATTGAGGATTGAAGATTGAGGATTGGGTATTGAGGATTGAAGGATGAGCATTGAGGATTGAGGATTGAGGATTGAGGATTGCAGATTGAGTATTGAGGATTGAGGATTGAGGATTGAGGATTGAGGATTGTGGATTGAGGATTGAGGATTGAGGATTGAGGATTGAGGATTGAAGATTGAGTATTGAGGATTGAAGATTGAGGATTGAGGATTGAGGATTGATAATTGAGGATTGAGGATTGAGGATTGAAGATTGAGGATTGAGGATTGAAATTGAGTATAGAGGATTGAAGATTGAGGATTGAGGATTGAGGATTGAGGATTGAGGTTGAGGATTGAAGATTGAGGATTGGGGATTGAGGATTGACGATTGAGGATTGAGTATTGAGGATTGAGAACTGAGGATTGAGTATTGAAATTGAGTATTGAGGATTGAAGATTGAGGATTGAGATTTGATTATTGAATATTGTGGATTGAGTATTGAACCATGAGTATTCAGAATATTCTATTGAGTATTGAGAATTGAGGATTGATGGTTGAGTATTGAGGATTGATGGCTGAGGGTTGTGTCTTGAATATTGAGGATTGAGGATTGAGGATTGAGGATAGAGCATTGAGGATTGAAGATTGAGTATTGACGATTGAATATTGAGGATTGAGGATTGAGGTTTGAGGATTGAGGACGAGGACTGACGGCTGAGGGTTGAGGATTGAGGATTGAGGATTGAGCATTGAGGATTGAAGATTGACGACTGGGGATTGAGGATTGAAGATTGAGTATTAAGGATTGAAGATTGGGGTTGAGGATCTAGGATTGGAGATTGATTATTGAGGATTGAGGATTGAGGATTGAGGATCGAGGATTGAGAATTGGGAATTGAGGATGAGGACTGAGGGTTGAGGATTGAGGTTTGAGGCATGAGGATTGAGGGTTGAGGATT
Source organism: Calliopsis andreniformis (assembly GCF_051401765.1). Classification (NCBI taxonomy): domain Eukaryota; kingdom Metazoa; phylum Arthropoda; class Insecta; order Hymenoptera; family Andrenidae; genus Calliopsis; species Calliopsis andreniformis. The sequence continues at coordinate 275,799 of NW_027480551.1, read as the reverse complement.
GAGAATTGAGGATTGAAGATTGAGGATTGAGGATTGAGGATTGAGGATGGATGATGAGGGCTGAGGGTTGAGGATTGAGGATTGAGAAATGAGGTTTGAGGATTGAGGATTGAAATTGAGGATTGGGTATTGAGGATTGAAGAATGAGGATTGAGGAATTAGGATTGAGGATTGAGGATTGAGGATTGAAGATTGAGGATTGAGGATTGAGAATTGAAGATTGAGGATTGATGATTGAGGATTGAAATTGAGGATTGGGTATTGAGGATTGAAAAATGAGGATTGCGGAATTAGGATTGAGGATTGAGGATTGAGGATTGAAGATTGAGGATTGGGTATTGAGGATTGAAGAATGAGGATTGAGGATTGAGGATTGAGGATTGAGGATTGAAGATTGAGTGTTGAGGATTGAAGGTTGAGGGTTGAGGATTGAGGATTGAGGATTGAGGATAGAAGATTGAGTATTGAGGATTGAAGATTCAGGATTGAGAATTGAGGATTGAGGATTCAGGGTTGAAGATTGAGGATTGAGGATTGAGTATTGAGGATTGAGGATTGAGGATTGAAGATTGAATATTGATGATTGAATATTGAGGATTGAGGATTGAGGATTGAGTATTGAAGATTGAGTATCGATACCTGAGGATTGAGGATTGATGATAGAGGATTGAGGATTGAGGATTGAAGATTGAGTATTGGGGATTGAAGATTGAAGAATGAGGATTGAGGATTGAGGATTGAGTATTGAGGATTGAAGATTGAGTATTGAGGATTGAACATTGAGGCTTGAGGATTGAGAATTGAGAATTGAGGATTGGGGATTGAAGATTGAGTATTGTGGATTGAGGATTGAAGATTGAGGATTGAAGAATGAGGATAGAGGATTGAGGATTGAGGATTGACGATTGCAGATTGAGTATTGAGGATTGAGGATTGAGGATTGAGGTATGAGGATTGAAGATTGAGGATTGAGGATTGAGGATTGAGGATTGAGGATTGAAGATTGAGTATTGAGGGTTGAATATTGAGGATTGAGGATTGAGGATTGAGGATTGAGGTTGGGGATTGAAGATTGAGGATTGGGGATTGAGGATTGACGATTGAGGATTGAGTATTGGTGATTGAGAATTGAGCATTGAGGATTGAAATTGACTATTGAGGACTGAAGATTGAGGATTGAGATTTGATTATTGAATATTGTGGATTGAGTATTGAACCATGAGTATTCAGAATATTCTATTGAGTATTGAGAATTGAGGATTGATGGTTGAGTATTGAGGATTGGTGGCTGAGGGTTGTGTCTTGAATATTGAGGATTGAGGATTGAGGATTGAGGATAGAGCACTGAGGATTGAAGATTGAGTATTGATGATTGAATATTGAGGATTGAGGATTGAGGTTTGAGGATTGAGGACGAGGACTGACGGTTGAGGATTGAGGTTTGAGGATTGAGGGTTGTGGATTGAGGACGAGGACTGAGGGTTAAGTATTGATGTGTGAGGTCTGCGGATTGAGGATTGAGGACTGAGAGTTGAGGATTGAGGATTGAAGATTGAGGATTGGGTATTGAGGATTGAAGAATGAGGATTGAGGATTGAGGATTGAGGATTGAGGATTGAAGATTGAGTATTGAGCATTGAACATTGAGGCTTGAGGATTGAGAGTTGAGGATTGGGGATTGAAAATTCAGTATTGAGGATTGAAGATTGAGGATTGAGGAATGAGGATTGAGGATTGAGGATTGAGGATTGAGGATTGAGGATTCAGGATTGAAGATTGAATATTGATGATTGAGGATTGAGGATTGAGGATTGAATGTTGTGGATAGAGGACGAGGACTGAGGGTTGAATATTGATGTTTGAGGTCTGAGGATTGAGGATTGAGGATTGAGAATTGAGGATTGAGGATTGAGGATTGAAGATTGAGAATTGGGTATCGAGGATTGAAGAATGAGGATTGAGGATTGAGGATTGAGGATTGAGGATTGCAGATTGAGTATTGAGGATTGAGGATTGAGGATTGAGGATTGAGGATTGAGGATTGGGGATTGAGGATTGAGGATTGAGGATGGAGGATTGAAGATTGAGTATTGAGGATTGAAGATTGAGGATAGAGGATTGAGTACTGAGGATGGAGAATGAGGGCTGAGGGTTGAGGATTGAGGATTGAGAAATGAGGATTGAGGATTGAGGATTGAAATTGAGGATCGGGTATTGAGGATTGAAGAATGAGGATTGAGGAATTAGGATTGAGGGTTGAGGATTGAGGAATGAAGGTTGAGGATTGGGTATTGAGTGTTGAAGAATGAGGATTGAGGATAGAGGATTGAGGATTGAGGATTGAAGATTGAGGATTGAAGAATGAGGATTGAGGATTGCAGATTGAGTATTGAGGATTGAGGATTGAGGATTGAGGATTGAGGATTGAGGACTGAGGATTGAGGATTGATGATTGAGGATCGAGGATTGAAGATTGAGAATTGAGGATTGAAGATTGAGGATTGAGGATTGAGGATTGAGGATGGATGATGAGGGCTGAGGGTTGAGGATTGAGGATTGAGAAATGAGGTTTGAGGATTGAGGATTGATATTGAGGATTGGGTATTGAGGATTGAAGAATGAGGATTGAGGAATTAGGATTGAGGATTGAGGATTGAGGATTGAAGATTGAGGATTGAGGATTGAGGATTGAAGGTTGAGGATTGAGGATTGAGGATTGAAATTGAGGATTGGGTATTGAGGATTGAAGAATGAGGATTGAGGAATTAGGATTGAGGGTAGAGGATTGAGGATTGAAGATTGAGGATTGAGGATTGAATTTGAGTATAGAGGATTGAAGATTGAGGATTGAGGATTGAGGTTGAGGATTGAAGATTGAGGATTGGGGATTGAGGATTGACGATTGAGGATTGAGTATTGGGGATTGAGAACTGAGGATTGAGTATTGAAATTGAGTATTGAGGATTGAAGATTGAGGATTGAGATTTGATTATTGAATATTGTGGATTGAGTATTGAACCATGAGTATTCAGAATATTCTATTGAGTATTGAGAATTGAGGATTGATGGTTGAGTATTGAGGATTGATGGCTGAGGGTTGTGTCTTGAATATTGAGGATTGAGGATTGAGTATTGAGGATAGAGCATTGAGGATTGATGATTGAGTATTGACGATTGAATATTGAGGATTGAGGATTGAGGTTTGAGGATTGAGGACGAGGACTGACGGTTGATGATTGAGGATTGAGGATTGAGGATTGAGCATTGAGGATTGAAGATTGACGACTGGGGATTGAGGATTGAAGATTGAGTATTAAGGATTGAAGATTGGGGTTGAGGATCTAGGATTGGAGATTGATTATTGAGGATTGAAGATTGAGGATTGAGGATCGAGGATTGAGAATTGGGAATTGAGGATGAGGACTGAGGGTTGAGGATTGAGGTTTGAGGCATGAGGATTGAGGGTTGAGGATTGAGGATTGAGGATTGAGGATTGAGGATTGAGTATTGAAGATTGAGCATTGATGCCTGAGGATTGAGGATCGAGGATTGAGGATTCAGGATTGGAGATTGATTATTGAGGATTGAAGATTGAGGATTGAGGATTGAGGATTGAGAATTGAGAATTGAGTATGAGGACTGAGGGTTGAGGATTGAGGTTTGAGGAATGAGGATTGAGGGTTGGGGAATGAGGATTGAGGACTGAGGATTGAGGATTGAGCATTCAAGATTGAGTATTGATGCCTGAGGATTGAGGATTGAGGATTGATGATTGAGGATCGAGGATTGAAGATTGAGAATTGAGGATTGAAGATTGAGGATTGAGGATTGAGGATTGAGGATGGATGATGAGGGCTGAGGGTTGAGGATTGAGGATTGAGAAATGAGGTTTGAGGATTGAGGATTGAAATTGAGGATTGGGTATTGAGGATTGAAGAATGAGGATTGAGGAATTAGGATTGAGGATTGAGGATTGAGGATTGAAGATTGAGGATTGAGGATTGAGGATTGAAGGTTGAGGATTGAGGATTGAGGATTGAAATTGAGGATTGGGTATTGAGGATTGAAGAATGAGGATTGAGGAATTAGGATTGAGGGTAGAGGATTGAGGATTGAAGATTGAGGATTGGGTATTGAGGATTGAAGAATGAGGATTGAGGATTGAGGATTGAGGATTGAGGATTGAAGATTGAGTGTTGAGGATTGAAGGTTGAGGGTTGAGGATTGAGGATTGAGGATTGAGGATTGAAGATTGAGTATTGAGGATTGAAGATTCAGGATTGAGAATTGAGGATTGAGGATTCAGGGTTGAAGATTGAGGATTGAGGAATGAGGATTGAGGATTGAGGATTGAGGATTGAGGATTGAGGATTCAGGATTGAAGATTGAATATTGACGATTGAGGATTGAGGATTGAGGATTGAATGTTGTGGATAGAGGACGAGGACTGAGGGTTGAATATTGATGTTTGAGGTCTGAGGATTGAGGATTGAGGATTGAGAATTGAGGATTGAGGATTGAGGATTGAAGATTGAGAATTGGGTATTGAGGATTGAAGAATGAGGATTGAGGATTGAGGATTGAGGGTTGAGGATTGCAGATTGAGTATTGAGGATTGAGGATTGAGGATTGAGGATTGAGGATTGAGGATTGGGGATTGAGGATTGAGGATTGAGGATTGAGGATTGAAGATTGAGTATTGAGGATTGGGGATTGAGAATTGAGGATTGAGGATTGAAATTGAGTATTGAGGATTGAAGATTGAGGATTGAGACTTGATTATTGAATATTGCGGATTGAGTATTGAACCATGAGTATTCAGAATATTGTATTGAGTATTGAGAATTGAGGATTGATGGTTGAGTATTGAGGATTGATGGCTGAGGGTTGTGTCTTGAATATTGAGGATTGAGGATTGAGGATTGAGGATTGAGCATTGAGGATTGAAGATTGAGTATTGGTGATTGAATATTGAGGATTGAGGATTGAGGTTTGAGAATTGAGGAGGAGGACTGACGGTTGAAGGTTGAGGTTTGAGTATTGAGGATTGTGGATTGAGGACTGAGGATTGAGGATTGAGGATTGAGCATGGAGGATTGAAGATTGATGACTTGGGATTGAGGATTGAAGATTGAGTATTAAGGATTGAAGATTGGGGATTGAGGATCTAGGATTGGAGATTAATTATTGAGGATTGAAGATTGAGGATTGAGGATTGAGGATTGAGAATTGAGAATTGAGGATGAGGACTGAGGGTTGAGGACTGAGGTTTGAGGAATGAGGATTGAGGGTTGAGGATTGAGGATTGAGGATTGAGGATTGAGGATTGAGTATTGAAGATTGAGTATTGATGCCTGAGGACTGAGGATCGAGGATTGAGGATTGAGGATTGGAGATTGATTATTGAGGATTGAAGATTGAGGATTGAGGATTGAGGATTGAGAGTTGATAATTGAGGATGAGGACAGAGGGTTGAGGATTGAGGTTTGTGGAATCAGGACTGAGGATTGAGGATTGAGAATTGAGGCCTGATGATTGAGGATTGAAGATTGAGGATTGGGTATTGAGGATTGAAGAATGAGGATTGAGGATTGAGGATTGAGGATTGAGGATTGAGGATTACAGATTGAGTATTGAGGATTGAGGATTGAGGATTGAGGATTGAGGATTGAGGATTGAGGATTGAGGATTGAGGATTGAAGATTGAGGATTGAGGATTGAGGATTGAGGATTGAGGTTGAGGATTGAAGATTGAGGATTGGGGATTGAGGACTGACGATTGAGGATTGAGTATTGGGGATTGAGGATTGAGGATTGAGGATTGAAATTGAGTATTGAGGATTGCAGATTGAGGATTGAGATTTGATTATTGAACATTGTGGACTGAGTATTGAAACGGGAGTATTCAGAATATTCTATTGAGTGTTGAGAATTGAGGATTGAAGATTGAGGATTGAGTATTGAGGATTGAGGATTGAGGATTGAAGATTGAGGATTGAGAATTGAGGATTGAGGATTGAGAGTTGAGGATTGAGGATTGAGGATTGAAGATTGAGGATTCGGTATTGAGGATTGAAGAATGAGGATTGAGGAGTGAGGACTGAGGATTGAGGATTGCAGTTTGAGTATTGAGGATTGAAGATTGAGGATTGAGGAATGAGGATTGAGGATTGAGGATTGAGGACTGAGGATTGAAGATTGAGTATTGAGGATTGAAGATTGAGGACTGAGGATTGAGGATTGAGGATTGAGTATTGAGGATTGAAGATTGAGGATTGGGGATTGAGGATTGACGATTGAGTATTGAGCATTGACGATTGAGAATTGAGGATTGTGGTTTGAGTATTGAGGATTGAGGATTGAGGATTGAAGATTGAATATTGATGATTGAAGATTGAGGATTGAGGATTGAGGGTTGCGGTTTGTGGACGAGGACTGAGGGTTGAGTATTGGTGTTTGAAGTCTGAGGATTGAGGATTGTGGATTGAAAATTGAGGATTGTGGATTGAGGATTGAAGATTGAGTATTCGGTATTGAGGATTGAAGAATGAGAATTGAGGAGTGAGGACTGAGGATTGAGGATTGCTGTTTGAGTATTGAGGATTGAAGATTGAGGATTGAGGATTGAGGATTGAGGATTGAGGATTGAGGATTGAGTATTGAAGATTGAGTACTGAGGATTGAAGATTGAGTATTGAGGATTGAGGATTGAGGATTGAGGATTGAAGATTGAGGATTGGGGATTGAGGACTGAGGATTGGCGATTGAGTATTGATTATTGAGGATTGAGAAATGAGGATTGAGGATTGAAGATTGAGTATTGAGGATTGAAGATTGAGGATTGAGGATTGTGGATTGAAGGTTGAGGACTGAGTGTTGATGGTTGCGTGATGAGAATTGATGTTTGTGGATTGAGATTTGAAGATTGAAGAATGGGGATTGACTATTGAAAACTGTGAATTGAGGATATTCTATTGAGGATTGAGGATTGACAATTGATTGTTGGGGACTTATGGGTGAAGATTGAGGATTCAGGTTTGAGGATTCAGGATTGACGTTTGAGGACTGAGGATTGAGGATTGAGGATTGAGGATTGAGGATTGATGGCTGAGGGTTGTGCGTTGAATATTGAGGATTGAGGATTGAGGATTGAGGATTGCGGATTGAGGATTGAAGATAGAGTATTGATGATTGAAGATTTAGGATTGAGGATTGGGGGTTGAGGTTTGAGGACGAGGACTGACGGTTGAGGATTGAGGTTTGAGGATTGAGGATTGAGGATTGAGGACTGAGGATTGAGGATTGAGGATTGCAGTTTGAGTATTGAGGATTGAAGGTTGAGGATTGAAGATTGAGGATTGAGGATTGAGGATTGAGGACTGAGGATTGAAGATTGAGTATTGAGGATTGAAGATTGAGGATTGGGGATTGAGGATTGAGGATTGAGGATTGAAGATTGAGGATTGGGGATTGAGGATTGACGATTGAGATTTGAGCATTGACGATTGAGAATTGAGGATTGTGGATTGAGTATTGAGGATTGAGGATTGAGGATTGAAGATTGTATATTGATGATTGAAGATTGAGGATTGAGGATCGAGGATTGCGGATTGAGGATTGAAGATAGAGTATTGATGATTGAAGATTTAGGATTGAGGATTGGGGGTTGAGGTTTGAGGACGAGGACTGACGGTTGAGGATTGAGGTTTGAGGATTGAGGATTGAGGATTGAGGACTGAGGATTGAGGATTGAGGATTGCAGTTTGAGTATTGAGGATTGAAGATTGAGGATTGAGGATTGAGGATTGAGGATTGAGGATTGAGGACTGAGGATTGAAGATTGAGTATTGAGGATTGAAGATTGAGGATTGAGGATTGAGGATTGAGGATTGAGGATTGAAGATTGAGGATTGGGTATTGAGGATTGACGATTGAGTATTGAGCATTGACGATTGAGAATTGAGGATTGTGGATTGAGTATTGAGGATTGAGGATTGAGGATTGAAGATTGAATATTGATGATTGAAGATTGAGGATCGAGGATTGAGGGTTGTGGATTGAGGACGAGGACTGAGGGTTGAGTATTGATGTTTGAGGTCTGAGGATTGAGGATTGAGGATTGAGAATTGAGGACTGAGGATTGAGGATTGAACATTGAGTATTGGGTGTTGAGGATTGAAGATTGTGGAATGAGGATTGATTATTGAGGATTGAGGATTGATGATTGACTATTGAGTATTGAAGATTGAAGACTGAGGATTGAGGATTGAGGATTGAGGGTTGAGGGTTGAAGATTGAGGATTGGGTATTGCGGATTGAACATAGAGGACTGAAGATTGAGGATTGGGTGTTGAGGATAGAAGAATGAGGATTGAGGATTGAGGATTGAGGATTGAGGATTGAGGATTGAAGATTCAGTATTGAGGATTGAAGAATGAGGGTTGAGGATTGACGATTGAGGATTGAAGATTGAGTATTGAGGATAGAAGATTGAGGATTGAGGACTGAGTATTGAGGATGGAGGATTGAGGATTGAGGATTGATGATTGAAGACTGAGGATTGGGTATTGATGGTTGAACATTGAGGATTGACGATTGAAGATTGAGTATTGAGGATTGAAGATTGACGATTGAGGATTGAGAATTGAGGATTGAGGATTGAGGAATGATCATTGAAGGTTGAGGATTGAGGATTGAACGTTGAGGATTGTGGATTGAGGATTGAGGATTGAGGATTGAATTTTGACGATTGGGGACTGAGTGTTGAGGGCTGAGTGATGAGAATTGATGTTTGTGGACAGAGATTTGAAGATTGCAGATTGAGTATTGAGTAATGAAAACTGTGAATTGATGATATTCTATTGAGGATTGAGTATTGACATCTGTTTGTAGAGGACTGAGGGCTGAAGATTGAGGATTCAGTATCGGGGATTCAGGATTGAGGTTTGAGGACTTTGGATTGAGGATTGAGGATTGAGGATTGAGGATTGAGGATTGAGGATTGAAGATTGAGGTTTGGGTATTGAGGATTGAAGAATGTGTAGTGAGGATTGAGGATTGAGGATTGAGGATTGAAGATTGAGTATTGAGGATTGAAGATTGAGGATTGAGGATTGAGGATTGAGGATTGAGGGTTGAGGATGGAAGATTGAGGATTGGGTATTGCGGATTGAACATTGAGGATTGAAGATTGAGTATTGGGTGTTGAGGGTTGAAGAATGAGGATTGAGGATTGAGGATTGAGGATTGAGGACTGAAGATTCAGAATTGAGGACTGAGGATTGAGGATTGAAGATTGAGGATTGGGTGTTGAGGATTGAAGAATGTGTAGTGAGGATTGAGGATTGAGGATTGAGGATTGAAGATTGAGTATTGAGGATTGAAGATTGAGGATTGAGGATTGAGGATTGAGGATTGAGGGTTGAGGATTGAAGATTGAGGATTGGGTATTGCGGATTGAACATTGAGGATTGAAGATTGAGTATTGGGTGTTGAGGGTTGAAGAATGAGGATTGAGGATTGAGGATTGAGGATTGAGGATTGAAGATTCAGAATTGAGGATTGAAGATTGTGGATTAAGTATTGAAGATTGTGGATTGAGGATTGAGGAATGAGCATTGAAGATTGAGTATTGAGGATTGAACGTTGAGGATTGTGGATTGAGTGTTGAGGATTCAGGATTGAATATTGAGGACTGGGGACTGAGTGTTGAGGGTTGAGTGATGAGAATTGATGTTTGTGGATAGAGATTTGAAGATTGCAGATTGAGTATTGAGTAATGAAAACTGTGAATTAATGATATTCTATTGAGGATTGAGGATTGACAACTGATTGTAGAGGCCTGAGGGCTGAAGATTGAGGATTCAGTATCGGGGATTCAGGATTGAGGTTTGAGGACTGAGGATTGAGGATTGAGGATTGAGAATTGAGGATTGAGGATTGAAGATTGAGCATTGAAGATTGAGGATTGAAGATTGAGGATTGAGGATTGAGGGTTGAGGATTGAGGACGAGGACTTACGGTTGAGGATTGAGGTTTGAGAGTTGAGGATTGAGGATTGAGGTCTGAGGATTGAGGATTGAGGATTGAGCATTGTGGATTGAAGATTGAGGACTCGGGATTGAGGATTGGTGATACAGGATTAAAGATTGAAGATTGGGGATTGAGGATCTAGGATTGGAGATTAATTATTGAGGATTGAAGACTGAGGATTAAGGATTGAGGGTTGAGGATTGAGGATTGCGGATTGAGGATTGAAGATAGAGTATTGATGATTGAAGATTGAGGATTGAGGATTGGGGGTTGAGGTTTGAGGACGAGGACTGACGGTTGAGGATTGAGGTTTGAGGATTGAGGATTGAGGAATGAGGACTGAGGATTGAGGATTGAGGATTGTGCATTGAGGATTGCAGATTGTGTACTGAGTATTGAGGATTGAAGATTGAGTATTGAGGGTTGAAGATTGAGGATTTAGGGTTGAAGAATGAGGATTGGGTATTGAGGATTGAAGAATGAGGATTGAGGATTGAGGATTGGGGATTGAGGATTGAGGATTGAAGATTGAGTATTCAGGATTGGAGATTGGCGATTGAGGGTTGAGGATTGAGGATAGAGGATTGAAGATTGAGGATTGGGGACTGAGTGTTGAAGGTTGAGTGATGAGAATTCATGATTGTGGATAGAGATTTGAAGATTTCAGGTTGAGTATTGAGTATTGAAACCTGTGAATTGAGGATATTCTATTGAGGATTGAGGACTGACAACTGATTGTTGAGGACTGAGGTCTGAAGGCTGAGGATTCAGGTTTGAGGATTCAGGATTGAGGTTTGAGGACTGAGGATTGAGGATTGAAGGTTGAGGATTGGGTGTTGAGGATAGAAGAATGAGGATTGAGGATTGAGGATTGCGGATTGATGATTGAGGATTGATGATTCAGTATTGAGGATTGAAGATTGAGGATTGAGGATTGACGATTGAGGATTGAAGATTGGGTATTGAGGATTGAAGATTGAGGATTGAGGACTGAGGATTGAGGATTGAGGATTGATGATTGAGGATTGAGGATTGAAGATTGAGGTTTGGGTATTGAGGATTGAACATTGAGGACTGTGGATTGAGTATTGAGGATCGAGAATTGAGGACTGAGGATTGAGGATTGAAGATTGAGGATTGGGTGTTGAGGATTGAGGGTTGTGGATTGAGGACGAGGACTGAGGGTTGAGTATTGATGTTTGAGGTCTGATGATTGAGGATTGAGGATTCAGGGTTGAAGATTGAGGATTGAGGAATGAGGATTGAGGATTGAGGATTGAGGATTGAGGATTGAGGATTCAGGATTGAAGATTGAATATTGACGATTGAGGATTGAGGATTGAGGATTGAATGTTGTGGATAGAGGACGAGGACTGAGGGTTGAATATTGATGTTTGAGGTCTGAGGATTGAGGATTGAGGATTAAGAATTGAGGATTGAGGATTGAGGATTGAAGATTGAGAATTGGGTATTGAGGATTGAAGAATGAGGATTGAGGATTGAGGATTGAGGGTTGAGGATTGCAGATTGAGTATTGAGGATTGAGGATTGAGGATTGAGGATTGAGGATTGAGGATTGGGGATTGAGGATTGAGGATTGAGGATTGAGGATTGAAGATTGAGTATTGAGGATTGGGGATTGAGAATTGAGGATTGAGGATTGAAATTGAGTATTGAGGATTGAAGATTGAGGATTGAGACTTGATTATTGAATATTGCGGATTGAGTATTGAACCATGAGTATTCAGAATATTGTATTGAGTATTGAGAATTGAGGATTGATGGTTGAGTATTGAGGATTGATGGCTGAGGGTTGTGTCTTGAATATTGAGGATTGAGGATTGAGGATTGAGGATTGAACATTGAGGATTGAAGATTGAGTATTGGTGATTGAATATTGAGGATTGAGGATTGAGGTTTGAGAATTGAGGAGGAGGACTGACGGTTGAAGGTTGAGGTTTGAGTATTGAGGATTGTGGATTGAGGACTGAGGATTGAGGATTGAGGATTGAGCATGGAGGATTGAAGATTGATGACTTGGGATTGAGGATTGAAGATTGAGTATTAAGGATTGAAGATTGGGGATTGAGGATCTAGGATTGGAGATTAATTATTGAGGATTGAAGATTGAGGATTGAGGATTGAGGATTGAGAATTGAGAATTGAGGATGAGGACTGAGGGTTGAGGACTGAGGTTTGAGGAATGAGGATTGAGGGTTGAGGATTGAGGATTGAGGATTGAGGATTGAGGATTGAGTATTGAAGATTGAGTATTGATGCCTGAGGACTGAGGATCGAGGATTGAGGATTGAGGATTGGAGATTGATTATTGAGGATTGAAGATTGAGGATTGAGGATTGAGGATTGAGAGTTGATAATTGAGGATGAGGACAGAGGGTTGAGGATTGAGGTTTGTGGAATCAGGAGTGAGGATTGAGGATTGAGAATTGAGGCCTGATGATTGAGGATTGAAGATTGAGGATTGGGTATTGAGGATTGAAGAATGAGGATTGAGGATTGAGGATTGAGGATTGAGGATTACAGATTGAGTATTGAGGATTGAGTATTGAGGATTGAGGATTGAGGATTGAGGATTGAGGATTGAGGACTGAGGATTGAAGATTGAGGATTGAGGATTGAGGATTGAGGATTGAGGATTGAGGTTGAGGATTGAAGATTGAGGATTGGGGATTGAGGACTGACGATTGAGGATTGAGTATTGGGGATTGAGGATTGAGGATTGAGGATTGAAATTGAGTATTGAGGATTGAAGATTGAGGATTGAGATTTGATTATTGAACATTGTGGACTGAGTATTGAAACGGGAGTATTCAGAATATTCTATTGAGTGTTGAGAATTGAGGATTGAGGATTGAGAATTGAGGATTGAGGATTGAGGATTGAAGATTGAGGATTCGGTATTGAGGATTGAAGAATGAGGATTGAGGAGTGAGGACTGAGGATTGAGGATTGCAGTTTGAGTATTGAGGATTGAAGATTGAGGATTGAGGAATGAGGATTGAGGATTGAGGATTGAGGACTGAGGATTGAAGATTGAGTATTGAGGATTGAAGATTGAGGACTGAGGATTGAGGATTGAGGATTGAGTATTGAGGATTGAAGATTGAGGATTGGGGATTGAGGATTGACGATTGAGTATTGAGCATTGACGATTGAGAATTAAGGATTGTGGTTTGAGTATTGAGGATTGAGGATTGAGGATTGAAGATTGAATATTGATGATTGAAGATTGAGGATTGAGGATTGAGGGTTGCGGTTTGTGGACGAGGACTGAGGGTTGAGTATTGGTGTTTGAAGTCTGAGGATTGAGGATTGTGGATTGAAAATTGAGGATTGTGGATTGAGGATTGAAGATTGAGTATTCGGTATTGAGGATTGAAGAATGAGAATTGATTAGTGAGGACTGAGGATTGAGGATTGCAGTTTGAGTATTGAGGATTGAAGATTGAGGATTGAGGATTGAGGATTGAGGATTGAGGATTGAGGATTGAGTGTTGAAGATTGAGTACTGAGGATTGAAGATTGAGGATTGAGGATTGAGGATTGAGGATTGAGGATTGAAGATTGAGGATTGGGGATTGAGGACTGAGGATTGGCGATTGAGTATTGAGCATTGAGGATTGAGAAATGAGGATTGAGGATTGAAGATTGAGTATTGAGGATTGAAGATTGAGGATTGAGGATTGTGGATTGAAGGTTGAGGACTGAGTGTTGATGGTTGCGTGATGAGAATTGATGTTTGTGGATTGAGATTTGAAGATTGAAGAATGGGGATTGACTATTGAAAACTGTGAATTGAGGATATTCTATTGAGGATTGAGGATTGACAATTGATTGTTGAGGACTTATGGGTGAAGATTGAGGATTCAGGTTTGAGGATTCAGGATTGACGTTTGAGGACTGAGGATTGAGGATTGAGGATTGAGGATTGAGGATTGATGGCTGAGGGTTGTGCGTTGAATATTGAGGATTGAGGATTGAGGATCGAGGATTGCGGATTGAGGATTGAAGATAGAGTATTGATGATTGAAGATTTAGGATTGAGGATTGGGGGTTGAGGTTTGAGGACGAGGACTGACGGTTGAGGATTGAGGTTTGAGGATTGAGGATTGAGGATTGAGGACTGAGGATTGAGGATTGAGGATTGCAGTTTGAGTATTGAGGATTGAAGATTGAGGATTGAGGATTGAGGATTGAGGATTGAGGACTGAGGATTGAAGATTGAGTATTGAGGATTGAAGATTGAGGATTGAGGATTGAGGATTGAGGATTGAGGATTGAAGATTGAGGATTGGGTATTGAGGATTGACGATTGAGTATTGAGCATTGACGATTGAGAATTGAGGATTGTGGATTGAGTATTGAGGATTGAGGATTGAGGATTGAAGATTGAATATTGATGATTGAAGATTGAGGATCGAGGATTGAGGGTTGTGGATTGAGGACGAGGACTGAGGGTTGAGTATTGATGTTTGAGGTCTGAGGATTGAGGATTGAGGATTGAGAATTGAGGACTGAGGATTGAGGATTGAACATTGAGTATTGGGTGTTGAGGATTGAAGATTGTGGAATGAGGATTGATTATTGAGGATTGAGGATTGATGATTGACTATTGAGTATTGAAGATTGAAGACTGAGGATTGAGGATTGAGGATTGAGGGTTGAGGGTTGAAGATTGAGGATTGGGTATTGCGGATTGAACATAGAGGACTGAAGATTGAGGATTGGGTGTTGAGGATAGAAGAATGAGGATTGAGGATTGAGGATTGAGGATTGAGGATTGAGGATTGAAGATTCAGTATTGAGGATTGAAGAATGAGGGTTGAGGATTGACGATTGAGGATTGAAGATTGAGTATTGTGGATAGAAGATTGAGGATTGAGGACTGAGTATTGAGGATGGAGGATTGAGGATTGAGGATTGATGATTGAAGACTGAGGATTGGGTATTGATGGTTGAACATTGAGGATTGACGATTGAAGATTGAGTATTGAGGATTGAAGATTGACGATTGAGGATTGAGAATTGAGGATTGAGGATTGAGGAATGATCATTGAAGGTTGAGGATTGAGGATTGAACGTTGAGGATTGTGGATTGAGGATTGAGGATTGAGGATTGAATTTTGACGATTGGGGACTGAGTGTTGAGGGCTGAGTGATGAGAATTGATGTTTGTGGACAGAGATTTGAAGATTGCAGATTGAGTATTGAGTAATGAAAACTGTGAATTGATGATATTCTATTGAGGATTGAGTATTGACATCTGTTTGTAGAGGACTGAGGGCTGAAGATTGAGGATTCAGTATCGGGGATTCAGGATTGAGGTTTGAGGACTTTGGATTGAGGATTGAGGATTGAGGATTGAGGATTGAGGATTGAGGATTGAAGATTGAGGTTTGGGTATTGTGGATTGAAGAATGTGTAGTGAGGATTGAGGATTGAGGATTGAGGATTGAAGATTGAGTATTGAGGATTGAAGATTGAGGATTGAGGATTGAGGATTGAGGATTGAGGGTTGAGGATGGAAGATTGAGGATTGGGTATTGCGGATTGAACATTGAGGATTGAAGATTGAGTATTGGGTGTTGAGGGTTGAAGAATGAGGATTGAGGATTGAGGATTGAGGATTGAGGATTGAAGATTCAGAATTGAGGACTGAGGATTGAGGATTGAAGATTGAGGATTGGGTGTTGAGGATTGAAGAATGTGTAGTGAGGATTGAGGATTGAGGATTGAGGATTGAAGATTGAGTATTGAGGATTGAAGATTGAGGATTGAGGATTGAGGATTGAGGATTGAGGGTTGAGGATTGAAGATTGAGGATTGGGTATTGCGGATTGAACATTGAGGATTGAAGATTGAGTATTGGGTGTTGAGGGTTGAAGAATGAGGATTGAGGATTGAGGATTGAGGATTGAGGATTGAAGATTCAGAATTGAGGATTGAAGATTGTGGATTAAGTATTGAAGATTGTGGATTGAGGATTGAGGAATGAGCATTGAAGATTGAGTATTGAGGATTGAACGTTGAGGATTGTGGATTGAGGGTTGAGGATTCAGGATTGAATATTGAGTACTGGGGACTGAGTGTTGAGGGTTGAGTGATGAGAATTGATGTTTGTGGATAGAGATTTGAAGATTGCAGATTGAGTATTGAGTAATGAAAACTGTGAATTGATGATATTCTATTGAGGATTGAGGATTGACAACTGATTGTAGAGGACCGAGGGCTGAAGATTGAGGATTCAGGATTGAGGATTCAGGATTGAGGTTTTAGGACTGAGGATTGAAGATTGAGGATTGAGGACTGAGTATTGAGGATTGAGGATTGAGTATTGAGCATTGACGATTGAGAATTGAGGATTGTGGATTGAGTATTGAGGATTGAGGCTTGAGGATTGAAGATTGAATATTGATGATTGAAGATTGAGGATCGAGGATTGAGGGTTGTGGACTGAGGACGAGGACTGAGGGTTGAGTATTGATGTTTGAGGTCTGAGGATTGAGGATTGAGGATTGAGAATTGAGGAATGAGGATTGAGGATTGAACATTGAGGATTGGGTGTTGAGGATTGAAGATTGTGGATTGAGGATTGATTATTGAGGATTGAGGATTGAAGATTGACTATTGAGGATTGAAGATTGAAGACTGAGGATTGAGGAGTGAGGATTGAGGGTTGAGGGTTGAAGATTGAGGATTGGGTATTGCGGATTGAACATAGAGGATTGAAGATTGAGGATTGGGTGTTGAGGATAGAAGAATGAGGATTGAGGATTGAGGATTGAGGATTGAGGATTGAGGATTGAAGATTCAGTATTGAGGATTGAAGATTGAGGGTTGAGGACTGACGATTGAGGATTGAAGATTGAGTATTGAGGATAGAATATTGAGGATTGAGGACTGAGTATTGAGGATTGAGGATTGAGGATTGACGATTGAGGATTGAAGACTGAGGATTGGGTATTGATGGTTGAAAATTGAGGATTCAGGATTGAAGATTGAGTTTTGAGGATTGAAGATTGACGATTGAGGATTGAGAACTGAGGATTGAGGATTGAGGAATGATCATTGAAGATTGAGTATTGAGGATTGAACGTTGATGATTGTGGATTGACGATTGAGGATTGAGGATTTAATATTGACGATTGGGAACTGAGTGTTGAGGGTTGAGTGATGAGAATTGATGTTTGTGGATAGAGATTTCAAGATTGCAGATTGAGTATTGAGTAATGAAAACTGTGAATTAATGATATTCTATTGAGGATTGAGGATTGACAACTGATTGTAGAGGCCTGAGGGCTGAAGATTGAGGATTCAGTATCGGGGATTCAGGATTGAGGTTTGAGGACTGAGGATTGAGGATTGAGGATTGAGGATTGAGAATTGAGGATTGAGGATTGAAGATTGAGCATTGAAGATTGAGGATTGAAGATTGAGGATTGAGGATTGAGGGTTGAGGATTGAGGACGAGGACTTACGGTTGAGGATTGAGGTTTGAGAGTTGAGGATTGAGGATTGAGGTCTGAGGATTGAGGATTGAGGATTGAGCATTGTGGATTGAAGATTGAGGACTCGGGATTGAGGATTGGTGATACAGGATTAAAGATTGAAGATTGGGGATTGAGGATCTAGGATTGGAGATTAATTATTGAGGATTGAAGATTGAGGATTAAGGATTCAGGGTTGAGGATTGAGGATTGCGGATTGAGGATTGAAGATAGAGTATTGATGATTGAAGATTGAGGATTGAGGATTGGGGGTTGAGGTTTGAGGACGAGGACTGACGGTTGAGGATTGAGGTTTGAGGATTGAGGATTGAGGAATGAGGACTGAGGATTGAGGATTGAGGATTGTGCATTGAGGATTGCAGATTGTGTACTGAGTATTGAGGATTGAAGATTGAGTATTGAGGGTTGAAGATTGAGGATTGAGGGTTGAAGAATGAGGATTGGGTATTGAGGATTGAAGAATGAGGATTGAGGATTGAGGATTGGGGATTGAGGATTGAGGATTGAAGATTGAGTATTCAGGATTGGAGATTGGCGATTGAGGGTTGAGGATTGAGGATAGAGGATTGAAGATTGAGGATTGGGGACTGAGTGTTGAAGGTTGAGTGATGAGAATTCATGATTGTGGATAGAGATTTGAAGATTTCAGGTTGAGTATTGAGTATTGAAACCTGTGAATTGAGGATATTCTATTGAGGATTGAGGACTGACAACTGATTGTTGAGGACTGAGGTCTGAAGGCTGAGGATTCAGGTTTGAGGATTCAGGATTGAGGTTTGAGGACTGAGGATTGAGGATTGAAGGTTGAGGATTGGGTGTTGAGGATAGAAGAATGAGGATTGAGGATTGAGGATTGCGGATTGATGATTGAGGATTGATGATTCAGTATTTAGGATTGAAGATTGAGGATTGAGGATTGACGATTGAGGATTGAAGATTGGGTATTGAGGATTGAAGATTGAGGATTGAGGACTGAGGATTGAGGATTGAGGATTGAGGATTGAGGATTGAGGATTGAAGATTGAGGTTTGGGTATTGAGGATTGAACATTGAGGACTGTGGATTGAGTATTGAGGATCGAGAATTGAGGACTGAGGATTGAGGATTGAAGATTGAGGATTGGGTGTTGAGGATTGAGGGTTGTGGATTGAGGACGAGGACTGAGGGTTGAGTATTGATGTTTGAGGTCTGATGATTGAGGATTGAGGATTGAGGATTGAGAATTGAGGTCTGAGGATTGAGGATTGAAGATTGAGGATTGGGTGTTGAGGATTGAGGAATGTGGAGTGAGGATTGAGGATTGAGAATTGAGGATTGAAGATTGAGTATTGACGATTGAAGATTGAGGATTGAGGATTGAGGATTGAGGATTGAGGGTTGAGGATTGAAGATTGAGGATTGGGTATTGCGGATTGAACATTGAGGATTGAAGATTGAGGATTGGGTGTTGAGGGTTGAAGAATGAGGATTGAGGATTGAGGATAGAGGATTGAGGATTGAAGATTCAGTATTGAGGATTGAAGATTGTGGATTAAGGATTGAGGATTGAGGATTGAAGATTGGGTATTGAGGATTGAAGATTGAGGATTGAGGACTGAGTATTGAGGATTGAGTATTGAGTATTGAGGATTGAGGGTGGAAGACAGAGGATTGGGTAACGAGGATTGAACGTTGAGGATTGAGGGTTGAGGATTGAGGATTGAGGATTGAAGATTGAAGATTGAATATTAATGATTGAAGATTGAGGATTGAGGATTGAGGGTTGTGGATTGAGGACGAGGACTGAGGGTTGAGTATTGCTGTTGGAAGTCTGAGGATTGAGGATTGAGGATTGAGGATTGACGATTGAAGATTGAGGATTGGGGATTGAGGATTGACGATTGAGATTTGAGCATTGACGATTGAGAATTGAGGATTGTGGATTGAGTATTGAGGATTGAGGATTGAGGATTGAAGATTGTATATTGATGATTGAAGATTGAGGATTGAGGATCGAGGATTGCGGATTGAGGATTGAAGATAGAGTATTGATGATTGAAGATTTAGGATTGAGGATTGGGGGTTGAGGTTTGAGGACGAGGACTGACGGTTGAGGATTGAGGTTTGAGGATTGAGGATTGAGGATTGAGGACTGAGGATTGAGGATTGAGGATTGCAGTTTGAGTATTGAGGATTGAAGATTGAGGATTGAGGATTGAGGATTGAGGATTGAGGATTGAGGACTGAGGATTGAAGATTGAGTATTGAGGATTGAAGATTGAGGATTGAGGATTGAGGATTGAGGATTGAGGATTGAAGATTGAGGATTGGGTATTGAGGATTGACGATTGAGTATTGAGCATTGACGATTGAGAATTGAGGATTGTGGATTGAGTATTGAGGATTGAGGATTGAGGATTGAAGATTGAATATTGATGATTGAAGATTGAGGATCGAGGATTGAGGGTTGTGGATTGAGGACGAGGACTGAGGGTTGAGTATTGATGTTTGAGGTCTGAGGATTGAGGATTGAGGATTGAGAATTGAGGACTGAGGATTGAGGATTGAACATTGAGTATTGGGTGTTGAGGATTGAAGATTGTGGAATGAGGATTGATTATTGAGGATTGAGGATTGATGATTGACTATTGAGTATTGAAGATTGAAGACTGACGATTGAGGATTGAGGATTGAGGGTTGAGGGTTGAAGATTGAGGATTGGGTATTGCGGATTGAACATAGAGGACTGAAGATTGAGGATTGGGTGTTGAGGATAGAAGAATGAGGATTGAGGATTGAGGATTGAGGATTGAGGATTGAGGATTGAAGATTCAGTATTGAGGATTGAAGAATGAGGGTTGAGGATTGACGATTGAGGATTGAAGATTGAGTATTGAGGATAGAAGATTGAGGATTGAGGACTGAGTATTGAGGATGGAGGATTGAGGATTGAGGATTGATGATTGAAGACTGAGGATTGGGTATTGATGGTTGAACATTGAGGATTGACGATTGAAGATTGAGTATTGAGGATTGAAGATTGACGATTGAGGATTGAGAATTGAGGATTGAGGATTGAGGAATGATCATTGAAGGTTGAGGATTGAGGATTGAACGTTGAGGATTGTGGATTGAGGATTGAGGATTGAGGATTGAATTTTGACGATTGGGGACTGAGTGTTGAGGGCTGAGTGATGAGAATTGATGTTTGTGGACAGAGATTTGAAGATTGCAGATTGAGTATTGAGTAATGAAAACTGTGAATTGATGATATTCTATTGAGGATTGAGTATTGACATCTGTTTGTAGAGGACTGAGGGCTGAAGATTGAGGATTCAGTATCGGGGATTCAGGATTGAGGTTTGAGGACTTTGGATTGAGGATTGAGGATTGAGGATTGAGGATTGAGGATTGAGGATTGAAGATTGAGGTTTGGGTATTGAGGATTGAAGAATGTGTAGTGAGGATTGAGGATTGAGGATTGAGGATTGAAGATTGAGTATTGAGGATTGAAGATTGAGGATTGAGGATTGAGGATTGAGGATTGAGGGTTGAGGATGGAAGATTGAGGATTGGGTATTGCGGATTGAACATTGAGGATTGAAGATTGAGTATTGGGTGTTGAGGGTTGAAGAATGAGGATTGAGGATTGAGGATTGAGGATTGAGGACTGAAGATTCAGAATTGAGGACTGAGGATTGAGGATTGAAGATTGAGGATTGGGTGTTGAGGATTGAAGAATGTGTAGTGAGGATTGAGGATTGAGGATTGAGGATTGAAGATTGAGTATTGAGGATTGAAGATTGAGGATTGAGGATTGAGGATTGAGGATTGAGGGTTGAGGATTGAAGATTGAGGATTGGGTATTGCGGATTGAACATTGAGGATTGAAGATTGAGTATTGGGTGTTGAGGGTTGAAGAATGAGGATTGAGGATTGAGGATTGAGGATTGAGGATTGAAGATTCAGAATTGAGGATTGAAGATTGTGGATTAAGTATTGAAGATTGTGGATTGAGGATTGAGGAATGAGCATTGAAGATTGAGTATTGAGGATTGAACGTTGAGGATTGTGGATTGAGTGTTGAGGATTCAGGATTGAATATTGAGGACTGGGGACTGAGTGTTGAGGGTTGAGTGATGAGAATTGATGTTTGTGGATAGAGATTTGAAGATTGCAGATTGAGTATTGAGTAATGAAAACTGTGAATTAATGATATTCTATTGAGGATTGAGGATTGACAACTGATTGTAGAGGCCTGAGGGCTGAAGATTGAGGATTCAGTATCGGGGATTCAGGATTGAGGTTTGAGGACTGAGGATTGAGGATTGAGGATTGAGAATTGAGGATTGAGGATTGAAGATTGAGCATTGAAGATTGAGGATTGAAGATTGAGGATTGAGGATTGAGGGTTGAGGATTGAGGACGAGGACTTACGGTTGAGGATTGAGGTTTGAGAGTTGAGGATTGAGGATTGAGGTCTGAGGATTGAGGATTGAGGATTGAGCATTGTGGATTGAAGATTGAGGACTCGGGATTGAGGATTGGTGATACAGGATTAAAGATTGAAGATTGGGGATTGAGGATCTAGGATTGGAGATTAATTATTGAGGATTGAAGACTGAGGATTAAGGATTGAGGGTTGAGGATTGAGGATTGCGGATTGAGGATTGAAGATAGAGTATTGATGATTGAAGATTGAGGATTGAGGATTGGGGGTTGAGGTTTGAGGACGAGGACTGACGGTTGAGGATTGAGGTTTGAGGATTGAGGATTGAGGAATGAGGACTGAGGATTGAGGATTGAGGATTGTGCATTGAGGATTGCAGATTGTGTACTGAGTATTGAGGATTGAAGATTGAGTATTGAGGGTTGAAGATTGAGGATTTAGGGTTGAAGAATGAGGATTGGGTATTGAGGATTGAAGAATGAGGATTGAGGATTGAGGATTGGGGATTGAGGATTGAGGATTGAAGATTGAGTATTCAGGATTGGAGATTGGCGATTGAGGGTTGAGGATTGAGGATAGAGGATTGAAGATTGAGGATTGGGGACTGAGTGTTGAAGGTTGAGTGATGAGAATTCATGATTGTGGATAGAGATTTGAAGATTTCAGGTTGAGTATTGAGTATTGAAACCTGTGAATTGAGGATATTCTATTGAGGATTGAGGACTGACAACTGATTGTTGAGGACTGAGGTCTGAAGGCTGAGGATTCAGGTTTGAGGATTCAGGATTGAGGTTTGAGGACTGAGGATTGAGGATTGAAGGTTGAGGATTGGGTGTTGAGGATAGAAGAATGAGGATTGAGGATTGAGGATTGCGGATTGATGATTGAGGATTGATGATTCAGTATTGAGGATTGAAGATTGAGGATTGAGGATTGACGATTGAGGATTGAAGATTGGGTATTGAGGATTGAAGATTGAGGATTGAGGACTGAGGATTGAGGATTGAGGATTGATGATTGAGGATTGAGGATTGAAGATTGAGGTTTGGGTATTGAGGATTGAACATTGAGGACTGTGGATTGAGTATTGAGGATCGAGAATTGAGGACTGAGGATTGAGGATTGAAGATTGAGGATTGGGTGTTGAGGATTGAGGGTTGTGGATTGAGGACGAGGACTGAGGGTTGAGTATTGATGTTTGAGGTCTGATGATTGAGGATTGAGGATTGAGGATTGAGAATTGAGGTCTGAGGATTGAGGATTGAAGATTGAGGATTGGGTGTTGAGGATTGAGGAATGTGGAGTGAGGATTGAGGATTGAGAATTGAGGATTGAAGATTGAGTATTGACGATTGAAGATTGAGGATTGAGGATTGAGGATTGAGGATTGAGGGTTGAGGATTGAAGATTGAGGATTGGGTATTGCGGATTGAACATTGAGGATTGAAGATTGAGGATTGGGTGTTGAGGGTTGAAGAATGAGGATTGGGGATTGACAATTGAGGATTGAGGATTGAAGATTGAGGATTGAGGATTGAATTTGAGTATAGAGGATTGAAGATTGAGGATTGAGGATTGAGGTTGAGGATTGAAGATTGAGGATTGGGGATTGAGGATTGACGATTGAGGATTGAGTATTGGGGATTGAGAACTGAGGATTGAGTATTGAAATTGAGTATTGAGGATTGAAGATTGAGGATTGAGATTTGATTATTGAATATTGTGGATTGAGTATTGAACCATGAGTATTCAGAATATTCTATTGAGTATTGAGAATTGAGGATTGATGGTTGAGTATTGAGGATTGATGGCTGAGGGTTGTGTCTTGAATATTGAGGATTGAGGATTGAGTATTGAGGATAGAGCATTGAGGATTGATGATTGAGTATTGACGATTGAATATTGAGGATTGAGGATTGAGGTTTGAGGATTGAGGACGAGGACTGACGGTTGATGATTGAGGATTGAGGATTGAGGATTGAGCATTGAGGATTGAAGATTGACGACTGGGGATTGAGGATTGAAGATTGAGTATTAAGGATTGAAGATTGGGGTTGAGGATCTAGGATTGGAGATTGATTATTGAGGATTGAAGATTGAGGATTGAGGATCGAGGATTGAGAATTGGGAATTGAGGATGAGGACTGAGGGTTGAGGATTGAGGTTTGAGGCATGAGGATTGAGGGTTGAGGATTGAGGATTGAGGATTGAGGATTGAGGATTGAGTATTGAAGATTGAGCATTGATGCCTGAGGATTGAGGATCGAGGATTGAGGATTCAGGATTGGAGATTGATTATTGAGGATTGAAGATTGAGGATTGAGGATTGAGGATTGAGAATTGAGAATTGAGTATGAGGACTGAGGGTTGAGGATTGAGGTTTGAGGAATGAGGATTGAGGGTTGGGGAATGAGGATTGAGGACTGAGGATTGAGGATTGAGCATTCAAGATTGAGTATTGATGCCTGAGGATTGAGGATTGAGGATTGATGATTGAGGATCGAGGATTGAAGATTGAGAATTGAGGATTGAAGATTGAGGATTGAGGATTGAGGATTGAGGATGGATGATGAGGGCTGAGGGTTGAGGATTGAGGATTGAGAAATGAGGTTTGAGGATTGAGGATTGAAATTGAGGATTGGGTATTGAGGATCGAAGAATGAGGATTGAGGAATTAGGATTGAGGATTGAGGATTGAGGATTGAAGATTGAGGATTGAGGATTGAGGATTGAAGGTTGAGGATTGAGGATTGAGGATTGAAATTGAGGATTGGGTATTGAGGATTGAAGAATGAGGATTGAGGAATTAGGATTGAGGGTTGAGGATTGAGGATTGAAGATTGAGGATTGGGTATTGAGGATTGAAGAATGAGGATTGAGGATTGAGGATTGAGGATTGAGGATTGAAGATTGAGTGTTGAGGATTGAAGGTTGAGGGTTGAGGATTGAGGATTGAGGATTGAGGATTGAAGATTGAGTATTGAGGATTGAAGATTCAGGATTGAGAATTGAGGATTGAGGATTCAGGGTTGAAGATTGAGGATTGAGGAATGAGGATTGAGGATTGAGGATTGAGGATTGAGGATTGAGGATTCAGGATTGAAGATTGAATATTGACGATTGAGGATTGAGGATTGAGGATTGAATGTTGTGGATAGAGGACGAGGACTGAGGGTTGAATATTGATGTTTGAGGTCTGAGGATTGAGGATTGAGGATTAAGAATTGAGGATTGAGGATTGAGGATTGAAGATTGAGAATTGGGTATTGAGGATTGAAGAATGAGGATTGAGGATTGAGGATTGAGGGTTGAGGATTGCAGATTGAGTATTGAGGATTGAGGATTGAGGATTGAGGATTGAGGATTGAGGATTGGGGATTGAGGATTGAGGATTGAGGATTGAGGATTGAAGATTGAGTATTGAGGATTGGGGATTGAGAATTGAGGATTGAGGATTGAAATTGAGTATTGAGGATTGAAGATTGAGGATTGAGACTTGATTATTGAATATTGCGGATTGAGTATTGAACCATGAGTATTCAGAATATTGTATTGAGTATTGAGAATTGAGGATTGATGGTTGAGTATTGAGGATTGATGGCTGAGGGTTGTGTCTTGAATATTGAGGATTGAGGATTGAGGATTGAGGATTGAACATTGAGGATTGAAGATTGAGTATTGGTGATTGAATATTGAGGATTGAGGATTGAGGTTTGAGAATTGAGGAGGAGGACTGACGGTTGAAGGTTGAGGTTTGAGTATTGAGGATTGTGGATTGAGGACTGAGGATTGAGGATTGAGGATTGAGCATGGAGGATTGAAGATTGATGACTTGGGATTGAGGATTGAAGATTGAGTATTAAGGATTGAAGATTGGGGATTGAGGATCTAGGATTGGAGATTAATTATTGAGGATTGAAGATTGAGGATTGAGGATTGAGGATTGAGAATTGAGAATTGAGGATGAGGACTGAGGGTTGAGGACTGAGGTTTGAGGAATGAGGATTGAGGGTTGAGGATTGAGGATTGAGGATTGAGGATTGAGGATTGAGTATTGAAGATTGAGTATTGATGCCTGAGGACTGAGGATCGAGGATTGAGGATTGAGGATTGGAGATTGATTATTGAGGATTGAAGATTGAGGATTGAGGATTGAGGATTGAGAGTTGATAATTGAGGATGAGGACAGAGGGTTGAGGATTGAGGTTTGTGGAATCAGGACTGAGGATTGAGGATTGAGAATTGAGGCCTGATGATTGAGGATTGAAGATTGAGGATTGGGTATTGAGGATTGAAGAATGAGGATTGAGGATTGAGGATTGAGGATTGAGGATTACAGATTGAGTATTGAGGATTGAGTATTGAGGATTGAGGATTGAGGATTGAGGATTGAGGATTGAGGACTGAGGATTGAAGATTGAGGATTGAGGATTGAGGATTGAGGATTGAGGATTGAGGTTGAGGATTGAAGATTGAGGATTGGGGATTGAGGACTGACGATTGAGGATTGAGTATTGGGGATTGAGGATTGAGGATTGAGGATTGAAATTGAGTATTGAGGATTGAAGATTGAGGATTGAGATTTGATTATTGAACATTGTGGACTGAGTATTGAAACGGGAGTATTCAGAATATTCTATTGAGTGTTGAGAATTGAGGATTGAGGATTGAGAATTGAGGATTGAGGATTGAGGATTGAAGATTGAGGATTCGGTATTGAGGATTGAAGAATGAGGATTGAGGAGTGAGGACTGAGGATTGAGGATTGCAGTTTGAGTATTGAGGATTGAAGATTGAGGATTGAGGAATGAGGATTGAGGATTGAGGATTGAGGACTGAGGATTGAAGATTGAGTATTGAGGATTGAAGATTGAGGACTGAGGATTGAGGATTGAGGATTGAGTATTGAGGATTGAAGATTGAGGATTGGGGATTGAGGATTGACGATTGAGTATTGAGCATTGACGATTGAGAATTAAGGATTGTGGTTTGAGTATTGAGGATTGAGGATTGAGGATTGAAGATTGAATATTGATGATTGAAGATTGAGGATTGAGGATTGAGGGTTGCGGTTTGTGGACGAGGACTGAGGGTTGAGTATTGGTGTTTGAAGTCTGAGGATTGAGGATTGTGGATTGAAAATTGAGGATTGTGGATTGAGGATTGAAGATTGAGTATTCGGTATTGAGGATTGAAGAATGAGAATTGATTAGTGAGGACTGAGGATTGAGGATTGCAGTTTGAGTATTGAGGATTGAAGATTGAGGATTGAGGATTGAGGATTGAGGATTGAGGATTGAGGATTGAGTGTTGAAGATTGAGTACTGAGGATTGAAGATTGAGGATTGAGGATTGAGGATTGAGGATTGAGGATTGAAGATTGAGGATTGGGGATTGAGGACTGAGGATTGGCGATTGAGTATTGAGCATTGAGGATTGAGAAATGAGGATTGAGGATTGAAGATTGAGTATTGAGGATTGAAGATTGAGGATTGAGGATTGTGGATTGAAGGTTGAGGACTGAGTGTTGATGGTTGCGTGATGAGAATTGATGTTTGTGGATTGAGATTTGAAGATTGAAGAATGGGGATTGACTATTGAAAACTGTGAATTGAGGATATTCTATTGAGGATTGAGGATTGACAATTGATTGTTGAGGACTTATGGGTGAAGATTGAGGATTCAGGTTTGAGGATTCAGGATTGACGTTTGAGGACTGAGGATTGAGGATTGAGGATTGAGGATTGAGGATTGATGGCTGAGGGTTGTGCGTTGAATATTGAGGATTGAGGATTGAGGATCGAGGATTGCGGATTGAGGATTGAAGATAGAGTATTGATGATTGAAGATTTAGGATTGAGGATTGGGGGTTGAGGTTTGAGGACGAGGACTGACGGTTGAGGATTGAGGTTTGAGGATTGAGGATTGAGGATTGAGGACTGAGGATTGAGGATTGAGGATTGCAGTTTGAGTATTGAGGATTGAAGATTGAGGATTGAGGATTGAGGATTGAGGATTGAGGACTGAGGATTGAAGATTGAGTATTGAGGATTGAAGATTGAGGATTGAGGATTGAGGATTGAGGATTGAGGATTGAAGATTGAGGATTGGGTATTGAGGATTGACGATTGAGTATTGAGCATTGACGATTGAGAATTGAGGATTGTGGATTGAGTATTGAGGATTGAGGATTGAGGATTGAAGATTGAATATTGATGATTGAAGATTGAGGATCGAGGATTGAGGGTTGTGGATTGAGGACGAGGACTGAGGGTTGAGTATTGATGTTTGAGGTCTGAGGATTGAGGATTGAGGATTGAGAATTGAGAACTGAGGATTGAGGATTGAACATTGAGTATTGGGTGTTGAGGATTGAAGATTGTGGAATGAGGATTGATTATTGAGGATTGAGGATTGATGATTGACTATTGAGTATTGAAGATTGAAGACTGAGGATTGAGGATTGAGGATTGAGGGTTGAGGGTTGAAGATTGAGGATTGGGTATTGCGGATTGAACATAGAGGACTGAAGATTGAGGATTGGGTGTTGAGGATAGAAGAATGAGGATTGAGGATTGAGGATTGAGGATTGAGGATTGAGGATTGAAGATTCAGTATTGAGGATTGAAGAATGAGGGTTGAGGATTGACGATTGAGGATTGAAGATTGAGTATTGTGGATAGAAGATTGAGGATTGAGGACTGAGTATTGAGGATGGAGGATTGAGGATTGAGGATTGATGATTGAAGACTGAGGATTGGGTATTGATGGTTGAACATTGAGGATTGACGATTGAAGATTGAGTATTGAGGATTGAAGATTGACGATTGAGGATTGAGAATTGAGGATTGAGGATTGAGGAATGATCATTGAAGGTTGAGGATTGAGGATTGAACGTTGAGGATTGTGGATTGAGGATTGAGGATTGAGGATTGAATTTTGACGATTGGGGACTGAGTGTTGAGGGCTGAGTGATGAGAATTGATGTTTGTGGACAGAGATTTGAAGATTGCAGATTGAGTATTGAGTAATGAAAACTGTGAATTGATGATATTCTATTGAGGATTGAGTATTGACATCTGTTTGTAGAGGACTGAGGGCTGAAGATTGAGGATTCAGTATCGGGGATTCAGGATTGAGGTTTGAGGACTTTGGATTGAGGATTGAGGATTGAGGATTGAGGATTGAGGATTGAGGATTGAAGATTGAGGTTTGGGTATTGTGGATTGAAGAATGTGTAGTGAGGATTGAGGATTGAGGATTGAGGATTGAAGATTGAGTATTGAGGATTGAAGATTGAGGATTGAGGATTGAGGATTGAGGATTGAGGGTTGAGGATGGAAGATTGAGGATTGGGTATTGCGGATTGAACATTGAGGATTGAAGATTGAGTATTGGGTGTTGAGGGTTGAAGAATGAGGATTGAGGATTGAGGATTGAGGATTGAGGATTGAAGATTCAGAATTGAGGACTGAGGATTGAGGATTGAAGATTGAGGATTGGGTGTTGAGGATTGAAGAATGTGTAGTGAGGATTGAGGATTGAGGATTGAGGATTGAAGATTGAGTATTGAGGATTGAAGATTGAGGATTGAGGATTGAGGATTGAGGATTGAGGGTTGAGGATTGAAGATTGAGGATTGGGTATTGCGGATTGAACATTGAGGATTGAAGATTGAGTATTGGGTGTTGAGGGTTGAAGAATGAGGATTGAGGATTGAGGATTGAGGATTGAGGATTGAAGATTCAGAATTGAGGATTGAAGATTGTGGATTAAGTATTGAAGATTGTGGATTGAGGATTGAGGAATGAGCATTGAAGATTGAGTATTGAGGATTGAACGTTGAGGATTGTGGATTGAGGGTTGAGGATTCAGGATTGAATATTGAGTACTGGGGACTGAGTGTTGAGGGTTGAGTGATGAGAATTGATGTTTGTGGATAGAGATTTGAAGATTGCAGATTGAGTATTGAGTAATGAAAACTGTGAATTGATGATATTCTATTGAGGATTGAGGATTGACAACTGATTGTAGAGGACCGAGGGCTGAAGATTGAGGATTCAGGATTGAGGATTCAGGATTGAGGTTTTAGGACTGAGGATTGAAGATTGAGGATTGAGGACTGAGTATTGAGGATTGAGGATTGAGTATTGAGCATTGACGATTGAGAATTGAGGATTGTGGATTGAGTATTGAGGATTGAGGCTTGAGGATTGAAGATTGAATATTGATGATTGAAGATTGAGGATCGAGGATTGAGGGTTGTGGACTGAGGACGAGGACTGAGGGTTGAGTATTGATGTTTGAGGTCTGAGGATTGAGGATTGAGGATTGAGAATTGAGGAATGAGGATTGAGGATTGAACATTGAGGATTGGGTGTTGAGGATTGAAGATTGTGGATTGAGGATTGATTATTGAGGATTGAGGATTGAAGATTGACTATTGAGGATTGAAGATTGAAGACTGAGGATTGAGGAGTGAGGATTGAGGGTTGAGGGTTGAAGATTGAGGATTGGGTATTGCGGATTGAACATAGAGGATTGAAGATTGAGGATTGGGTGTTGAGGATAGAAGAATGAGGATTGAGGATTGAGGATTGAGGATTGAGGATTGAGGATTGAAGATTCAGTATTGAGGATTGAAGATTGAGGGTTGAGGACTGACGATTGAGGATTGAAGATTGAGTATTGAGGATAGAATATTGAGGATTGAGGACTGAGTATTGAGGATTGAGGATTGAGGATTGACGATTGAGGATTGAAGACTGAGGATTGGGTATTGATGGTTGAAAATTGAGGATTCAGGATTGAAGATTGAGTTTTGAGGATTGAAGATTGACGATTGAGGATTGAGAACTGAGGATTGAGGATTGAGGAATGATCATTGAAGATTGAGTATTGAGGATTGAACGTTGATGATTGTGGATTGACGATTGAGGATTGAGGATTTAATATTGACGATTGGGAACTGAGTGTTGAGGGTTGAGTGATGAGAATTGATGTTTGTGGATAGAGATTTCAAGATTGCAGATTGAGTATTGAGTAATGAAAACTGTGAATTAATGATATTCTATTGAGGATTGAGGATTGACAACTGATTGTAGAGGCCTGAGGGCTGAAGATTGAGGATTCAGTATCGGGGATTCAGGATTGAGGTTTGAGGACTGAGGATTGAGGATTGAGGATTGAGGATTGAGAATTGAGGATTGAGGATTGAAGATTGAGCATTGAAGATTGAGGATTGAAGATTGAGGATTGAGGATTGAGGGTTGAGGATTGAGGACGAGGACTTACGGTTGAGGATTGAGGTTTGAGAGTTGAGGATTGAGGATTGAGGTCTGAGGATTGAGGATTGAGGATTGAGCATTGTGGATTGAAGATTGAGGACTCGGGATTGAGGATTGGTGATACAGGATTAAAGATTGAAGATTGGGGATTGAGGATCTAGGATTGGAGATTAATTATTGAGGATTGAAGATTGAGGATTAAGGATTCAGGGTTGAGGATTGAGGATTGCGGATTGAGGATTGAAGATAGAGTATTGATGATTGAAGATTGAGGATTGAGGATTGGGGGTTGAGGTTTGAGGACGAGGACTGACGGTTGAGGATTGAGGTTTGAGGATTGAGGATTGAGGAATGAGGACTGAGGATTGAGGATTGAGGATTGTGCATTGAGGATTGCAGATTGTGTACTGAGTATTGAGGATTGAAGATTGAGTATTGAGGGTTGAAGATTGAGGATTGAGGGTTGAAGAATGAGGATTGGGTATTGAGGATTGAAGAATGAGGATTGAGGATTGAGGATTGGGGATTGAGGATTGAGGATTGAAGATTGAGTATTCAGGATTGGAGATTGGCGATTGAGGGTTGAGGATTGAGGATAGAGGATTGAAGATTGAGGATTGGGGACTGAGTGTTGAAGGTTGAGTGATGAGAATTCATGATTGTGGATAGAGATTTGAAGATTTCAGGTTGAGTATTGAGTATTGAAACCTGTGAATTGAGGATATTCTATTGAGGATTGAGGACTGACAACTGATTGTTGAGGACTGAGGTCTGAAGGCTGAGGATTCAGGTTTGAGGATTCAGGATTGAGGTTTGAGGACTGAGGATTGAGGATTGAAGGTTGAGGATTGGGTGTTGAGGATAGAAGAATGAGGATTGAGGATTGAGGATTGCGGATTGATGATTGAGGATTGATGATTCAGTATTTAGGATTGAAGATTGAGGATTGAGGATTGACGATTGAGGATTGAAGATTGGGTATTGAGGATTGAAGATTGAGGATTGAGGACTGAGGATTGAGGATTGAGGATTGAGGATTGAGGATTGAGGATTGAAGATTGAGGTTTGGGTATTGAGGATTGAACATTGAGGACTGTGGATTGAGTATTGAGGATCGAGAATTGAGGACTGAGGATTGAGGATTGAAGATTGAGGATTGGGTGTTGAGGATTGAGGGTTGTGGATTGAGGACGAGGACTGAGGGTTGAGTATTGATGTTTGAGGTCTGATGATTGAGGATTGAGGATTGAGGATTGAGAATTGAGGTCTGAGGATTGAGGATTGAAGATTGAGGATTGGGTGTTGAGGATTGAGGAATGTGGAGTGAGGATTGAGGATTGAGAATTGAGGATTGAAGATTGAGTATTGACGATTGAAGATTGAGGATTGAGGATTGAGGATTGAGGATTGAGGGTTGAGGATTGAAGATTGAGGATTGGGTATTGCGGATTGAACATTGAGGATTGAAGATTGAGGATTGGGTGTTGAGGGTTGAAGAATGAGGATTGAGGATTGAGGATAGAGGATTGAGGATTGAAGATTCAGTATTGAGGATTGAAGATTGTGGATTAAGGATTGAGGATTGAGGATTGAAGATTGGGTATTGAGGATTGAAGATTGAGGATTGAGGACTGAGTATTGAGGATTGAGTATTGAGTATTGAGGATTGAGGGTGGAAGACAGAGGATTGGGTAACGAGGATTGAACGTTGAGGATTGAGGGTTGAGGATTGAGGATTGAGGATTGAAGATTGAAGATTGAATATTAATGATTGAAGATTGAGGATTGAGGATTGAGGGTTGTGGATTGAGGACGAGGACTGAGGGTTGAGTATTGCTGTTGGAAGTCTGAGGATTGAGGATTGAGGATTGAGGATTGACGATTGAAGATTGAGGATTCGGTATTGAGGATTGAAGAATGAGGATTGAGGAGTGAGGACTGAGGATTGAGGATTGCAGTTTGAATATTGAGGATTGAAGATTGAGGATTGAGGATTGAGGATTGAGGATTGAGGATTCAGGATTGATTATTGAAGATTGAGTATTGAGGATTGAAGATTGAGGATTGAGGTTTGAGGATTGAGGATTGAGGATGAGGGCTGAAGGTTGAGGATTGAGGTTTGAGGTTTGAGGACTGAGGACTGAGGATTGAGGATTGACAATAGAGGATTGAGGATTGAGTATTGTAGATTGAGGATCGGGTATTGAGGATTGAAGAATGTGGATTGAGGATTGAGGATTGAGGATTGAGGATTGAAGATTGAGGATTGAGGATTGAGGATTGAGGATTGAATATTGAGTATTGAGGATTGAAGATTGAGGATTGATGATTGAGGGTTGAGGATTGAGGACGAGGACTGACGGTTGAGGATTGAGGTTTGAGGATTGAGGATTGAGGATTGAGGACTGAGGATTGAGGATTGAGGATTGAGCATTGTGGATTGAAGATTGAGGACTCGGGATTGAGGATTGGTGATACAGGATTAAGGATTGAATATTGGGGATTGAGGATCTAGGATTGGAGATTAATTATTGAGGATTGAAGATTGAGGATTAAGGATTGAGGATTGAGGATCGAGGACTGAGGATTGACGATTCAGTATTGACGATGGAGGATTGATCACTGAGGATTGAGGATTGAGGATTGAGGTTTGAGTACTGAGGATTGAGGATTGAAGATTGAAAATTCAATATTAATGATTGAAGATTGCGTATTGAGGATTGAGGGTTGTGGATTGAGGGCGAGGACTGAGGGTTGAGTATTTGTGTTTGAAGTCTGAGGATTGAGGATTGAGGATTGAGAATTGAGGATTGAGGATTGAGGATTGAATATTGAGGACTGGGGACTGAGTGTTTAGGGTTGAGTGATGAGAATTGATGTTTGTGGATAGAGATTTGAAGATTGCTGATTGAGTATTGAGTAATGAAAACTGTGAATTGATGATATTCTATTGAGGATTGAGGATTGACAACTGATTGTAGAGGACCGAGGGCTGAAGATTGAGGATTCAGGATTGAGGATTCAGGATTGAGGTTAGAGGACTGAGGATTGAAGATTGTGGATTGAGGACTGAGTATTGAGGATTGAGGATTGAGTATTGAGGATTGAGGATGGAAGACTGAGGATTGGGTATTGAGGATTGAACGTTGAGGATTGAGGGTTGAGGATTGAGGATTGAGGATTGAAGATTGAAGATTGAATATTAATGATTGAAGATTGCGGATTGAGGATTGAGGGTTGTGGATTGAGGACGAGGACTGAGGGTTGAGTATTTGAGTTTGAAGTCTGAGGATTGAGGATTGAGGATTGAGAATTGAGGATTGAGGATTGAGGATTGAAGATTGAGGATTCGGTATTGAGGATTGAAGAATGAGGATTGAGGAGTGGGGACTGAGGATTGAGGATTGCAGTTTGAGTATTGAGGATTGAAGATTGAGGATTGAGGAATGAGGATTGAGGATTGAGGATTGAGGACTGAGGATTGAAGATTGAGTATTGAGTATTGAAGATTGAGGACTGAGGATTGAGGATTAAGGATTGAGGATTGAGGATTGAAGATTGAGGATTGGGGATTGAGGATTGACGATTGAGTATTGAGCATTGACGATTGAGAATTGAGGATTGTGGATTGAGTATTGAGGATTGAGGATTGAGGATTGAAGATTGAATATTGATGATTGAAGATTGAAGATTGAGGATTGAGGGTTGCGGATTGAGGACGAGGACTGAGGGTTGAGTATTGGTGTTTGAAGTCTGAGGATTGAGGATTGTTGATTGAAAATTGAGGATTGTGGATTGAGGATTGAAGATTGAGTATTCGGTATTGAGGATTGAAGAATGAGAATTGAGTAGTGAGGACTGAGGATTGAGGATTGCAGTTTGAGTATTGAGGATTGAAGATTGAGGATTGAGGATTGAGGATTGAGGATTGTGTATTGAAGATTGAGTACTGAGGATTGAAGATTGAGGATTGAGGATTGAGGATTGAGGATTGAGGATTGAGGATTGAGGATTGAGTATTGAAGATTGAGTACTGAGGATTGAAGAATGAGGATTGAGGAGTGAGGACTGAGGATTGAGGATTGCAGTTTGAGTATTGAGGATTGAGGATTGAGGACTGAGGATTGAGGATTGAGGATTGCAGTTTGAGTATTGAGGATTGAAGATTGAGGATTGAGGATTGAGGATTGAGGATTGAGGATTGAGGACTGAGGATTGAAGATTGAGTATTGAGGATTGAGGATTGAGGATTGAGGATTGAGTATTGAAGATTGAGTACTGAGGATTGAAGAATGAGGATTGAGGAGTGAGGACTGAGGATTGAGGATTGCAGTTTGAGTATTGAGGATTGAGGATTGAGGACTGAGGATTGAGGATCGAGGATTGCAGTTTGAGTATTGAGGATTGAAGATTGAGGATTGAGGATTGAGGATTGAGGATTGAGGATTGGGGACTGAGGATTGAAGATTGAGTATTGAGGATTGAAGATTGAGGATTGAGGATTGAGGATTGAGGATTGAGGATTGAAGATTGAGGATTGGGGATTGAGGATTGACGATTGAGTATTGAGCATTGGCGATTGAGAATTGAGGATTGTGGATTGAGTATTGAGGATTGAGGATTGAGGATTGAAGATTGAATATTGATAATTGAAGATTGAGGATCGAGGATTGAGGGTTGTGGATTGAGGACGAGGACTGAGGGTTGAGTATTGATGTTTGAGGTCTGAGGATTGAGGATTGAGGACTGAGAATTGAGGACTGAGGATTGAGGATTGAACATTGAGTATTGGGTGTTGAGGATTGAAGATAGTGGATTGAGGATTGATTATTGAGGATTGAGGATTGAAGATTGACTATTGAGGATTGAAGATTGAAGACTGAGGATTGAGGATTGAGGAATGAGGGTTGAGGGTTGAAGATTGAGGATTGGGTATTGCGGATTGAACATAGAGGATTGAAGATTGAGGATTGGGTGTTGAGTATAGAAGAATGAGGATTGAGGATTGAGGATTGAGGATTGAGGATTGAGGATTGAAGACTCAGTATTGAGGATTGAAGATTGAGGATTGAGGATTGACGATTGAGGCTTGAAGATTCAGTATTGAGGATTGAAGATTGAGGATTGAGGACTGAGTATTGAGGATGGAGGATTGAGGATTGAGGATTGATGATTGAAGACTGAGGATTGGGTATTGATGGTTGAACATTGAGGATTGACGATTGAAGATTGAGTATTGAGGATTGAAGATTGACGATTGAGGATGGAGAATTGAGGATTGAGGATTGAGGAATGATCATTGAAGATTGAGGATTGAGGATTGAACGTTGAGGATTGTGGATTGAGGATTGAGGATTGAGGATTGGATATTGACGATTGGGGACTGAGTGTTGATGGCTGAGTGATGAGAATTGATGTTTGTGGACAGAGATTTGAAGATTGCAGATTGTGTATTGAGTAATGAAAACTGTGAATTGATGATATTCTATTGAGGATTGAGGATTGACAACTGATTGTAGAGGACTGAGAGCTGAAGATTGAGGATTCAGTATCGGGGATTCAGGATTGAGGTTTGAGGACTGAGGATTGAGGGTTGAGGATTGAGGATTGAGAATTGAGGATTGAGGATTGAAGATTGAGCATTGAAGATTGAGGATTGAAGAATGAGGATTGAGGATTGAGGATTGAGGACTGCGGATTGAGGGTTGAGGATTGAGGATGAGGGCTGAGGTTTGAGGATTGAGGTTTGAGGTCTGAGGACTGAGAATTGAGGGTAGAGAATTGAGGATTGAGGATTGAGGATTGAAGATTGAGGATTGGGTATTAAGGATTGAAGAATGAGGATTGATGATTGAGGATTGGGGATTGAGGATTGAGGATTGAAGATTGAGTATTCAGGCTCGGAGATTGGCGATTGAGGGTTGAGGATTGAGGATAGAGGATTGAAGATTGAGGATTGGGGACTGAGTGTTGAGGGTTGAGTGATGAGGATTGATGATTGTGGATAGAGATTTGAAGATTTCTGGCTGAGTATTGAGTATTGAAACCTGTGAATTGAGGATATTCTATTGAGGATTGAGGACTGACAACTGATTGTTGAGGACTGAGGTCTGAAGACAGAGGATTCAGGTTTGAGGATTCAGGATTGAGGTTTGAGGACTGAGGATTGAGGATTGAGGATTGAGGACTGAGAATTGAGGACTGAGGATTGAGGATTGAGGATTGACGATTGAGGATTGAAGATTGAGTATTGAGGATTGAAGATTGAGGATTGAGGACTGAGTATTGAGGATGGAGGATTGAGGATTGAGGATTGAGGATTGAGGATTGAAGACTGAGGATTGGGTATTGATGGTTGAACATTGAGGATTGACGATTGAAGATTGAATATTAATGATTGAAGATTGCGGATTGAGAATTGAGGGTTGTGGATTGAGGACGAGGACTGAGGGTTGAGTATTTGCGTTTGAAGTCTGAGGATTGAGGATTGAGGATTGAGAATTGAGGATTGAGGATTGAGGATTGAAGATTGAGGATTCGGTATTGAGGATTGAAGAATGAGGATTGAGGAGTGAGGTCTGAGGATTGAGGATTGCAGTTTGAGTATTGAGGATTGAAGATTGAGGATTGAGGATTGAGGATTGAGGATTGAGGATTGAGGATTGAGGATTGAGGATTGATTAGTCAAGATTGAGTATTGAGGATTGAAGATTGAGGATTGAGGATTGAGGATTGAGGATTGAGGATTGAGGATTGAAGATTGAGGATTGGGGATTGAGGATTGACGATTGAGTATTGAGCATTGACGATTGAGAATTGAGGATTGTGGATTGAGTATTGAGGATTGAGGATTGAGGATGGAAGATTGAATATTGATGATTGAAGATTGAGGATTGAGGATTGAGAGTTGCGGATTGAGGACGAGGACTGAGGGTTGAGTATTGATGTTTGAGGTCTGAGGATTGAGGATTGAGGATTGAGAATTGAGGACTGAGGATTGAGGATTGAACATTGAGTATTGGGTGTTGAGGATTGAAGATTGTGGATTGAGGATTGATTATTCAGGATTGAGGATTGAAGATTGACTATAGAGGATTGAAGATTGAAGACTGAGGATTGAGGATTGAGGAATGAGGGTTGAGGGTTGAAGATTGAGGATTGGGTATTGCGGATTGAACATAGAGGATTGAAGATTGAGGATTGGGTGTTGAGGATAGAAGAATGAGGATTGAGGATTGAGGATTGAGGATTGAGGATTGAGGATTGAAGATTCAGTATTGAGGATTGAAGAATGAGGGTTGAGGATTGACGATTGAGGATTGAAGATTGAGTATTGAGGATAGAAGATTGAGGATTGAGGACTGAGTATTGAGGATGGAGGATTGAGGATTGAGGATTGATGATTGAAGACTGAGGATTGGGTATTGATGGTTGAACATTGAGGATTGACGATTGAAGATTGAGTATTGAGGATTGAAGATTGACGATTGAGGATTGAGAATTGAGGATTGAGGATTGAGGAATGATCATTGAAGATTGAGTATTGAGGATTGAATGTTGAGGATTGTGGATTGAGGATTGAGGATTGAGGATTGAATATTGACGATTGGGGACTGAGTGTTGAGGGCTGAGTGATGAGAATTGATGTTTGTGGTCAGAGATTTGAAGATTGCAGATTGAGTATTGAGTAATGAAAACTGTGAATTGATGATATTCTATTGAGGATTGAGGATTGACAACTGATTGTAGAGGACTGAGGGCTGAAGATTGAGGATTCAGTATCGGGGATTCAGGATTGAGGTTTGAGGACTTTGGATTGAGGATTGAGGATTGAGGATTGAGGATTGAGGATTGAGGATTGAAGATTGAGGTTTGTGTATTGAGGATTGAACATTGAGGACTGTGGATTGAGTATTGAGGATCGAGAATTGAGGACTGAGGATTGAGGATTGAAGATTGAGAATTGGGTGTTGAGGATTGAGGGTTGTGGATTGAGGACGAGGACTGAGGGTTGAGTATTGATGTTTGAGGTCTGAGGATTGAGGATTGAGGATTGAGGATTGAGAATTGACTGCTGAGGATTGAGGATTGAGGATTGAGGATTGGGTGTTGAGGATTGAAGAATGTGTAGTGAGGATTGAGGATTGAGGATTGAGGATTGAAGATTGAGTTTTGAGGATTGAAGATTGAGGATTGAGGATTGAGGATTGAGGATTGAGGGTTGAGGATTGAAGATTGAGGATTGGGTATTGCGGATTGAACATTGAGGATTGAAGATTGAGTATTGGGTGTTGAGGGTTGAAGAATGAGGATTGGGGATTGAGGATTGAGGACTGAGGATTGAAGATTCAGAATTGAGGATTGAAGATTGTGGATTAAGTATTGAGGATTGTGGATTGAGGATTGAGGAATGAGCATTGAAGATTGAGTATTGAGGATTGAACGTTGAGGATTGTGGATTGAGGGTTGAGGATTCAGGATTGAATATTGAGGACTGGGGACTGAGTGTTGTGGGTTGAGTGATGAGAATTGATGTTTGTGGATAGAGATTTGAAGATTGCAGATTGAGTATTGAGTAATGAAAACTGTGAATTGATGATATTCTATTGAGGATTGAGGATTGACAACTGATTGTAGAGGACCGAGTGCTGAAGATTGAGGATTCAGGATTGAGGATTCAGGATTGAGGTTTGAGGACTGAGGATTGAAGATTGAGTATTGAGGACTGAGTATTGAGGATTGAGGATTGAGTATTGAGCATTGACGATTGAGAATTGGGGATTGTGGATTGAGTATTGAGGATTGAGGATTGAGGATTGAAGATTGAATATTGATGATTGAAGATTGAGGATCGAGGATTGAGGGTTGTGGATTGAGGACGAGGACTGAGGGTTGAGTATTGATGTTTGAGGTCTGAGGATTGAGGATTGAGGATTGAGAATTGAGGACTGAGGATTAAGGATTGAAGATTGAGGATTGGGTGTTGAGGATTGAAGAATGTGGATTGAGGATTGTTTACTGAGGATTGAGGATTGAAGATTGACTATTGAGGATTGAAGATTGAAGACTGAGGATTGAAGGTTGAGGATTGGGTGTTGAGGATGGAAGAATGAGGATTGAGGATTGAGGATTGAGGATTGAGGATTGAGGATTGAAGATTCAGTATTGAGGATTGAAGATTGAGGATTGAGGATTGACGATTGAGGCTTGAAGATTGAGTATTGAGGATTGAAGATTGAGGATTGAGGACTGAGTATTGAGGATGGAGGATTGAGGATTGAGGATTGAGCATTGATGATTGAAGACTGAGGATTGGGTATTGATGGTTGAACATTGAGGATTGACGATTGAAGATTGAGTATTGAGGATTGAAGATTGACGATTGAGGATGGAGAATTGAGGATTGAGGATTGAGGAGTGATCATTGAAGATTGAGGATTGAGGATTGAACGTTGAGGATTGTGGATTGAGGATTGAGGATTGAGGATTGAATATTGACGATTGGGGACTGAGTGTTGATGGCTGAGTGATGAGAATTGATGTTTGTGGACAGAGATTTGAAGATTGCAGATTGTGTATTGAGTAATGAAAACTGTGAATTGATGATATTCTATTGAGGATTGAGGATTGACAACTGATTGTAGAGGACTGAGAGCTGAAGATTGAGGATTCAGTATCGGGGATTCAGGATTGAGGTTTGAGGACTGAGGATTGAGGATTGAGGATTGAGGATTGAGAATTGAGGATTGAGGATTGAAGATTGAGCATTGAAGATTGAGGATTGAAGAATGAGGATTGAGGATTGAGGATTGAGGATTGCGGATTGAGGGTTGAGGATTGAGGATGAGGGCTGAGGTTTGAGGATTGAGGTTTGAGGTCTGAGGACTGAGAATTGAGGGTAGAGAGTTGAGGATTGAGGATTGAGGATTGAAGATTGAGGATTGGGTATTAAGGATTGAAGAATGAGGATTGAGGATTGAGGATTGGGGATTGAGGATTGAGGATTGAAGATTGAGTATTCAGGCTCGGAGATTGGCGATTGAGGGTTGAGGATTGAGGATAGAGGATTGAAGATTGAGGATTGGGGACTGAGTGTTGAGGGTTGAGTGATGAGAATTGATGATTGTGGATAGAGATTTGAAGATTTCTGGCTGAGTATTGAGTATTGAAACCTGTGAATTGAGGATATTCTATTGAGGATTGAGGACTGACAACTGATTGTTGAGGACTGAGGTCTGAAGACAGAGGATTCAGGTTTGAGGATTCAGGATTGAGGTTTGAGGACTGAGGATTGAGGATTGAGGATTGAGGACTGAGAATTGAGGACTGAGGATTGAGGATTGAGGATTGACGATTGAGGATTGAAGATTGAGTATTGAGGATTGAAGATTGAGGATTGAGGACTGAGTATTGAGGATGGAGGATTGAGGATTGAGGATTGAGGATTGAAGACTGAGGATTGGGTATTGATGGTTGAACTTTGAGGATTGACGATTGAAGATTGAGTATTGAGGATTGAAGATTGAGGATTGAGGACTGAGTATTGAGGATTGAGGATTGAGTATTGAGGATTGAGGATGGAAGACTGAGGATTGGGTATTGAGGATTGAACGTTGAGGATTGAGGATTGAGGATTGAGGATTGAGGATTGAAGATTGAAGATTGAATATTAATGATTGAAGATTGCGGATTGAGAATTGAGGGTTGTGGATTGAGGACGAGGACTGAGGGTTGAGTATTTGTGTTTGAAGTCTGAGGATTGAGGATTGAGGATTGAGAATTGAGGATTGAGGATTGAGGATTGAAGATTGAGGATTCGGTATTGAGGATTGAAGAATGAGAATTGAGGAGTGAGGTCTGAGGATTGAGGATTGCAGTTTGAGTATTGAGGATTGAAGATTGAGGATTGAGGATTGAGGATTGAGGATTGAGGATTGAGGATTGACGATTGAGGATTGATTATTGAAGATTGAGTATTGAGGATTGAAGATTGAGGATTGAGGATTGAGGATTGAGGATTGAGGATTGAGGATTGAAGATTGAGGATTGGGGATTGAGGATTGACGACTGAGTACTGAGCATTGACGATTGAGAATTGAGGATTGTGGATTGAGTATTGAGGATTGAGGATTGAGGATGGAAGATTGAATATTGATGATTGAAGATTGAGGATTGAGGATTGAGAGTTGCGGATTGAGGACGAGGACTGAGGGTTGAGTATTGATGTTTGAGGTCTGAGGATTGAGGATTGAGTATTGAGAATTGAGGACTGAGGATTGAGGATTGAACATTGAGTATTGGGTGTTGAGGATTGAAGATTGTGGATTGAGGATTGATTATTGAGGATTGAGGATTGAAGATTGACTATTGAGGATTGAAGATTGAAGACTGAGGATTGAGGATTGAGGAATGAGGGTTGAGGGTTGAAGATTGAGGATTGGGTATTGCGGATTGATCATAGAGGATTGAAGATTGAGGATTGGGTGTTGAGGATAGAAGAATGAGGATTGAGGATTGAGGATTGAGGATTGAGGGTTGAGGATTGAAGATTCAGTATTGAGGATTGAAGAATGAGGGTTGAGGATTGACGATTGAGGATTGAAGATTGAGTATTGAGGATAGAAGATTGAGGATTGAGGACTGAGTATTGAGGATGGAGGATTGAGGATTGAGGATTGATGATTGAAGACTGAGGATTGGGTATTGATGGTTGAACATTGAGGATTGACGATTGAAGATTGAGTATTGAGGATTGAAGATTGACGATTGAGGATTGAGAATTGAGGATTGAGGATTGAGGAATGATCATTGAAGATTGAGTATTGAGGATTGAATGTTGAGGATTGTGGATTGAGGATTGAGGATTGAGGATTGAATATTGACGATTGGGGACTGAGTGTTGAGGGCTGAGTGATGAGAATTGATGTTTGTGGACAGAGATTTGAAGATTGCAGATTGAGTATTGAGTAATGAAAACTGTGAATTGATGATATTCTATTGAGGATTGAGGATTGACAACTGATTGTAGAGGACTGAGGGCTGAAGATTGAGGATTCAGTATCGGGGATTCAGGATTGAGGTTTGAGGACTTTGGATTGAGGATTGAGGATTGAGGATTGAGGATTGAGGATTGAGGATTGAAGATTGAGGTTTGTGTATTGAGGATTGAACATTGAGGACTGTGGATTGAGTATTGAGGATCGAGAATTGAGGACTGAGGATTGAGGATTGAAGATTGAGAATTGGGTGTTGAGGATTGAGGGTTGTGGATTGAGGACGAGGACTGAGGGTTGAGTATTGATGTTTGAGGTCTGAGGATTGAGGATTGCGGATTGAGGATTGAGAATTGAGGACTGAGGATTGAGGATTGAGGATTGAGGATTGGGTGTTGAGGATTGAAGAATGTGTAGTGAGGATTGAGGATTGAGGATTGAGGATTGAAGATTGAGTTTTGAGGATTGAAGATTGAGGATTGAG
Source organism: Calliopsis andreniformis (assembly GCF_051401765.1). NCBI lineage: Eukaryota > Metazoa > Arthropoda > Insecta > Hymenoptera > Andrenidae > Calliopsis > Calliopsis andreniformis. The sequence continues at coordinate 232,045 of NW_027480551.1, read as the reverse complement.
GATTGAGGATTGAGGATTGAGGGTTGAGGATTGAAGATTGAGGATTGGGTATTGCGGATTGAACATTGAGGATTGAAGATTGAGTATTGGGTGTTGAGGGTTGAAGAATGAGGATTCAGGATTGAGGTTTGAGGACTGAGGATTGAAGATTGAGTATTGAGGACTGAGTATTGAGGATTGAGGATTGAGTATTGAGCATTGACGATTGAGAATTGGGGATTGTGGATTGAGTATTGAGGATTGAGGATTGAGGATTGAAGATTGAATATTGATGATTGAAGATTGAGGATCGAGGATTGACGGTTGTGGATTGAGGACGAGGACTGAGGGTTGAGTATTGATGTTTGAGGTCTGAGGATTGAGGATTGAGGATTGAGAATTGAGGACTGAGGATTGAGTATTGAAGATTGAGGATTGGGTGTTGAGGATTGAAGAATGTGGATAGAGGATTGATTATTGAGGATTGAGGATTGAAGATTGACTATTGAGGATTGAAGATTGAAGACTGAGGATTGAATGTTGAGGATTGGGTGTTGAGGATAGAAGAATGAGGATTGAGGATTGAGGATTGAGGATTGAGGATTGAGGATTGAAGATTCAGTATTGAGGATTGAAGATTGAGGATTGAGGATTGACGATTGAGGCTTGAAGATAGAGTATTGAGGATTGAAGATTGAGGATTGAGGACTGAGTATTGAGGATGGAGGATTGAGGATTGAGGATTGATGATTGAAGACTGAGGATTGGGTATTGATGGTTGAACATTGAGGATTGACTATTGAAGATTGAGTATTGAGGATTGAAGATTGACGATTGAGGATTGAGAATTGAGGATTGAGGATTGAGGAATGATCATTGAAGATTGAGGATTGAGGATTGAACGTTGAGGATTGTGGATTGAGGATTGAGGATTGAGGATTGAATATTGACGATTGGGGACTGAGTGTTGATGGCTGAGTGATGAGAATTGATGTTTGTGGACAGAGATTTGAAGATTGCAGATTGTGTATTGAGTAATGAAAACTGTGAATTGATGATATTCAATTGAGGATTGAGGATTGACAACTGATTGTAGAGGACTGAGAGCTGAAGATTGAGGATTCAGTATCGGGGATTCAGGATTGAGGTTTGAGGACTGAGGATTGAGGATTGAGGATTGAGGATTGAGAATTGAGGATTGAGGATTGAAGATTGAGCATTGAAGATTGAGGATTGAAGAATGAGGATTGAGGATTGAGGATTGAGGATTGCGGATTGAGGGTTGAGGATTGAGGATGAGGGCTGAGGTTTGAGGATTGAGGTTTGAGGTCTGAGGACTGAGAATTGAGGGTAGAGAATTGAGGATTGAGGATTGAGGATTGAAGATTGAGGATTGGGTATTAAGGATTGAAGAATGAGGATTGAGGATTGAGGATTGGGGATTGAGGATTGAGGATTGAAGATTGAGTATTCAGGCTCGGAGATTGGCGATTGAGGGTTGAGGATTGAGGATAGAGGATTGAAGATTGAGGATTGGGGACTGAGTGTTGAGGGTTGAGTGATGAGAATTGATGATTGTGGATAGAGATTTGAAGATTTCTGGCTGAGTATTGAGTATTGAAACCAGTGAATTGAGGATATTCTATTGAGGATTGAGGACTGACAACTGATTGTTGAGGACTGAGGTCTGAAGACAGAGGATTCAGGTTTGAGGATTCAGGATTGAGGTTTGAGGACTGAGGATTGAGGATTGAGGATTGAGGACTGAGAATTGAGGACTGAGGATTGAGGATTGAGGATTGACGATTGAGGATTGAAGATTGAGTATTGAGGATTGAAGATTGAGGATTGAGGACTGAGTATTGAGGATGGAGGATTGAGGATTGAGGATTGAGGATTGAAGACTGAGGATTGGGTATTGATGGTTGAACATTGAGGATTGACGATTGAAGATTGAGTATTGAGGATTGAAGATTGAGGATTGAGGACTGAGTATTGAGGATTGAGGATTGAGTATTGAGGATTGAGGATGGAAGACTGAGGATTGGGTATTGAGGATTGAACGTTGAGGATTGAGGATTGAGGATTGAGGATTGAGGATTGAAGATTGAAGATTGAATATTAATGATTGAAGATTGCGGATTGAGAATTGAGGGTTGTGGATTGAGGACGAGGACTGAGGGTTGAGTATTTGTGTTTGAAGTCTGAGGATTGAGGATTGAGGATTGAGAATTGAGGATTGAGGATTGAGGATTGAAGATTGAGGATTCGGTATTGAGGATTGAAGAATGAGGATTGAGGAGTGAGGTCTGAGGTTTGAGGATTGCAGTTTGAGTATTGAGGATTGAAGATTGAGGATTGAGGATTGAGGATTGAGGATTGAGGATTGAGGATTGAGGATTGAGGATTGATTATTAAAGATTGAGTATTGAGGATTGAAGATTGAGGATTGAGGATTGAGGATTGAGGATTGAGGATTGAGGATTGAAGATTGAGGATTGGGGATTGAGGATTGACGATTGAGTACTGAGCATTGACGATTGAGAATTGAGGATTGTGGATTGAGTATTGAGGATTGAGGATTGAGGATGGAAGATTGAATATTGATGATTGAAGGTTGAGGATTGAGGATTGAGAGTTGCGGATTGAGGACGAGGACTGAGGGTTGAGTATTGATGTTTGAGGTCTGAGGATTGAGGATTGAGTATTGAGAATTGAGGACTGAGGATTGAGGATTGAACATTGAGTATTGGGTGTTGAGGATTGAAGATTGTGGATTGAGGATTGATTATTGAGGATTGAGGATTGAAGATTGACTATTGAGGATTGAAGATTGAAGACTGAGGATTGAGGATTGAGGAATGAGGGTTGAGGGTTGAAGATTGAGGATTGGGTATTGCGGATTGAACATAGAGGATTGAAGATTGAGGATTGGGTGTTGAGGATAGAAGAATGAGGATTGAGGATTGAGGATTGAGGATTGAGGATTGAGGATTGAAGATTCAGTATTGAGGATTGAAGAATGAGGGTTGAGGATTGACGATTGAGGATTGAAGATTGAGTATTGAGGATAGAAGATTGAGGATTGAGGACTGAGTATTGAGGATGGAGGATTGAGGATTGAGGATTGATGATTGAAGACTGAGGATTGGGTATTGATGGTTGAACATTGAGGATTGACGATTGAAGATTGAGTATTGAGGATTGAAGATTGACGATTGAGGATTGAGAATTGAGGATTGAGGATTGAGGAATGATCATTGAAGATTGAGTATTGAGGATTGAATGTTGAGGATTGTGGATTGAGGATTGAGGATTGAGGATTGAATATTGACGATTGGGGACTGAGTGTTGAGGGCTGAGTGATGAGAATTGATGTTTGTGGACAGAGATTTGAAGATTGCAGATTGAGTATTGAGTAATGAAAACTGTGAATTGATGATATTCTATTGAGGATTGAGGATTGACAACTGATTGTAGAGGACTGAGGGCTGAAGATTGAGGATTCAGTATCGGGGATTCAGGATTGAGGTTTGAGGACTTTGGATTGAGGATTGAGGATTGAGGATTGATGATTGAGGATTGAGGATTGAAGATTGAGGTTTGTGTATTGAGGATTGAACATTGAGGACTGTGGATTGAGTATTGAGGATCGAGAATTGAGGACTGAGGATTGAGGATTGAAGATTGAGAATTGGGTGTTGAGGATTGAGGGTTGTGGATTGAGGACGAGGACTGAGGGTTGAGTATTGATGTTTGAGGTCTGAGGATTGAGGATTGAGGATTGAGGATTGAGAATTGAGGACTGAGGATTGAGGATTGAGGATTGAGGATTGAGGGTTGAGGATTGAAGATTGAGGATTGGGTATTGCGGATTGAACATTGAGGATTGAAGATTGAGTATTGGGTGTTGAGGGTTGAAGAATGAGGATTGAGGATTGAGGATTGAGGATTGAGGATTGAAGATTCAGAATTGAGGATTGAAGATTGTGGATTAAGTATTGAGGATTGTGGATTGAGGATTGAGGAATGAGCATTGAAGATTGAGTATTGAGGATTGAACGTTGAGGATTGTGGATTGAGGGTTGAGGATTCAGGATTGAATATTGAGGACTGGGGACTGAGTGTTGTGGGTTGAGTGATGAGAATTGATGTTTGTGGATAGAGATTTGAAGATTGCAGATTGAGTATTGAGTAATGAAAACTGTGAATTGATGATATTCTATTGAGGATTGAGGATTGACAACTGATTGTAGAGGACCGAGTGCTGAAGATTGAGGATTCAGGATTGAGGATTCAGGATTGAGGTTTGAGGACTGGGGATTGAAGATTGAGTATTGAGGACTGAGTATTGAGGATTGAGGATTGAGTATTGAGCATTGACGATTGAGAATTGGGGATTGTGGATTGAGTATTGAGGATTGAGGATTGAGGATTGAAGATTGAATATTGATGATTGAAGATTGAGGATCGAGGATTGAGGGTTGTGGATTGAGGACGAGGACTGAGGGTTGAGTATTGATGTTTGAGGTCTGAGGATTGAGGATTGAGGATTGAGAATTGAGGACTGAGGATTGAGGATTGAAGATTGAGGATTGGGTGTTGAGGATTGAAGAATGTGGATAGAGGATTGATTATTGAGGATTGAGGATTGAAGATTGACTATTGAGGATTGAAGATTGAAGACTGAGGATTGAATGTTGAGGATTGGGTGTTGAGGATAGAAGAATGAGGATTGAGGATTGAGGATTGAGGATTGAGGATTGAGGATTGAAGATTCAGTATTGAGGATTGAAGATTGAGGATTGAGGATTGACGATTGAGGCTTGAAGATAGAGTATTGAGGATTGAAGATTGAGGATTGAGGACTGAGTATTGAGGATGGAGGATTGAGGATTGAGGATTGATGATTGAAGACTGAGGATTGGGTATTGATGGTTGAACATTGAGGATTGACTATTGAAGATTGAGTATTGAGGATTGAAGATTGACGATTGAGGATTGAGAATTGAGGATTGAGGATTGAGGAATGATCATTGAAGATTGAGGATTGAGGATTGAACGTTGAGGATTGTGGATTGAGGATTGAGGATTGAGGATTGAATATTGACGATTGGGGACTGAGTGTTGATGGCTGAGTGATGAGAATTGATGTTTGTGGACAGAGATTTGAAGATTGCAGATTGTGTATTGAGTAATGAAAACTGTGAATTGATGATATTCAATTGAGGATTGAGGATTGACAACTGATTGTAGAGGACTGAGAGCTGAAGATTGAGGATTCAGTATCGGGGATTCAGGATTGAGGTTTGAGGACTGAGGATTGAGGATTGAGGATTGAGGATTGAGAATTGAGGATTGAGGATTGAAGATTGAGCATTGAAGATTGAGGATTGAAGAATGAGGATTGAGGATTGAGGATTGAGGATTGCGGATTGAGGGTTGAGGATTGAGGATGAGGGCTGAGGTTTGAGGATTGAGGTTTGAGGTCTGAGGACTGAGAATTGAGGGTAGAGAATTGAGGATTGAGGATTGAGGATTGAAGATTGAGGATTGGGTATTAAGGATTGAAGAATGAGGATTGAGGATTGAGGATTGGGGATTGAGGATTGAGGATTGAAGATTGAGTATTCAGGCTCGGAGATTGGCGATTGAGGGTTGAGGATTGAGGATAGAGGATTGAAGATTGAGGATTGGGGACTGAGTGTTGAGGGTTGAGTGATGAGAATTGATGATTGTGGATAGAGATTTGAAGATTTCTGGCTGAGTATTGAGTATTGAAACCTGTGAATTGAGGATATTCTATTGAGGATTGAGGACTGACAACTGATTGTTGAGGACTGAGGTCTGAAGACAGAGGATTCAGGTTTGAGGATTCAGGATTGAGGTTTGAGGACTGAGGATTGAGGATTGAGGATTGAGGACTGAGAATTGAGGACTGAGGATTGAGGATTGAGGATTGACGATTGAGGATTGAAGATTGAGTATTGAGGATTGAAGATTGAGGATTGAGGACTGAGTATTGAGGATGGAGGATTGAGGATTGAGGATTGAGGATTGAAGACTCAGGATTGGGTATTGATGGTTGAACATTGAGGATTGACGATTGAAGATTGAGTATTGAGGATTGAAGATTGAGGATTGAGGACTGAGTATTGAGGATTGAGGATTGAGTATTGAGGATTGAGGATGGAAGACTGAGGATTGGGTATTGAGGATTGAACGTTGAGGATTGAGGATTGAGGATTGAGGATTGAGGATTGAAGATTGAAGATTGAATATTAATGACTGAAGATTGCGGATTGAGAATTGAGGGTTGTGGATTGAGGACGAGGACTGAGGGTTGAGTATTTGTGTTTGAAGTCTGAGGATTGAGGATTGAGGATTGAGAATTGAGGATTGAGGATTGAGGATTGAAGATTGAGGATTCGGTATTGAGGATTGAAGAATGAGGATTGAGGAGTGAGGTCTGAGGTTTGAGGATTGCAGTTTGAGTATTGAGGATTGAAGATTGAGGATTGAGGATTGAGGATTGAGGATTGAGGATTGAGGATTGAGGATTGAGGATTGATTATTGAAGATTGAGTATTGAGGATTGAAGATTGAGGATTGAGGATTGAGGATTGAGGATTGAGGATTGAGGATTGAAGATTGAGGATTGGGGATTGAGGATTGACGATTGAGTACTGAGCATTGACGATTGAGAATTGAGGATTGTGGATTGAGTATTGAGGATTGAGGATTGAGGATGGAAGATTGAATATTGATGATTGAAGATTGAGGATTGAGGATTGAGAGTTGCGGATTGAGGACGAGGACTGAGGGTTTAGTATTGATGTTTGAGGTCTGAGGATTGAGGATTGAGTATTGAGAATTGAGGACTGAGGATTGAGGATTGAACATTGAGTATTGGGTGTTGAGGATTGAAGATTGTGGATTGAGGATTGATTATTGAGGATTGAGGATTGAAGATTGACTATTGAGGATTGAAGATTGAAGACTGAGGATTGAGGATTGAGGAATGAGGGTTGAGGGTTGAAGATTGAGGATTGGGTATTGCGGATTGAACATAGAGGAATGAAGATTGAGGATTGGGTGTTGAGTATAGAAGAATGAGGATTGAGGATTGAGGATTGAGGATTGAGGATTGAGGATTGAAGACTCAGTATTGAGGATTGAAGATTGAGGATTGAGGATTGACGATTGAGGCTTGAAGATTGAGTATTGAGGATTGAAGATTGAGGATTGAGGACTGAGTATTGAGGATGGAGGATTGAGGATTGAGGATTGATGATTGAAGACTGAGGATTGGGTATTGATGGTTGAACATTGAGGATTGACGATTGAAGATTGAGTATTGAGGATTGAAGATTGACGATTGAGGATGGAGAATTGAGGATTGAGGATTGAGGAATGATCATTGAAGATTGAGGATTGAGGATTGAACGTTGAGGATTGTGGATTGAGGATTGAGGATTGAGGATTGGATATTGACGATTGGGGACTGAGTGTTGATGGCTGAGTGATGAGAATTGATGTTTGTGGACAGAGATTTGAAGATTGCAGATTGTGTATTGAGTAATGAAAACTGTGAATTGATGATATTCTATTGAGGATTGAGGATTGACAACTGATTGTAGAGGACTGAGATCTGAAGATTGAGGATTCAGTATCGGGGATTCAGGATTGAGGTTTGAGGACTGAGGATTGAGGATTGAGGATTGAGGATTGAGAATTGAGGATTGAGGATTGAAGATTGAGCATTGAAGATTGAGGATTGAAGAATGAGGATTGAGGATTGAGGATTGAGGATTGCGGATTGAGGGTTGAGGATTGAGGATGAGGGCTGAGGTTTGAGGATTGAGGTTTGAGGTCTGAGGACTGAGAATTGAGGGTAGAGAATTGAGGATTGAGGATTGAGGATTGAAGATTGAGGATTGGGTATTAAGGATTGAAGAATGAGGATTGAGGATTGAGGATTGGGGATTGAGGATTGAGGATTGAAGATTGAGTATTCAGGCTCGGAGATTGGCGATTGAGGGTTGAGGATTGAGGATAGAGGATTGAAGATTGAGGATTGGGGACTGAGTGTTGAGGGTTGAGTGATGAGGATTGATGATTGTGGATAGAGATTTGAAGATTTCTGGCTGAGTATTGAGTATTGAAACCTGTGAATTGAGGATATTCTATTGAGGATTGAGGACTGACAACTGATTGTTGAGGACTGAGGTCTGAAGACAGAGGATTCAGGTTTGAGGATTCAGGATTGAGGTTTGAGGACTGAGGATTGAGGATTGAGGATTGAGGACTGAGAATTGAGGACTGAGGATTGAGGATTGAGGATTGACGATTGAGGATTGAAGATTGAGTATTGAGGATTGAAGATTGAGGATTGAGGACTGAGTATTGAGGATGGAGGATTGAGGATTGAGGATTGAGGATTGAGGATTGAAGACTGAGGATTGGGTATTGATGGTTGAACATTGAGGATTGACGATTGAAGATTGAATATTAATGATTGAAGATTGCGGATTGAGAATTGAGGGTTGTGGATTGAGGACGAGGACTGAGGGTTGAGTATTTGCGTTTGAAGTCTGAGGATTGAGGATTGAGGATTGAGAATTGAGGATTGAGGATTGAGGATTGAAGATTGAGGATTCGGTATTGAGGATTGAAGAATGAGGATTGAGGAGTGAGGTCTGAGGATTGAGGATTGCAGTTTGAGTATTGAGGATTGAAGATTGAGGATTGAGGATTGAGGATTGAGGATTGAGGATTGAGGATTGAGGATTGAGGATTGATTAGTGAAGATTGAGTATTGAGGATTGAAGATTGAGGATTGAGGATTGAGGATTGAGGATTGAGGATTGAGGATTGAAGATTGAGGATTGGGGATTGAGGATTGACGATTGAGTATTGAGCATTGACGATTGAGAATTGAGGATTGTGGATTGAGTATTGAGGATTGAGGATTGAGGATGGAAGATTGAATATTGATGATTGAAGATTGAGGATTGAGGATTGAGAGTTGCGGATTGAGGACGAGGACTGAGGGTTGAGTATTGATGTTTGAGGTCTGAGGATTGAGGATTGAGGATTGAGAATTGAGGACTGAGGATTGAGGATTGAACATTGAGTATTGGGTGTTGAGGATTGAAGATTGTGGATTGAGGATTGATTATTGAGGATTGAGGATTGAAGATTGACTATAGAGGATTGAAGATTGAAGACTGAGGATTGAGGATTGAGGAATGAGGGTTGAGGGTTGAAGATTGAGGATTGGGTATTGCGGATTGAACATAGAGGATTGAAGATTGAGGATTGGGTGTTGAGGATAGAAGAATGAGGATTGAGGATTGAGGATTGAGGATTGAGGATTGAGGATTGAAGATTCAGTATTGAGGATTGAAGAATGAGGGTTGAGGATTGACGATTGAGGATTGAAGATTGAGTATTGAGGATAGAAGATTGAGGATTGAGGACTGAGTATTGAGGATGGAGGATTGAGGATTGAGGATTGATGATTGAAGACTGAGGATTGGGTATTGATGGTTGAACATTGAGGATTGACGATTGAAGATTGAGTATTGAGGATTGAAGATTGACGATTGAGGATTGAGAATTGAGGATTGAGGATTGAGGAATGATCATTGAAGATTGAGTATTGAGGATTGAATGTTGAGGATTGTGGAATGAGGATTGAGGATTGAGGATTGAATATTGACGATTGGGGACTGAGTGTTGAGGGCTGAGTGATGAGAATTGATGTTTGTGGTCAGAGATTTGAAGATTGCAGATTGAGTATTGAGTAATGAAAACTGTGAATTGATGATATTCTATTGAGGATTGAGGATTGACAACTGATTGTAGAGGACTGAGGGCTGAAGATTGAGGATTCAGTATCGGGGATTCAGGATTGAGGTTTGAGGACTTTGGATTGAGGATTGAGGATTGAGGATTGAGGATTGAGGATTGAGGATTGAAGATTGAGGTTTGTGTATTGAGGATTGAACATTGAGGACTGTGGATTGAGTATTGAGGATCGAGAATTGAGGACTGAGGATTGAGGATTGAAGATTGAGAATTGGGTGTTGAGGATTGAGGGTTGTGGATTGAGGACGAGGACTGAGGGTTGAGTATTGATGTTTGAGGTCTGAGGATTGAGGATTGAGGATTGAGGATTGAGAATTGACTACTGAGGATTGAGGATTGAGGATTGAGGATTGGGTGTTGAGGATTGAAGAATGTGTAGTGAGGATTGAGGATTGAGGATTGAGGATTGAAGATTGAGTTTTGAGGATTGAAGATTGAGGATTGAGGATTGAGGATTGAGGATTGAGGGTTGAGGATTGAAGATTGAGGATTGGGTATTGCGGATTGAACATTGAGGATTGAAGATTGAGTATTGGGTGTTGAGGGTTGAAGAATGAGGATTGAGGATTGAGGATTGAGGACTGAGGATTGAAGATTCAGAATTGAGGATTGAAGATTGTGGATTAAGTATTGAGGATTGTGGATTGAGGATTGAGGAATGAGCATTGAAGATTGAGTATTGAGGATTGAACGTTGAGGATTGTGGATTGAGGGTTGAGGATTCAGGATTGAATATTGAGGACTGGGGACTGAGTGTTGTGGGTTGAGTGATGAGAATTGATGTTTGTGGATAGAGATTTGAAGATTGCAGATTGAGTATTGAGTAATGAAAACTGTGAATTGATGATATTCTATTGAGGATTGAGGATTGACAACTGATTGTAGAGGACCGAGTGCTGAAGATTGAGGATTCAGGATTGAGGATTCAGGATTGAGGTTTGAGGACTGAGGATTGAAGATTGAGTATTGAGGACTGAGTATTGAGGATTGAGGATTGAGTATTGAGCATTGACGATTGAGAATTGGGGATTGTGGATTGAGTATTGAGGATTGAGGATTGAGGATTGAACATTGAATATTGATGATTGAAGATTGAGGATCGAGGATTGAGGGTTGTGGATTGAGGACGAGGACTGAGGGTTGAGTATTGATGTTTGAGGTCTGAGGATTGAGGATTGAGGATTGAGAATTGAGGACTGAGGATTGAGGATTGAAGATTGAGGATTGGGTGTTGAGGATTGAAGAATGTGGATTGAGGATTGATTATTGAGGATTGAGGATTGAAGATTGACTATTGAGGATTGAAGATTGAAGACTGAGGATTGAAGGTTGAGGATTGGGTGTTGAGGATGGAAGAATGAGGATTGAGGATTGAGGATTGAGGATTGAGGATTGAGGATTGAAGATTCAGTATTGAGGATTGAAGATTGAGGATTGAGGATTGACGATTGAGGCTTGAAGATTGAGTATTGAGGATTGAAGATTGAGGATTGAGGACTGAGTATTGAGGATGGAGGATTGAGGATTGAGGATTGAGGATTGATGATTGAAGACTGAGGATTGGGTATTGATGGTTGAACATTGAGGATTGACGATTGAAGATTGAGTATTGAGGATTGAAGATTGACGATTGAGGATGGAGAATTGAGGATTGAGGATTGAGGAATGATCATTGAAGATTGAGGATTGAGGATTGAACGTTGAGGATTGTGGATTGAGGATTGAGGATTGAGGATTGAATATTGACGATTGGGGACTGAGTGTTGATGGCTGAGTGATGAGAATTGATGTTTGTGGACAGAGATTTGAAGATTGCAGATTGTGTATTGAGTAATGAAAACTGTGAATTGATGATATTCAATTGAGGATTGAGGATTGACAACTGATTGTAGAGGACTGAGAGCTGAAGATTGAGGATTCAGTATCGGGGATTCAGGATTGAGGTTTGAGGACTGAGGATTGAGGATTGAGGATTGAGGATTGAGAATTGAGGATTGAGGATTGAAGATTGAGCATTGAAGATTGAGGATTGAAGAATGAGGATTGAGGATTGAGGATTGAGGATTGCGGATTGAGGGTTGAGGATTGAGGATGAGGGCTGAGGTTTGAGGATTGAGGTTTGAGGTCTGAGGACTGAGAATTGAGGGTAGAGAATTGAGGATTGAGGATTGAGGATTGAAGATTGAGGATTGGGTATTAAGGATTGAAGAATGAGGATTGAGGATTGAGGATTGGGGATTGAGGATTGAGGATTGAAGATTGAGTATTCAGGCTCGGAGATTGGCGATTGAGGGTTGAGGATTGAGGATAGAGGATTGAAGATTGAGGATTGGGGACTGAGTGTTGAGGGTTGAGTGATGAGAATTGATGATTGTGGATAGAGATTTGAAGATTTCTGGCTGAGTATTGAGTATTGAAACCTGTGAATTGAGGATATTCTATTGAGGATTGAGGACTGACAACTGATTGTTGAGGACTGAGGCCTGAAGACAGAGGATTCAGGTTTGAGGATTCAGGATTGAGGTTTGAGGACTGAGGATTGAGGATTGAGGATTGAGGACTGAGAATTGAGGACTGAGGATTGAGGATTGAGGATTGACGATTGAGGATTGAAGATTGAGTATTGAGGATTGAAGATTGAGGATTGAGGACTGAGTATTGAGGATGGAGGATTGAGGATTGAGGATTGAGGATTGAAGACTGAGGATTGGGTATTGATGGTTGAACATTGAGGATTGACGATTGAAGATTGAGTATTGAGGATTGAAGATTGAGGATTGAGGACTGAGTATTGAGGATTGAGGATTGAGTATTGAGGATTGAGGATGGAAGACTGAGGATTGGGTATTGAGGATTGAACGTTGAGGATTGAGGATTGAGGATTGAGGATTGAGGATTGAAGATTGAAGATTGAATATTAATGATTGAAGATTGCGGATTGAGAATTGAGGGTTGTGGATTGAGGACGAGGACTGAGGGTTGAGTATTTGTGTTTGAAGTCTGAGGATTGAGGATTGAGGATTGAGAATTGAGGATTGAGGATTGAGGATTGAAGATTGAGGATTCGGTATTGAGGATTGAAGAATGAGGATTGAGGAGTGAGGTCTGAGGTTTGAGGATTGCAGTTTGAGTATTGAGGATTGAAGATTGAGGATTGAGGATTGAGGATTGAGGATTGAGGATTGAGGATTGAGGATTGAGGATTGATTATTGAAGATTGAGTATTGAGGATTGAAGATTGAGGATTGAGGATTGAGGATTGAGGATTGAGGATTGAGGATTGAAGATTGAGGATTGGGGATTGAGGATTGACGATTGAGTACTGAGCATTGACGATTGAGAATTGAGGATTGTGGATTGAGTATTGAGGATTGAGGATTGAGGATGGAAGATTGAATATTGATGATTGAAGATTGAGGATTGAGGATTGAGAGTTGCGGATTGAGGACGAGGACTGAGGGTTGAGTATTGATGTTTGAGGTCTGAGGATTGAGGATTGAGTATTGAGAATTGAGGACTGAGGATTGAGGATTGAACATTGAGTATTGGGTGTTGAGGATTGAAGATTGTGGATTGAGGATTGATTATTGAGGATTGAGGATTGAAGATTGACTATTGAGGATTGAAGATTGAAGACTGAGGATTGAGGATTGAGGAATGAGGGTTGAGGGTTGAAGATTGAGGATTGGGTATTGCGGATTGAACATAGAGGATTGAAGATTGAGGATTGGGTGTTGAGGATAGAAGAATGAGGATTGAGGATTGAGGATTGAGGATTGAGGATTGAGGATTGAAGATTCAGTATTGAGGATTGAAGAATGAGGGTTGAGGATTGACGATTGAGGATTGAAGATTGAGTATTGAGGATAGAAGATTGAGGATTGAGGACTGAGTATTGAGGATGGAGGATTGAGGATTGAGGATTGATGATTGAAGACTGAGGATTGGGTATTGATGGTTGAACATTGAGGATTGACGATTGAAGATTGAGTATTGAGGATTGAAGATTGACGATTGAGGATTGAGAATTGAGGATTGAGGATTGAGGAATGATCATTGAAGATTGAGTATTGAGGATTGAATGTTGAGGATTGTGGATTGAGGATTGAGGATTGAGGATTGAATATTGACGATTGGGGACTGAGTGTTGAGGGCTGAGTGATGAGAATTGATGTTTGTGGACAGAGATTTGAAGATTGCAGATTGAGTATTGAGTAATGAAAACTGTGAATTGATGATATTCTATTGAGGATTGAGGATTGACAACTGATTGTAGAGGACTGAGGGCTGAAGATTGAGGATTCAGTATCGGGGATTCAGGATTGAGGTTTGAGGACTTTGGATTGAGGATTGAGGATTGAGGATTGAGGATTGAGGATTGAGGATTGAAGATTGAGGTTTGTGTATTGAGGATTGAACATTGAGGACTGTGGATTGAGTATTGAGGATCGAGAATTGAGGACTGAGGATTGAGGATTGAAGATTGAGAATTGGGTGTTGAGGATTGAGGGTTGTGGATTGAGGACGAGGACTGAGGGTTGAGTATTGATGTTTGAGGTCTGAGGATTGAGGATTGAGGATTGAGGATTGAGAATTGAGGACTGAGGATTGAGGATTGAGGATTGAGGATTGAGGGTTGAGGATTGAAGATTGAGGATTGGGTATTGCGGATTGAACATTGAGGATTGAAGATTGAGTATTGGGTGTTGAGGGTTGAAGAATGAGGATTGAGGATTGAGGATTGAGGATTGAGGATTGAAGATTCAGAATTGAGGATTGAAGATTGTGGATTAAGTATTGAGGATTGTGGATTGAGGATTGAGGAATGAGCATTGAAGATTGAGTATTGAGGATTGAACGTTGAGGATTGTGGATTGAGGGTTGAGGATTCAGGATTGAATATTGAGGACTGGGGCCTGAGTGTTGTGGGTTGAGTGATGAGAATTGATGTTTGTGGATAGAGATTTGAAGATTGCAGATTGAGTATTGAGTAATGAAAACTGTGAATTGATGATATTCTATTGAGGATTGAGGATTGACAACTGATTGTAGAGGACCGAGTGCTGAAGATTGAGGATTCAGGATTGAGGATTCAGGATTGAGGTTTGAGGACTGAGGATTGAAGATTGAGTATTGAGGACTGAGTATTGAGGATTGAGGATTGAGTATTGAGCATTGACGATTGAGAATTGGGGATTGTGGATTGAGTATTGAGGATTGAGGATTGAGGATTGAAGATTGAATATTGATGATTGAAGATTGAGGATCGAGGATTGAGGGTTGTGGATTGAGGACGAGGACTGAGGGTTGAGTATTGATGTTTGAGGTCTGAGGATTGAGGATTGAGGATTGAGAATTGAGGACTGAGGATTGAGGATTGAAGATTGAGGATTGGGTGTTGAGGATTGAAGAATGTGGATAGAGGATTGATTATTGAGGATTGAGGATTGAAGATTGACTATTGAGGATTGAAGATTGAAGACTGAGGATTGAATGTTGAGGATTGGGTGTTGAGGATAGAAGAATGAGGATTGAGGATTGAGGATTGAGGATTGAGGATTGAGGATTGAAGATTCAGTATTGAGGATTGAAGATTGAGGATTGAGGATTGACGATTGAGGCTTGAAGATAGAGTATTGAGGATTGAAGATTGAGGATTGAGGACTGAGTATTGAGGATGGAGGATTGAGGATTGAGGATTGATGATTGAAGACTGAGGATTGGGTATTGATGGTTGAACATTGAGGATTGACTATTGAAGATTGAGTATTGAGGATTGAAGATTGACGATTGAGGATTGAGAATTGAGGATTGAGGATTGAGGAATGATCATTGAAGATTGAGGATTGAGGATTGAACGTTGAGGATTGTGGATTGAGGATTGAGGATTGAGGATTGAATATTGACGATTGGGGACTGAGTGTTGATGGCTGAGTGATGAGAATTGATGTTTGTGGACAGAGATTTGAAGATTGCAGATTGTGTATTGAGTAATGAAAACTGTGAATTGATGATATTCAATTGAGGATTGAGGATTGACAACTGATTGTAGAGGACTGAGAGCTGAAGATTGAGGATTCAGTATCGGGGATTCAGGATTGAGGTTTGAGGACTGAGGATTGAGAATTGAGGATTGAGGATTGAGAATTGAGGATTGAGGATTGAAGATTGAGCATTGAAGATTGAGGATTGAAGAATGAGGATTGAGGATTGAGGATTGAGGATTGCGGATTGAGGGTTGAGGATTGAGGATGAGGGCTGAGGTTTGAGGATTGAGGTTTGAGGTCTGAGGACTGAGAATTGAGGGTAGAGAATTGAGGATTGAGGATTGAGGATTGAAGATTGAGGATTGGGTATTAAGGATTGAAGAATGAGGATTGAGGATTGAGGATTGGGGATTGAGGATTGAGGATTGAAGATTGAGTATTCAGGCTCGGAGATTGGCGATTGAGGGTTGAGGATTGAGGATAGAGGATTGAAGATTGAGGATTGGGGACTGAGTGTTGAGGGTTGAGTGATGAGAATTGATGATTGTGGATAGAGATTTGAAGATTTCTGGCTGAGTATTGAGTATTGAAACCTGTGAATTGAGGATATTCTATTGAGGATTGAGGACTGACAACTGATTCTTGAGGACTGAGGTCTGAAGACAGAGGATTCAGGTTTGAGGATTCAGGATTGAGGTTTGAGGACTGAGGATTGAGGATTGAGGATTGAGGACTGAGAATTGAGGACTGAGGATTGAGGATTGAGGATTGACGATTGAGGATTGAAGATTGAGTATTGAGGATTGAAGATTGAGGATTGAGGACTGAGTATTGAGGATGGAGGATTGAGGATTGAGGATTGAGGATTGAAGACTGAGGATTGGGTATTGATGGTTGAACATTGAGGATTGACGATTGAAGATTGAGTATTGAGGATTGAAGATTGAGGATTGAGGACTGAGTATTGAGGATTGAGGATTGAGTATTGAGGATTGAGGATGGAAGACTGAGGATTGGGTATTGAGGATTGAACGTTGAGGATTGAGGATTGAGGATTGAGGATTGAGGATTGAAGATTGAAGATTGAATATTAATGATTGAAGATTGCGGATTGAGAATTGAGGGTTGTGGATTGAGGACGAGGACTGAGGGTTGAGTATTTGTGTTTGAAGTCTGAGGATTGAGGATTGAGGATTGAGAATTGAGGATTGAGGATTGACGATTGAGTATTGAGCATTGACGATTGAGAATTGAGGATTGTGGATTGAGTATTGAGGATTGAGGGTTGAGGATTGAAGATTGAATATTGATGATTGAAGATTGAGGATTGAGGATTGAGGGTTGCGGATTGAGGACGAGGTCTGAGGGTTGAGTATTGGTGTTTGAAGTCTGAGGATTGAGGATTGTGGATTGAGAATTGAGGACTGTGGATTGAGGATTGAAGATTGAGGATCCGGTATTGAGGATTGAAGATTGAGGATTGAGGATTGAGGATTGAGGATTGAGAATTGAGGATTGAGGATTGAAGATTCAGTATTGAGGATTGAAGATTGAGGATTGAGGATTGAGGATTGAGGATTGAGGATTGAGGATTGAATATTGAAGATTCAATATTAATGATTGAAGATTGCGGATTGAGGATTGGGGGTTGAGGTTTGAGGACGAGGACTGACGGTTGAGGATTGAGGTTTGAGGATTGAGGATTGAGGACTGAGGACTGAGGATTGAGGATTGAGGATTGTGCATTGAGGATTGCAGATTGTGGACTGAGGATTGAGGATTGAAGATTGAGTATTGAGGGTTGAAGATTGAGGATTGAGGATTGAGGATTTAGGATTGAGGATGACGGCTGAGGTTTGAGGATTGAGGTTTGAGGTCCGAGGACTGACAATTGAGGGTCGAGAATTGAGGATTGAGGATTGAGGATTGAAGATTGAGGATTGGGTATTGAGGATTGAAGAATGAGGATTGAGGATTGAGGATTGGGGATTGAGGATTGAGGATTGAAGATTGAGTATTCAGGATTGGAGATTGGCGATTGAGGGTTGAGGATTGAGGATAGAGGATTGAAGATTGGGGATTGGGGACTGAGTGTTGAGGGTTGAGTGATGAGAATTGATGATTGTGGATAGAGATTTGAAGATTTCAGGTTGAGTATTGAGTATTGAAACCTGTGAAATGAGGATATTCTATTGAGGTTTGAGGACTGACAACTGATTGCTGAGGACTGAGGTCTGAAGACTGAGGATTCAGGTTTGAGGATTCAGGATTGAGGTTTGACGACTGAGGATTGAGGATTGAGGATTGAGGATTGAGGATTGAAGACTGAGGATTGGGTATTGATGGTTGAACATTGAGGATTGACGATTGAAGATTGAGTATTGAGGATTGAAGATTGAGGATTGAGGACTGAGTATTGAGGATTGAGGATTGAGTATTGAGGATTGAGGATGGAAGACTGAGGATTGGGTATTGAGGATTGAACGTTGAGGATTGAGGATTGAGGATTGAGGATTGAGGATTGAAGATTGAAGATTGAATATTAATGATTGAAGTTTGCGGATTGAGGATTGAGGGTTGTGGATTGAGGACGAAGACTGAGGGTTGAGTATTTGTGTTTGAAGTCTGAGGATTGAGGATTGAGGATTGAGAATTGAGGATTGAGGATTGAGGATTGAAGATTGAGGATTCGGTATTGAGGATTGAAGAATGAGGATTGAGGAGTGAGGACTGAAGATTGAGGATTGCAGTTTGAGTATTGAGGATTGAAGATTGAGGATTGAGGATTGAGGATTGAGGATTGAGGATTGAGGATTGAGGATTGATTATTGAAGATTGAGTATTGAGGATTGAAGATTGAGGATTGAGGATTGAGGATTGAGGATTGAGGATTGAGGATTGAAGATTGAGGATTGGGGATTGAGGATTGACGATTGAGTATTGAGCATTGACGATTGAGAATTGAGGATTGTGGATTGAGTATTGAGGATTGAGGATTGAGGATTGAAGATTGAATATTGATGATTGAAGATTGAGGATTGAGGATTGAGTGTTGCGGATTGAGGACGAGGTCTGAGGGTTGAGTATTGGTGTTTGAAGTCTGAGGATTGAGGATTGTGGATTGAGAATTGAGGACTGTGGATTGAGGATTGAAGATTGAGGATCCGGTATTGAGGATTGAAGAATGAGAATTGAGGAGTGAGGACCGAGGATTGAGGATTGCAGTTTGAGTATTGAGGATTGAAGATTGAGGATTGAGGATTGAGGATTGAGGATTGAGAATTGAGGATTGAGGATTGAAGATTCAGTATTGAGGATTGAAGATTGAGGATTGAGGATTGAGGATTGAGGATTGAGGATTGAGGATTGAATATTGAAGATTCAATATTAATGATTGAAGATTGCGGATTGAGGATTGGGGGTTGAGGTTTGAGGACGAGGACTGACGGTTGAGGATTGAGGTTTGAGGATTGAGGATTGAGGATTGAGGACTGAGGATTGAGGATTGAGGATTGTGCATTGAGGATTGCAGATTGTGGACTGAGGATTGAGGATTGAAGATTGAGTATTGAGGGTTGAAGATTGAGGATTGAGGATTGAGGATTTAGGATTGAGGATGACGGCTGAGGTTTGAGGATTGAGGTTTGAGGTCCGAGGACTGACAATTGAGGGTCGAGAATTGAGGATTGAGGATTGAGGATTGAAGATTGAGGATTGGGTATTGAGGATTGAAGAATGAGGATTGAGGATTGAGGATTGGGGATTGAGGATTGAGGATTGAAGATTGAGTATTCAGGATTGGAGATTGGCGATTGAGGGTTGAGGATTGAGGATAGAGGATTGAAGATTGGGGATTGGGGACTGAGTGTTGATGGTTGAGTGATGAGAATTGATGATTGTGGATAGAGATTTGAAGATTTCAGGTTGAGTATTGAGTATTGAAACCTGTGAAATGAGGATATTCTATTGAGGTTTGAGGACTGACAACTGATTGCTGAGGACTGAGGTCTGAAGGCTGAGGATTCAGGTTTGAGGATTCAGGATTGAGGTCTGAGGACTGAGGATTGAGGATTGAGGATTGAGGATTGAGGACTGAGGATTGAGGATTGAGGATTGAAGATTGAGGTTTGGGTATTGAGGATTGAACATTGAGGACTGTGGATTGTGTATTGAGGATCGACAATTGAGGACTGAGGATTGAGGATTGAAGATTGAGAATTGGGTGTTGAGGATTGAGGGTTGTGGATTGAGGACGAGGACTGAGGGTTGAGTATTGATGTTTGAGGTCTGAGGATTGAGGATTGAGGATTGAGGATTGGGAATTGAGGACTGAGGATTGAGGATTGAAGATTGAGGATTGGGTGTTGAGGATTGAAGAATGTGGAGTGAGGATTGAGGATTGAGGATTGAGGATTGAGGGTGGAAGACTGAGGATTGAGTAACGAGGATTGAACGTTGAGGATTGAGGGTTGAGGATTGAGGATTGAGGATTGAGGGTTGAGGATTGAAGATTGAGGATTGGGTATTGCGGATTGAACATTGAGGATTGAAGATTGAGGATTGGGTGTTGAGGGTTGAAGAGTGAGGATTGAGGATTGAGGATTGAGGATAGAGGATTGAAGATTCAGTATTGAGGATTGAAGATTGTGGATTAAGGATTGAGGATTGAGGATTGAAGATTGGGTATTGAGGATTGAAGATTGAGGATAGAGGACTGAGTATTGAGGATTGAGGATTGAGTAATGAGGATTGAGGGTGGAAGACTGAGGATTGGGTAACGAGGATTGAACGTTGAGGATTGAAGGTTGAGGATTGAGGATTGAGGATTGAAGATTGAAGATTGAATATTAATGATTGAAGATTGAGGATTGAGTATTGAGGGTTGTGGATTGAGGACGAGGACTGAGGGTTGAGTATTGGTGTTTGAAGTCTGAGGATTGAGGATTGAGGATTGCGGATTGAGGATTGAAGATTGAGGATTCGGTATTGAGGATTGAAGAATGAGGATTGAGGAGTGAGGACTGAGGATTGAGGATTGCAGTTTGAGTATTGAGGATTGAAGATTGAGGATTGAGGATTGAGGATTGAGGATTGAGGATTCAGGATTGATTATTGAAGATTGAGTATTGAGGATTGAAGATTGAGGATTGAGGATTGAGGATTGAGGATTGAGGATGAGGGCTGAGGGTTGAGGATTGAGGTTTGAGGTTTGAGGACTGAGGATTGAGGATTGAGGATTGAAGATTCAGAATTGAGGATTGAAGATTGTGGATTAAGTATTGAGGATTGTGGATTGAGGATTGAGGAATGAGCATTGAAGATTGAGTATTGAGGATTGAACGTTGAGGATTGTGGATTGAGGGTTGAGGATTCAGGATTGAATATTGAGGACTGGGGACTGAGTGTTGTGGGTTGAGTGATGAGAATTGATGTTTGTGGATAGAGATTTGAAGATTGCAGATTGAGTATTGAGTAATGAAAACTGTGAATTGATGATATTCTATTGAGGATTGAGGATTGACAACTGATTGTAGAGGACCGAGTGCTGAAGATTGAGGATTCAGGATTGAGGATTCAGGATTGAGGTTTGAGGACTGAGGATTGAAGATTGAGTATTGAGGACTGAGTATTGAGGATTGAGGATTGAGTATTGAGCATTGACGATTGAGAATTGGGGATTGTGGATTGAGTATTGAGGATTGAGGA
This sequence comes from Calliopsis andreniformis, assembly GCF_051401765.1. Taxonomy (NCBI): domain Eukaryota; kingdom Metazoa; phylum Arthropoda; class Insecta; order Hymenoptera; family Andrenidae; genus Calliopsis; species Calliopsis andreniformis. The sequence continues at coordinate 210,500 of NW_027480551.1, read as the reverse complement.
TTGAGGATTGAAGATTGAATATTGATGATTGAAGATTGAGGATCGAGGATTGAGGGTTGTGGATTGAGGACGAGGACTGAGGGTTGAGTATTGATGTTTGAGGTCTGAGGATTGAGGATTGAGGATTGAGAATTGAGGACTGAGGATTGAGGATTGAAGATTGAGGATTGGGTGTTGAGGATTGAAGAATGTGGATAGAGGATTGATTATTGAGGATTGAGGATTGAAGATTGACTATTGAGGATTGAAGATTGAAGACTGAGGATTGAATGTTGAGGATTGGGTGTTGAGGATAGAAGAATGAGGATTGAGGATTGAGGATTGAGGATTGAGGATTGAGGATTGAAGATTCAGTATTGAGGATTGAAGATTGAGGATTGAGGATTGACGATTGAGGCTTGAAGATAGAGTATTGAGGATTGAAGATTGAGGATTGAGGACTGAGTATTGAGGATGGAGGATTGAGGATTGAGGATTGATGATTGAAGACTGAGGATTGGGTATTGATGGTTGAACATTGAGGATTGACTATTGAAGATTGAGTATTGAGGATTGAAGATTGAAGATTGAGGATTGAGAATTGAGGATTGAGGATTGAGGAATGATCATTGAAGATTGAGGATTGAGGATTGAACGTTGAGGATTGTGGATTGAGGATTGAGGATTGAGGATTGAATATTGACGATTGGGGACTGAGTGTTGATGGCTGAGTGATGAGAATTGATGTTTGTGGACAGAGATTTGAAGATTGCAGATTGTGTATTGAGTAATGAAAACTGTGAATTGATGATATTCAATTGAGGATTGAGGATTGACAACTGATTGTAGAGGACTGAGAGCTGAAGATTGAGGATTCAGTATCGGGGATTCAGGATTGAGGTTTGAGGACTGAGGATTGAGGATTGAGGATTGAGGATTGAGAATTGAGGATTGAGGATTGAAGATTGAGCATTGAAGATTGAGGATTGAAGAATGAGGATTGAGGATTGAGGATTGAGGATTGCGGATTGAGGGTTGAGGATTGAGGATGAGGGCTGAGGTTTGAGGATTGAGGTTTGAGGTCTGAGGACTGAGAATTGAGGGTAGAGAATTGAGGATTGAGGATTGAGGATTGAAGATTGAGGATTGGGTATTAAGGATTGAAGAATGAGGATTGAGGATTGAGGATTGGGGATTGAGGATTGAGGATTGAAGATTGAGTATTCAGGCTCGGAGATTGGCGATTGAGGGTTGAGGATTGAGGATAGAGGATTGAAGATTGAGGATTGGGGACTGAGTGTTGAGGGTTGAGTGATGAGAATTGATGATTGTGGATAGAGATTTGAAGATTTCTGGCTGAGTATTGAGTATTGAAACCTGTGAATTGAGGATATTCTATTGAGGATTGAGGACTGACAACTGATTGTTGAGGACTGAGGTCTGAAGACAGAGGATTCAGGTTTGAGGATTCAGGATTGAGGTTTGAGGACTGAGGATTGAGGATTGAGGATTGAGGACTGAGAATTGAGGACTGAGGATTGAGGATTGAGGATTGACGATTGAGGATTGAAGATTGAGTATTGAGGATTGAAGATTGAGGATTGAGGACTGAGTATTGAGGATGGAGGATTGAGGATTGAGGATTGAGGATTGAAGACTGAGGATTGGGTATTGATGGTTGAACATTGAGGATTGACGATTGAAGATTGAGTATTGAGGATTGAAGATTGAGGATTGAGGACTGAGTATTGAGGATTGAGGATTGAGTATTGAGGATTGAGGATGGAAGACTGAGGATTGGGTATTGAGGATTGAACGTTGAGGATTGAGGATTGAGGATTGAGGATTGAGGATTGAAGATTGAAGATTGAATATTAATGATTGAAGATTGCGGATTGAGAATTGAGGGTTGTGGATTGAGGACGAGGACTGAGGGTTGAGTATTTGTGTTTGAAGTCTGAGGATTGAGGATTGAGGATTGAGAATTGAGGATTGAGGATTGACGATTGAGTATTGAGCATTGACGATTGAGAATTGAGGATTGTGGATTGAGTATTGAGGATTGAGGGTTGAGGATTGAAGATTGAATATTGATGATTGAAGATTGAGGATTGAGGATTGAGGGTTGCGGATTGAGGACGAGGTCTGAGGGTTGAGTATTGGTGTTTGAAGTCTGAGGATTGAGGATTGTGGATTGAGAATTGAGGACTGTGGATTGAGGATTGAAGATTGAGGATCCGGTATTGAGGATTGAAGATTGAGGATTGAGGATTGAGGATTGAGGATTGAGAATTGAGGATTGAGGATTGAAGATTCAGTATTGAGGATTGAAGATTGAGGATTGAGGATTGAGGATTGAGGATTGAGGATTGAGGATTGAATATTGAAGATTCAATATTAATGATTGAAGATTGCGGATTGAGGATTGGGGGTTGAGGTTTGAGGACGAGGACTGACGGTTGAGGATTGAGGTTTGAGGATTGAGGATTGAGGACTGAGGACTGAGGATTGAGGATTGAGGATTGTGCATTGAGGATTGCAGATTGTGGACTGAGGATTGAGGATTGAAGATTGAGTATTGAGGGTTGAAGATTGAGGATTGAGGATTGAGGATTTAGGATTGAGGATGACGGCTGAGGTTTGAGGATTGAGGTTTGAGGTCCGAGGACTGACAATTGAGGGTCGAGAATTGAGGATTGAGGATTGAGGATTGAAGATTGAGGATTGGGTATTGAGGATTGAAGAATGAGGATTGAGGATTGAGGATTGGGGATTGAGGATTGAGGATTGAAGATTGAGTATTCAGGATTGGAGATTGGCGATTGAGGGTTGAGGATTGAGGATAGAGGATTGAAGATTGGGGATTGGGGACTGAGTGTTGAGGGTTGAGTGATGAGAATTGATGATTGTGGATAGAGATTTGAAGATTTCAGGTTGAGTATTGAGTATTGAAACCTGTGAAATGAGGATATTCTATTGAGGTTTGAGGACTGACAACTGATTGCTGAGGACTGAGGTCTGAAGACTGAGGATTCAGGTTTGAGGATTCAGGATTGAGGTTTGACGACTGAGGATTGAGGATTGAGGATTGAGGATTGAGGATTGAAGACTGAGGATTGGGTATTGATGGTTGAACATTGAGGATTGACGATTGAAGATTGAGTATTGAGGATTGAAGATTGAGGATTGAGGACTGAGTATTGAGGATTGAGGATTGAGTATTGAGGATTGAGGATGGAAGACTGAGGATTGGGTATTGAGGATTGAACGTTGAGGATTGAGGATTGAGGATTGAGGATTGAGGATTGAAGATTGAAGATTGAATATTAATGATTGAAGTTTGCGGATTGAGGATTGAGGGTTGTGGATTGAGGACGAAGACTGAGGGTTGAGTATTTGTGTTTGAAGTCTGAGGATTGAGGATTGAGGATTGAGAATTGAGGATTGAGGATTGAGGATTGAAGATTGAGGATTCGGTATTGAGGATTGAAGAATGAGGATTGAGGAGTGAGGACTGAAGATTGAGGATTGCAGTTTGAGTATTGAGGATTGAAGATTGAGGATTGAGGATTGAGGATTGAGGATTGAGGATTGAGGATTGAGGATTGATTATTGAAGATTGAGTATTGAGGATTGAAGATTGAGGATTGAGGATTGAGGATTGAGGATTGAGGATTGAGGATTGAAGATTGAGGATTGGGGATTGAGGATTGACGATTGAGTATTGAGCATTGACGATTGAGAATTGAGGATTGTGGATTGAGTATTGAGGATTGAGGATTGAGGATTGAAGATTGAATATTGATGATTGAAGATTGAGGATTGAGGATTGAGTGTTGCGGATTGAGGACGAGGTCTGAGGGTTGAGTATTGGTGTTTGAAGTCTGAGGATTGAGGATTGTGGATTGAGAATTGAGGACTGTGGATTGAGGATTGAAGATTGAGGATCCGGTATTGAGGATTGAAGAATGAGAATTGAGGAGTGAGGACCGAGGATTGAGGATTGCAGTTTGAGTATTGAGGATTGAAGATTGAGGATTGAGGATTGAGGATTGAGGATTGAGAATTGAGGATTGAGGATTGAAGATTCAGTATTGAGGATTGAAGATTGAGGATTGAGGATTGAGGATTGAGGATTGAGGATTGAGGATTGAATATTGAAGATTCAATATTAATGATTGAAGATTGCGGATTGAGGATTGGGGGTTGAGGTTTGAGGACGAGGACTGACGGTTGAGGATTGAGGTTTGAGGATTGAGGATTGAGGATTGAGGACTGAGGATTGAGGATTGAGGATTGTGCATTGAGGATTGCAGATTGTGGACTGAGGATTGAGGATTGAAGATTGAGTATTGAGGGTTGAAGATTGAGGATTGAGGATTGAGGATTTAGGATTGAGGATGACGGCTGAGGTTTGAGGATTGAGGTTTGAGGTCCGAGGACTGACAATTGAGGGTCGAGAATTGAGGATTGAGGATTGAGGATTGAAGATTGAGGATTGGGTATTGAGGATTGAAGAATGAGGATTGAGGATTGAGGATTGGGGATTGAGGATTGAGGATTGAAGATTGAGTATTCAGGATTGGAGATTGGCGATTGAGGGTTGAGGATTGAGGATAGAGGATTGAAGATTGGGGATTGGGGACTGAGTGTTGATGGTTGAGTGATGAGAATTGATGATTGTGGATAGAGATTTGAAGATTTCAGGTTGAGTATTGAGTATTGAAACCTGTGAAATGAGGATATTCTATTGAGGTTTGAGGACTGACAACTGATTGCTGAGGACTGAGGTCTGAAGGCTGAGGATTCAGGTTTGAGGATTCAGGATTGAGGTCTGAGGACTGAGGATTGAGGATTGAGGATTGAGGATTGAGGACTGAGGATTGAGGATTGAGGATTGAAGATTGAGGTTTGGGTATTGAGGATTGAACATTGAGGACTGTGGATTGTGTATTGAGGATCGACAATTGAGGACTGAGGATTGAGGATTGAAGATTGAGAATTGGGTGTTGAGGATTGAGGGTTGTGGATTGAGGACGAGGACTGAGGGTTGAGTATTGATGTTTGAGGTCTGAGGATTGAGGATTGAGGATTGAGGATTGGGAATTGAGGACTGAGGATTGAGGATTGAAGATTGAGGATTGGGTGTTGAGGATTGAAGAATGTGGAGTGAGGATTGAGGATTGAGGATTGAGGATTGAGGGTGGAAGACTGAGGATTGAGTAACGAGGATTGAACGTTGAGGATTGAGGGTTGAGGATTGAGGATTGAGGATTGAGGGTTGAGGATTGAAGATTGAGGATTGGGTATTGCGGATTGAACATTGAGGATTGAAGATTGAGGATTGGGTGTTGAGGGTTGAAGAGTGAGGATTGAGGATTGAGGATTGAGGATAGAGGATTGAAGATTCAGTATTGAGGATTGAAGATTGTGGATTAAGGATTGAGGATTGAGGATTGAAGATTGGGTATTGAGGATTGAAGATTGAGGATAGAGGACTGAGTATTGAGGATTGAGGATTGAGTAATGAGGATTGAGGGTGGAAGACTGAGGATTGGGTAACGAGGATTGAACGTTGAGGATTGAAGGTTGAGGATTGAGGATTGAGGATTGAAGATTGAAGATTGAATATTAATGATTGAAGATTGAGGATTGAGTATTGAGGGTTGTGGATTGAGGACGAGGACTGAGGGTTGAGTATTGGTGTTTGAAGTCTGAGGATTGAGGATTGAGGATTGCGGATTGAGGATTGAAGATTGAGGATTCGGTATTGAGGATTGAAGAATGAGGATTGAGGAGTGAGGACTGAGGATTGAGGATTGCAGTTTGAGTATTGAGGATTGAAGATTGAGGATTGAGGATTGAGGATTGAGGATTGAGGATTCAGGATTGATTATTGAAGATTGAGTATTGAGGATTGAAGATTGAGGATTGAGGATTGAGGATTGAGGATTGAGGATGAGGGCTGAGGGTTGAGGATTGAGGTTTGAGGTTTGAGGACTGAGGATTGAGGATTGAGAATTGAGGATTGAGGATTGAGGATTGAATATTGAGGACTGGGGACTGAGTGTTGAGGGTTGAGTGATGAGAATTGATGTATGTGGATAGAGATTTGAAGATTGCAGATTGAGTATTGAGTAATGAAAACTGTGAATTGATGATATTCTATTGAGGATTGAGGATTGACAACTGATTGTAGAGGACCGAGGACTGAAGATTGAGGATTCAGGATTGAGGATTCAGGATTGAGGTTTGAGGACTGAGGATTGAAGATTGAGGGTTGAGGACTGAGTATTGAGGATTGAGGATTGAGTATTGAGGATTGAGGATGGAAGACTGAGGATTGGGTATTGAGGATTGAACGTTGAGGATTGAGGGTTGAGGATTGAGGATTGAGGATTGAACATTGAAGATTGAATATTAATGATTGAAGATTGCGGATTGAGGATTGAGGGTTGTGGATTGAGGACGAGGACTGAGGGTTGAGTATTTGAGTTTGAAGTCTGAGGATTGAGGATTGAGGATTGAGAATTGAGGATTGAGGATTGAGGATTGAAGATTGAGGATTCGGTATTGAGGATTGAAGAATGAGGATTGAGGAGTGAGGACTGAGGATTGAGGATTGCAGTTTGAGTATTGAGGATTGAAGATTGAGGATTGAGGAATGAGGATTGAGCATTGAGGATTGAGGACTGAGGATTGAAGATTGAGTATTGAGGATTGAAGATTGAGGACTGAGGATTGAGGATTGAGGATTGAGGATTGAGGATTGAAGATTGAGGATTGGGGATTGAGGATTGACGATTGAGTATTGAGCATTGACGATTGAGAATTGAGGATTGTGGATTGAGTATTGAGGATTGAGGATTGAGGATTGAAGATTGAATATTGATGATTGAAGATTGAGGATTGAGGATTGAGGGTTGCGGATTGAGGACGAGGACTGAGGGTTGAGTATTGGTGTTTGAAGTCTGAGGATTGAGGATTGTGGATTGAGAATTGAGGATTGTGGATTGAGGATTGAAGATTGAGTATTCGGTATTGAGGATTGAAGAATGAGAATTGAGGAGTGAGGACTGAGGATTGAGGATTGCAGGTTGAGTATTGAGGATTGAAGATTGAGGATTGAGGATTGAGGATTGAGGATTGAGGATTGAGGATTGAGTATTGAAGATTGAGTATTGAGGATTGAAGATTGAGGATTGAGGATTGAGGATTGAGGATTGAGGATTGAAGATTGAGGATTGGGGATTGAGGACTGAGGATTGGCGATTGAGTATTGAGCATTGAGGATTGAGAAATGAGGATTGAGGATTGAAGATAGAGTATTGAGGATTGAAGATTGAGGATTGAGGATTGTGGATTGAAGGTTGAGGACTGAGTGTTGATGGTTGCGTGATGAGAATTGATGTTTGTGGATTGTGATTTGAAGATTGAAGAATGGGGATTGACTATTGAAATCTGTGAATTGAGGATATTCTATTGAGGATTGAGGATTGACAATTGATTGTTGAGGACTTATGGGTGAAGATTGAGGATCCAGGTTTGAGGATTCAGGATTGACGTTTGAGGACTGAGGATTGAGGATTGAGGATTGAGGATTGAGGATTGATGGCTGAGGGTTGTGCGTTGATTATTGAGGATTGAGGATTGAGGATTGAGGATTGCGGATTGAGGATTGAAGATAGAGTATTGATGATTGAAGATTGAGGATTGAGGATTGGGGTTTGAGGTTTGAGGACGAGGACTGAAAGGTTGAGGATTGAGGTTTGAGGATTGAGGATTGAGGATTGAGGACTGAGGATTGAGGATTGAAGATTGAAGATTGAATATTAATGATTGAAGATTGCGGATTGAGGATTGAGGGTTGTGGATTGAGGACGAGGACTGAGGGTTGAGTATTTGAGTTTGAAGTCTGAGGATTGAGGATTGAGGATTGGGGATTGAGGATTGAGGATTGAGGATTGAGGATTGAGTATTCAGGCTTGGAGATTGGCGATTGAGGGTTGACGATTGAGGATAGAGGATTGAAGATTGACGATTGGGGACTGAGTGTTGAGGGTTGAGTGATGAGAATTGATGATTGTGGATAGAGATTTGAAGATTTCTGGTTGAGTATTGAGTATTGGAAACTGTGAATTGAGGATATTCTATTGAGGATTGAGGACTGACAACTGATTGTTGAGGACTGAGGTCTGAAGACAGAGGATTCAGGTTTGAGGATTCAGGATTGAGGTATGAGGACTGAGGATTGAGGATTGAGGATTGAGGATTGAGGATTGAGGATTGAAGATTGAGGATTGGGTGTTGAGGATTGAGGAATGTGGAGTGAGGATTGAGGATTGAGGATTGAGGATTGAAGATTGAGTATTGACGATTGAAGATTGAGGATTGAGGATTGAGGATTGAGGATTGAGGATTGAGAATTGAGGATTGAGGATTGAGGATTGAAGATTGAGGATTCGGTATTGAGGATTGAAGAATGAGGATTGAGGAGTGAGGACTGAGGATTGAGGATTGCAGTTTGAGTATTGAGGATTGAAGATTGAGGATTGAGGAGTGAGGATTGAGCATTGAGGATTGAGGACTGAGGATTGAAGATTGAGTATTGAGGATTGAAGATTGAGGACTGAGGATTGAGGATTGACGATTGAGGATTGAGGATTGAAGATTGAGGATTGGGGATTGAGGATTGACGATTGAGTATTGAGCATTGACGATTGAGAATTGAGGATTGTGGATTGAGTATTGAGGATTGAGGATTGAGGATTGAAGATTGAATATTGATGATTGAAGATTGAGGATTGAGGATTGAGGGTTGCGGATTGAAGACGAGAACTGAGGGTTGAGTATTGGTGTTTGAAGTCTGAGGATTGAGGATTGTGGATTGAGAATTGAGGATTGTGGATTGAGGATTGAAGATTGAGTATTCGGCATTGAGGATTGGAGAATGAGAATTGAGGAGTGAGGACTGAGGATTGAGGATTGCAGTTTGAGTATTGAGGATTGAAGATTGAGGATTGAGGATTGAGGATTGAGGATTGAGGATTGAGGATTGAGTATTGAAGATTGAGTATTGAGGATTGAAGATTGAGGATTGTGGATTGAGGATTGAGGATTGAGGATTGAAGATTGAGGATTGGGGATTGAGGACTGAGGATTGGCGATTGAGTATTGAGCATTGAGGATTGAGAAATGAGGATTGAGGATTGAAGATAGAGTATTGAGGATTGAAGATTGAGGATTGAGGATTGTGGATTGAAGGTTGAGGACTGAGTGTTGATGGTTGCGTGATGAGAATTGATGTTTGTGGATTGTGATTTGAAGATTGAAGAATGGGGATTGACTATTGAAAACTGTGAATTGAGGATATTCTATTGAGGATTGAGGATTGACAATTGATTGTTGAGGACTTATGGGTGAAGATTGAGGATTCAGGTTTGAGGATTCAGGATTGACGTTTGAGGACTGAGGATTGAGGATTGAGGATTGAGGATTGAGGATTGAGGATTGATGGCTGAGGGTTGTGCGTTGATTATTGAGGACTGAGGATTGAGGATTGAGGATTGCGGATTGAGGATTGAAGATAGAGTATTGATGATTGAAGATTGAGGATTGAGGGTGGAAGACTGAGGATTGAGTAACGAGGATTGAACGTTGAGGATTGAGGGTTGAGGATTGAGGATTGAGGATTGAGGGTTGAGGATTGAAGATTGAGGATTGGGTATTGCGGATTGAACATTGAGGATTGAAGATTGAGGATTGGGTGTTGAGGGTTGAAGAGTGAGGATTGAGGATTGAGGATTGAGGATAGAGGATTGAAGATTCAGTATTGAGGATTGAAGATTGTGGATTAAGGATTGAGGATTGAGGATTGAAGATTGGGTATTGAGGATTGAAGATTGAGGATAGAGGACTGAGTATTGAGGATTGAGGATTGAGTAATGAGGATTGAGGGTGGAAGACTGAGGATTGGGTAACGAGGATTGAACGTTGAGGATTGAAGGTTGAGGATTGAGGATTGAGGATTGAAGATTGAAGATTGAATATTAATGATTGAAGATTGAGGATTGAGTATTGAGGGTTGTGGATTGAGGACGAGGACTGAGGGTTGAGTATTGGTGTTTGAAGGCTGAGGATTGAGGATTGAGGATTGCGGATTGAGGATTGAAGATTGAGGATTCGGTATTGAGGATTGAAGAATGAGGATTGAGGAGTGAGGACTGAGGATTGAGGATTGCAGTTTGAGTATTGAGGATTGAAGATTGAGGATTGAGGATTGAGGATTGAGGATTGAGGATTCAGGATTGATTATTGAAGATTGAGTATTGAGGATTGAAGATTGAGGATTGAGGATTGAGGATTGAGGATTGAGGATGAGGGCTGAGGGTTGAGGATTGAGGTTTGAGGTTTGAGGACTGAGGATTGAGGATTGAGAATTGAGGATTGAGGATTGAGGATTGAATATTGAGGACTGGGGACTGAGTGTTGAGGGTTGAGTGATGAGAATTGATGTATGTGGATAGAGATTTGAAGATTGCAGATTGAGTATTGAGTAATGAAAACTGTGAATTGATGATATTCTATTGAGGATTGAGGATTGACAACTGATTGTAGAGGACCGAGGACTGAAGATTGAGGATTCAGGATTGAGGATTCAGGATTGAGGTTTGAGGACTGAGGATTGAAGATTGAGGGTTGAGGACTGAGTATTGAGGATTGAGGATTGAGTATTGAGGATTGAGGATGGAAGACTGAGGATTGGGTATTGAGGATTGAACGTTGAGGATTGAGGGTTGAGGATTGAGGATTGAGGATTGAAGATTGAAGATTGAATATTAATGATTGAAGATTGCGGATTGAGGATTGAGGGTTGTGGATTGAGGACGAGGACTGAGGGTTGAGTATTTGAGTTTGAAGTCTGAGGATTGAGGATTGAGGATTGAGAATTGAGGATTGAGGATTGAGGATTGAAGATTGAGGATTCGGTATTGAGGATTGAAGAATGAGGATTGAGGAGTGAGGACTGAGGATTGAGGATTGCAGTTTGAGTATTGAGGATTGAAGATTGAGGATTGAGGAATGAGGATTGAGCATTGAGGATTGAGGACTGAGGATTGAAGATTGAGTATTGAGGATTGAAGATTGAGGACTGAGGATTGAGGATTGAGGATTGAGGATTGAGGATTGAAGATTGAGGATTGGGGATTGAGGATTGACGATTGAGTATTGAGCATTGACGATTGAGAATTGAGGATTGTGGATTGAGTATTGAGGATTGAGGATTGAGGATTGAAGATTGAATATTGATGATTGAAGATTGAGGATTGAGGATTGAGGGTTGCGGATTGAGGACGAGGACTGAGGGTTGAGTATTGGTGTTTGAAGTCTGAGGATTGAGGATTGTGGATTGAGAATTGAGGATTGTGGATTGAGGATTGAAGATTGAGTATTCGGTATTGAGGATTGAAGAATGAGAATTGAGGAGTGAGGACTGAGGATTGAGGATTGCAGGTTGAGTATTGAGGATTGAAGATTGAGGATTGAGGATTGAGGATTGAGGATTGAGGATTGAGGATTGAGTATTGAAGATTGAGTATTGAGGATTGAAGATTGAGGATTGAGGATTGAGGATTGAGGATTGAGGATTGAAGATTGAGGATTGGGGATTGAGGACTGAGGATTGGCGATTGAGTATTGAGCATTGAGGATTGAGAAATGAGGATTGAGGATTGAAGATAGAGTATTGAGGATTGAAGATTGAGGATTGAGGATTGTGGATTGAAGGTTGAGGACTGAGTGTTGATGGTTGCGTGATGAGAATTGATGTTTGTGGATTGTGATTTGAAGATTGAAGAATGGGGATTGACTATTGAAATCTGTGAATTGAGGATATTCTATTGAGGATTGAGGATTGACAATTGATTGTTGAGGACTTATGGGTGAAGATTGAGGATCCAGGTTTGAGGATTCAGGATTGACGTTTGAGGACTGAGGATTGAGGATTGAGGATTGAGGATTGAGGATTGATGGCTGAGGGTTGTGCGTTGATTATTGAGGATTGAGGATTGAGGATTGAGGATTGCGGATTGAGGATTGAAGATAGAGTATTGATGATTGAAGATTGAGGATTGAGGATTGGGGTTTGAGGTTTGAGGACGAGGACTGAAAGGTTGAGGATTGAGGTTTGAGGATTGAGGATTGAGGATTGAGGACTGAGGATTGAGGATTGAAGATTGAAGATTGAATATTAATGATTGAAGATTGCGGATTGAGGATTGAGGGTTGTGGATTGAGGACGAGGACTGAGGGTTGAGTATTTGAGTTTGAAGTCTGAGGATTGAGGATTGAGGATTGGGGATTGAGGATTGAGGATTGAGGATTGAGGATTGAGTATTCAGGCTTGGAGATTGGCGATTGAGGGTTGAGGATTGAGGATAGAGGATTGAAGATTGACGATTGGGGACTGAGTGTTGAGGGTTGAGTGATGAGAATTGATGATTGTGGATAGAGATTTGAAGATTTCTGGTTGAGTATTGAGTATTGGAAACTGTGAATTGAGGATATTCTATTGAGGATTGAGGACTGACAACTGATTGTTGAGGACTGAGGTCTGAAGACAGAGGATTCAGGTTTGAGGATTCAGGATTGAGGTATGAGGACTGAGGATTGAGGATTGAGGATTGAGGATTGAGGATTGAGGATTGAAGATTGAGGATTGGGTGTTGAGGATTGAGGAATGTGGAGTGAGGATTGAGGATTGAGGATTGAGGATTGAAGATTGAGTATTGACGATTGAAGATTGAGGATTGAGGATTGAGGATTGAGGATTGAGGATTGAGAATTGAGGATTGAGGATTGAGGATTGAAGATTGAGGATTCGGTATTGAGGATTGAAGAATGAGGATTGAGGAGTGAGGACTGAGGATTGAGGATTGCAGTTTGAGTATTGAGGATTGAAGATTGAGGATTGAGGAGTGAGGATTGAGCATTGAGGATTGAGGACTGAGGATTGAAGATTGAGTATTGAGGATTGAAGATTGAGGACTGAGGATTGAGGATTGACGATTGAGGATTGAGGATTGAAGATTGAGGATTGGGGATTGAGGATTGACGATTGAGTATTGAGCATTGACGATTGAGAATTGAGGATTGTGGATTGAGTATTGAGGATTGAGGATTGAGGATTGAAGATTGAATATTGATGATTGAAGATTGAGGATTGAGGATTGAGGGTTGCGGATTGAAGACGAGAACTGAGGGTTGAGTATTGGTGTTTGAAGTCTGAGGATTGAGGATTGTGGATTGAGAATTGAGGATTGTGGATTGAGGATTGAAGATTGAGTATTCGGCATTGAGGATTGGAGAATGAGAATTGAGGAGTGAGGACTGAGGATTGAGGATTGCAGTTTGAGTATTGAGGATTGAAGATTGAGGATTGAGGATTGAGGATTGAGGATTGAGGATTGAGGATTGAGTATTGAAGATTGAGTATTGAGGATTGAAGATTGAGGATTGTGGATTGAGGATTGAGGATTGAGGATTGAAGATTGAGGATTGGGGATTGAGGACTGAGGATTGGCGATTGAGTATTGAGCATTGAGGATTGAGAAATGAGGATTGAGGATTGAAGATAGAGTATTGAGGATTGAAGATTGAGGATTGAGGATTGTGGATTGAAGGTTGAGGACTGAGTGTTGATGGTTGCGTGATGAGAATTGATGTTTGTGGATTGTGATTTGAAGATTGAAGAATGGGGATTGACTATTGAAAACTGTGAATTGAGGATATTCTATTGAGGATTGAGGATTGACAATTGATTGTTGAGGACTTATGGGTGAAGATTGAGGATTCAGGTTTGAGGATTCAGGATTGACGTTTGAGGACTGAGGATTGAGGATTGAGGATTGAGGATTGAGGATTGAGGATTGATGGCTGAGGGTTGTGCGTTGATTATTGAGGACTGAGGATTGAGGATTGAGGATTGCGGATTGAGGATTGAAGATAGAGTATTGATGATTGAAGATTGAGGATTGAGGATTGGGGTTTGAGGTTTGAGGACGAGGACTGAAAGGTTGAGGATTGAGGTTTGAGGATTGAGGATTGAGGATTGAGGACTGAGGATTGAGGATTGAAGATTGAAGATTGAATATTAATGATTGAAGATTGCGGATTGAGGATTGAGGGTTGTGGATTGAGGACGAGGACTGAGGGTTGAGTATTTGAGTTTGAAGTCTGAGGATTGAGGATTGAGGATTGAGAATTGAGGATTGAGGATTGAGGATTGAAGATTGAGGATTCGGTATTGAGGATTGAAGAATGAGGATTGAGGAGTGAGGACTGAGGATTGATGATTGCAGTTTGAGTATTGAGGATTGAAGATTGAGGATTGAGGAATGAGGATTGAGGATTGAGGATTGAGGACTGAGTATTGAAGATTGAGTATTGAGGATTGAAGATTGAGGACTGAGGATTGAGGATTGAGGATTGAGGATTGAGGATTGAAGATTGAGGATTGGGGATTGAGGATTGACGATTGAGTATTGAGCATTGACGATTGAGAATTGAGGATTGTGGTTTGAGTATTGAGGATTGAGGATTGAGGATTGAAGATTGAATATTGATGATTGAAGATTGAGGATTGAGGATTGAGGGTTGCGGATTGAGGACGAGGACTGTGGGTTGAGTATTGGTGTTTGAAGTCTGAGGATTGAGGATTGTGGATTGAAAATTGAGGATTGTGGATTGAGGATTGAAGATTGAGTATTCGGTATTGAGGATTGAAGAATGAGAATTGAGGAGTGAGGACTGAGGATTGAGAATTGCAGTTTGAGTATTGAGGATTGAAGATTGAGGATTGAGGAATGAGGATTGAGCATTGAGGATTGAGGACTGAGGATTGAAGATTGAGTATTGAGGATTGAGGATTGAAGATTGAGGATTGAGGACTGAAGATTGAGGATTCAGGATTGAGGATTCAGGATTGAGGTTTGAGGTCTGAGGACTGAGAATTGAGGGTAGAGAATTGAGGATTGAGGATTGAGGATTGAAGATTGAGGATTGGGTGTTGAGGATTGAAGAATGTGGATTGAGGATTGATTATTGAGGATTGAGGATTGAAGATTGACTATTGAGGATTGAAGATTGAAGTCTGAGGATTGAAGGTTGAGGATTGGGTGTTGAGGATAGAAGAATGAGGATTGAGGATTGAGGATTGAGGATTGATGATTGAGGATTGAAGATTCAGTATTGAGGATTGAAGATTGAGGATTGAGGATTGACGATTGAGAATTGAGGATTGAGGATTGAAGATTGAGCATTGAAGATTGAGGATTGAAGAATGAGGATTGAGGATCGAGGATTGAGGATTGAGGATTGAGGATTGAGGATTGAGGATGAAGGCTGAGGTTTGAGGATTGAGGTTTGAGGTCTGAGGACTGAGAATTGAGGGTCGAGAATTGAGGATTGAGGATTGAGGATTGAAGATTGAGGATTGGGTATTAAGGATTGAAGAATGAGGATTGAGGATTGAGGATTGGGGATGGAGGATTGAGGATTGAGGATTGAGTATTCAGGCTTGGAGATTGGCGATTGAGGGTTGAGTATTGAGGATAGGGGATTGAAGATTGAGGATTGGGGACTGAGTGTTGAGGGTTGAGTGATGAGAATTGATGATTGTGGATAGAGATTTGAAGATTTCTGGTTGAGTATTGAGTATTGGAACCTGTGAATTGAGGATATTCTATTGAGGATCGAGGACTGACAACTGATTGTTGAGGACTGAGGTCTGAAGACAGAGGATTCAGGTTTGAGGATTCAGGATTGAGGTATGAGGACTGAGGATTGAGGATTGAGGATTGAGGATTGAGGATTGAGGATTGAAGATTGAGGATTGGGTGTTGAGGATTGAGGGTTGTGGATTGAGGACGAGGACTGAGGGTTGAGTATTGATGTTTGAGTTCTGAGGATTGAGGATTGAGGTTTGAGGATTGAGAATTGAGGACAGAGGATTGAGGATTGAAGATTGAGGATTGGGTGTTGAGGATTGAAGAGTGTGGAGTGAGGATTGAGTATTGAGGATTGAGGATTGAAGATTGAGTATTGAGGATTGAAGATTGAGGATTGAGGATTGAGGATTGAGGATTGAGGTTTGAGGATTGAAGATTGAGGATTGGGTATTGCGGATTGAACATTGAGGATTGAAGATTGAGGATTGGGTGTTGAGGGTTGAAAAATGAGGATTGAGGATTGAGGATTGAGGATTGAGGATTGAGGATTGAAGATTCAGTATTGAGGATTGAAGATTGTGGATTAAGGATTGCGGATTGAGGATTGAAGATTGAGTATTGAGGATTGAAGATTGAGGATTGAGGAATGAGTATTGAGGATTGAGGATTGAGTATTGAGGATTGAGGATGGAAGACTGAGGATTGGGTAATGAGGATTGAACGTTGAGGATTGAGGGTTGAGGATTGAGGATTGAGGATCGAAGATTGAAGATTGAATATTAATGATTGAAGATTGAGGATTGAGGATTGAGGGTTGTGGATTGAGGACGAGGACTGAGGGTTGAGTATTGGTGTTTGATGCCTGAGGATTGAGGATTGAGGATTGAGGATTGAGGATTGAAGATTGTGGATTCGGTATTGAGGATTGAAGAATGAGGATTGAGGAGTGAGGACTGAGGATTGACGATTGCAGTTTGAGTGTTGAGGATTGAAGATAGAGGATTGAGGATTGAGGATTGAGGATTGAGGATTGAGGATTGATTTTTGAAGATTGAGTATTGAGGATTGAAGATTGAGGATTGAGGATTGAGGATTGAGTATTGAGGATGAGGGCTGAGGGTTGAGGATTGAGGTTTGAGGTTTGAGGACTGAGGACCGAGGATTGAGGATTGAGGATTGAAGATTGAGTATTGAGGATTGAAGATTGACGATTGAGGATTGAGAATTGAGGATTGAGGATTGAGAAATGAGCATTGAAGATTGAGTGTTGAGGATTGAACGTTGAGGATTGTGGATTGAGGATTGAGGATTGAGGATTGAATATTGAGGATTGAAGAACGAGGATTGAGGATTGAGGATTGAGGATTGTGGATTGAGGCTTGAAGATTGAGTATTGAGGATTGAAGATTGAGGATTGGGGATTGAGGATTGACGATTGAGTATTGAGCATTGACGATTGAGAATTGAGGATCGTGGATTGAGTATTGAGGATTGAGGGTTGAGGATTGAAGATTGAATATTGATGATTGAAGATTGAGGATTGAGGATTGAGGGTTGCGGATTGAGGACGAGGACTGAGGGTTGAGTATTGGTGTTTGAAGTCTGAGGATTGAGGATTCTGGATTGAGAATTGAGGATTGTGGATTGAGGATTGAAGATTGAGTATTCGGTATTGAGGATTGAAGAATGAGAATTGAGGAGTGAGGGCTGAGGATTGAGGATTGCAGTTTGAGTATTGAGGATTGAAGATTGAGGATTGAGGATTGAGGATTGAGGATTGAGGATTGAGGATTGAGGATTGAAGATTGAGTATTGAGGATTGAAGATTGAGGATTGAGGATTGAGGATTGAGGATTGAGGATTGAAGATTGAGGATTGGGGATTGAGGACTGAGGATTGGCGATTGAGTATTGAGCATTGAGGATTGAGAAATGAGGTTTGAGGATTGAAGCTTGAGTATTGAGGATTGAAGATTGAGGATTGAGGATTGAGGATTGAGGTTTGAGGATTGAAGATTGAGGATTGGGGATTGAGGATTGACGATTGAGTATCGAGCACTAAGGATTGAGAATTGAGGATTGAGGATTGAAGATTGAGTATTGAGGATTGAAGATTGAGGATTGAGGATTGAGGATTGAAGATTGAGGACTGAGTGTTGAGGGTTGCGTGATGAGAATTTATGTTTGTGGATTGAGATTTGAAGATTGAAGAATGGGGATTGAGTATTGAAAACT
Organism: Calliopsis andreniformis; assembly: GCF_051401765.1. Taxonomy (NCBI): domain Eukaryota; kingdom Metazoa; phylum Arthropoda; class Insecta; order Hymenoptera; family Andrenidae; genus Calliopsis; species Calliopsis andreniformis. The sequence continues at coordinate 192,559 of NW_027480551.1, read as the reverse complement.
GTGAATTGAGGATATTCTATTGAGGATTGAGGATTGACAACTGATTGTTGAGGACCGAGGGCTGAAGATTGAGGTTTCAGGATTGAGGATTCAGGATTGAGGTTTGAGGACTGAGGATTGAAGATTGAGGATTGAGGACTGAGTATTGAGGGTTGAGGATTGAGTATTGAGGATTGAGGATGGAAGACTGGGGATTGGGTATTGAGGATTGAACGTTGAGGATTGAGGGTTGAGGATTGAGGATTGAGGATTGAAGATTGAAGATTCAATATTAATGATTGAAGATTGCGGATTGAGGATTGAGGGTTGTGGATTGAGGACGAGGACTGAGTATTGAGGATTGAGGATTGAGTGTTGAGGATTGAGGATGGAAGGCTGAGGATTGGGTATTGAGGATTGAACGTTGAGGATTGAGGGTTGAGTATTGAGGATTGAGGATTGAAGATTGAAGATTGAATATTAATGATTGAAGATTGCGGATTGAGGATTGAGGGTTGTGGATTGAGGACGAGGACTGAGGGTTGAGTATTTGTGTTTGAAGTCTGAGGATTGAGGATTGAGGATTGAGAATTGAGGATTGAGGATTGAGGATTGAAGATTGAGGATTGAAGAATGAGGATTGAGGAGTGAGGACTGAGGATTGAGGATCGCAGTTTGAGTATTGAGGATTGAAGATTGAGGATTGAGGATTGAGGATTGAGGATTGAGGATTGAGGACTGAGGATTGAAGATTGATTATTGAGGATTGAAAATTGAGGACTGAGGATTGAGGATTGAGGATTGAGGATTGAGGATTGAGGATTGAGGATTGAAGATTGAGGATTGGGGATTGAGGATTGACGATTGAGTATTGAGCATTGACGATTGAGAATTGAGGATTGTGGATTGAGTATTGAGGATTGAGGATTGAGGATTGAAGATTGAATATTGATGATTGAAGATTGAGGATTGAGGATTGAGGGTTGCGGATTGAGGACGAGGGCTGAGGGTTGAGTATTGGTGTTTGAAGTCTGAGGATTGAGGATTCTGGATTGAGAATTGAGGATTGTGGATTCAAGATTGAAGATTGAGTATTCGGTATTGAGGATTGAAGAATGAGAATTGAGGAGTGAGGACTGAGGATTGAGGATTGCAGTTTGAGTATTGAGGATTGAAGATTGAGGATTGAGGATTGAGGATTGAGGATTGAGGATTGAGGATTGAGGATTGAGGATTGAAGATTGAGTATTGCTGGTTGAAGATTGAGGATTGAGGATTGAGGATTGAGGATTGAGGATTGAGGATTGAGGATTGAAGATTGAGGATTGGGGATTGAGGACTGAGGATTGGCGATTGAGCATTGAGCATTGAGGATTGAGAAATGAGGATTGAGGATTGAAGTTTGAGTATTGAGGATTGAAGATTGAGGATTGAGGATTGTGGATTGAAGATTGAGGACTGAGTGTTGATGGTTGCGTGATGAGAATTGATGTTTGTGGATTGAGATTTGAAGATTGAAGAATGGGGATTCAGTATTGAAAACTGTGAATTGAGGATATTCTATTGAGGATTGAGGATTGACAATTGATTGTTGAGGACTTATGGGTGAGGATTGAGGATTCAGGTTTGAGGATTCAGGATTGACGTTTGAGGACTGAGGATTGAGGATTGAGGATTGAGGATTGATGGCTGAGGGTTGTGCGTTGAATATTGAGGATTGAGGATTGAGGATTGAGGATTGCGGATTGAGGATTGAAGATAGAGTATTGATGATTGAAGATTGAGGATTGAGGATTGGGGTTGAGGTTTGAGGACGAGGACTGAGGGTTGAGTATTGATGTTTGAGGTCTGAGGATTGAGGATTGAGGATTGAGAATTGATGACTGAGGATTGAGGATTGAACATTGAGGATTGGGTGTTGAGGATTGAAGATTGTGGATTGAGGATTGATTATTGAGGATTGAGGATTGAAGATTGACTATTGAGGATTGAAGATTGAAGACTGAGGATTGAGGATTGAGGATTGAGGGTTGAGGGTTGAAGATTGAGGATTGGGTATTGCGGATTGAACATAGAGGATTGAAGATTGAGGATTGGGTGTTGAGGATAGAAGAATGAGGATTGAGGATTGAGGATTGAGGATTGAGGATTGAGGATTGAAGATTCAGTATTGAGGATTGAAGATTGAGGGTTGAGGATTGACGATTGAGGATTGTAGATTGAGTATTGAGGATTGAAGATTGAGGATTGAGGACTGAGTATTGAGGATTGAGGATTGAGGATTGACGATTGAGGATTGAAGACTGAGGATTGGGTATTGATGGTTGAACACTGAGGATTGAGGATTGAAGATTGAGTATTGATGATTGAAGATTGACGATTGCGGATTGAGAATTGAGGATTGAGGATTGAGGAATGATCATTGCAGATAGAGTATTGAGGATTGAACGTTGAGGATTGTGGATTGAGGATTGAGGATTGAGGATTTAATATTGACGATTGGGGACTGAGTGTTGTGGGCTGAGTGATGAGAATTGATGTTTGTGAATAGAGATTTGAAGATTGCAGATTGAGTATTGAGTAATGAAAACTGTGAATTAATGATATTCTATTGAGGATTGAGGATTGACAACTGATTGTAGAGGGCTGAGGTCTGAAGACAGAGGATTCAGGTTTGAGGATTCAGGATCGAGGTTTGAGGACTGAGAATTGAGGATTGAGGATTGAGGATTGAGGATTGAAGATTGAGTATTGACGATTGAAGATTGAGGATTGAGGATTGAGGATTGAGGATTGAGGGTTGAGGATTGAAGGTTGAGGATTGGGTATTGCGGATTGCACATTGAGGATTGAAGATTGAGGATTGGGTGTTGAGGTTGAAGAATGAGGATTGAGGATTGAGGATTGAGGATTGAGGATTGAAGATTCAGTATTGAGGATTGAAGATTGTGGATTAAGGATTGAGGATTGAGGATTGAAGATTGAGTATTGAGGATTGAAGATTCAGGATTGAGTACTGAGTATTGAGGATTGAGGATTGAGTATTGAGGATTGAGGGTGGAAGACTGAGGATTGGGTAATGAGGATTGAACGTTGAGGATTGAGGGTTGAGGATTGAGGATTGAGGATTGAAGGTTGAAGATTGAATATTAATGATTGAAGATTTAGGATTGAGGATTGAGGGTTGTGGATTGAGGACGAGGACTGAGGGTTGAGTATTGGTGTTTGAAGTCTGAGGATTGAGGATTGAGGATTGAGGATTGAGGATTGAAGATTGAGGATTCGGTATTGAGGATTGAAGAATAAGGATTGAGGAGTGAGGTCTGAGGATTGAGGGTTGCAGTTTGAGTATTGAGGATTAAAGATTGAGGATTGAGGATTGAGGATTGAGGATTGAGGATTGAGGATTGATTATTGAAGATTGAGTATTGAGGATTGAAGATTGAGGATTGAGGATTGAGGATTGAGGATTGAGGATTGAGGATTGAAGATTGAGGATTGGGGATTGAGGATTGACGATTGAGTATTGAGCATTGACGATTGAGAATTGAGGATTGTGGATTGAGTATTGAGGATTGAGGATTGAGGATTGAAGATTGAATATTGATGATTGAACATTGAGGATTGAGGATTGAGGGTTGCGGATTGAGGACGAGGACTGAGGGTTGAGTATTGGTGTTTGAAGTCTGTGGATTGAGGATTGTGGATTGAGAATTGAGGATTGTGGATTGAGGATTGAAGATTGAGATCCGGTATTGAGGATTGAAGAATGAGAATTGAGGAGTGAGGACTGAGGATTGAGGATTGCAGTTGAGTATTGATGATTGAAGATTGAGGACTGAGGATTGGGTATTGCGGATTGAACATTGAGGATTGAAGATTGAGGATTGGTTGTTGAGGGTTGAAGATGATGATTGAGGATTGATGATAGAGATGAGGATTGAGGATTGAAGATTCAGTATTGAGGATTGAAGATTGTGGATTAAGGAATGAGGATTGAGGATTGAAGATTGAGCATTGAGGATTGAAGATTGAGGATTGAGGACTGAGTATTGAGGGTTGAGGATTCAGTATTGAGGATTGAGTGTGGAAGACTGAGGATTGGGTAATGAGGTTTGACGTTGAGGATTGAGGGTTGAGGATTGAGGATTGAGGATTGAACGATTGAAGATTGAATATTAATGATTGAAGATTGAGGATTGAGGACTGAGGGTTGTGGATTGAGGACGAGGACTGAGGGTTGAGTATTGGTGTTTGAAGTCTGAGGATTGAGGATTGAGGATCCAAGGTTGAGTATGAGGATTGAAGATTGAGGATTGAGGATGGAGGATTGAGGATTGAGGATGAGGGCTGAGAGTTGAGGATTGAGGTTTGAGGTTTGAGGGCTGAGGGACTGAGATTGAGGATTGAGAATTGGGGATTGAGGATTGAGTATTGTAGATTGAGGATCGGGTATTGAGGATTGAAGAATGTGGATTGAGGATTGAGGATTGAGGATTGAGGATTGAAGATTGAGGATTGAGGATTGAGGATTGAGAATTGGGGATTGAGGATTGAGTATTGTAGATTGAGGATCGGGTATTGAGGATTGAAGAATGTGGATTGAGGATTGAGGATTGAGGATTGAGGATTGAAGATTGAGGATTGAGGATTGAGGATTGAGGATTGAATATTGAGTATTGAGGATTGAAGATTGAGGATTGAGGATTGAGGGTTGAGGATTGAGGACGAGGACTGACGGTTGAGGATTGAGGTTTGCGGATTGAGGATTGAGGATTGAGGACTGAGGATTGAGGATTGAGGATTGAGCATTGTGGATTGAAGATTGAGGACTCGGGATTGAGGATTGGTGATTCAGGATTAAGGATTGAAGATTGGGGATTGAGGATCTAGGATTGGAGATTGATTATTGAGGATTGAAGATTGAGGATTAAGGATTGAGGATTGAGAATTGAGAATTGAGTGTGAGTACTGAGGTTTGATGATTTAGGTTTGAGGAGCGAGGATTGAGGGTTGAGGATCGAGGACTGAGGATTGACGATTCAGTATTGAAGATTGTGGATTGATCACTGAGGATTGAGGATTGAGGATTGAGGTTTGAGTACTCAGGATTGAGGATTGAGGATTGAGGATTGAAGATTGAGGATTGGGGATTGAGGACTGAGGATTGACGATTGAGTATTGAGCATTGAGGATTGAGAATTGAGGATTGAGGATTGAAGATTGAGTATTGAGGATTGAAGATTGAGGATTGAGGATTGTGGATTGAAGATTGAGGACTGAGTGTTGAGGGTTGCGTGATGAGAATTGATGTTTGTGGATTGAGATTTGGAGATTGAAGAATGGGGATTGAGTATTGAAAACTGTGAATTGAGGATATTCTATTGAGTATTGGGGATTGACAATTGATTGTTGAGGACTTATGGGTGAAGATTGAGGACTCAGGTTTGAGGATTCAGGATTGAGGATGGAGGACTGAGGATTGAGGATTGATGGCTGAGGGTTGTGCGTTGAATATTGAGGATTGAGGATTGAGGATTGAGGATTGCGGATTGAGGATTGAAGATAGAGTATTGATGATTGAAGATTGAGGATTAAGGATTGGGGGTTGAGGTTTGAGGACGAGGACTGACGGCTGAGGATTGAGGTTTGAGGATTGAGGATTGAGGATTGAGGACTGAGGATTGAGGATTGAGGATTGTGCATTGAGGATTGCAGATTGTGGTCTGAGGATTGAGGATTGAAGATTGAGTATTGAGGGTTGAAGATTGAGGATTGAGGATTGAGGATTTAGGATTGAGGGTTGAGTATTTGTGTTTGAAGTCTGAGGATTGAGGATTGTGGATTGAGAATTGAGGATTGTGGATTGAGGATTGAAGATTGAGGATCCGGTATTGAGGATTGAAGAATGAGAATTGTGGAGTGAGGACTGAGGATTGAGGATTGCAGTTTGAGTATTGAGGATTGAAGATTGAGGATTGAGGATTGAGGATTGAGGATTGAGGATTGAGGATTGAGGATTGAAGATTGAGTATTGAGGATTGAAGATTGAGGATTGAGGATTGAGGATTGAGGATTGAGTATTGAAGATTGAGGAATGGGGATTGAGGATTGACGATTGAGTATTGAGCATTGACGATTGAGAACTGAGTATTGTGGATTGAGTATTGAGGATTGAGGATTGAGGATTGAAGATTGAATATTGATGATTGAAGATTGAGGATTGAGGATTGTGAGTTGCGGATTGAGGACGAGGACTGAGGGTTGGGCATTGGTGTTTGAAGTCTGAGGATTGAGGATTGTGGATTGAGAATTGAGGATTGTGGATTGAGGATTGAAGATTGAGGATCCGGTATTGAGGATTGAAGAATGAGAATTGTGGAGTGAGGACTGAGGATTGAGGATTGCAGTTTGAGTATTGAGGATTGAAGATTGAGGATTGAGGATTGAGGATTGAGGATTGAGGATTGAGGATTGAGGATTGAAGATTGAGTATTGAGGATTGAAGATTGAGGATTGAGGATTGAGGATTGAGGATTGAGGATTGAAGATTGAGAATTGGGGATTGAGGACTGAGGATTGACGACTGAGTATTGAGCATTGAGGATTGAGAATTGAGGATTGAGGATTGAAGATTGAGTATTGAGGATTGAAGATTGAGGATTGAGGATTGTGGATTGAAGATTGAGGACTGAGTGTTGAGGGTTGCGTGATGAGAATTGATGTTTGTGGATTGAGATTTGAAGATTGAAGAATGGGGATTGAGTATTGAAAACTGTGAATTGAGGATATTCTATTGAGTATTGGGGATTGACAGCTGATTGTTGAGGACTTATGGGTGAAGATTGAGGATTCAGGTTTGAGGATTCAGTATTGAGGTTGGAGGACTGAGGATTGAGGATTGAGGATTGAGGATTGAGGATTGAGGATTGCGGATTGAGGATTGAAGATAGAGTATAGATGATTGAAGATTGAGGATTAAGGATTGGGGGTTGAGGTTTGAGGACGAGGACTGACGGCTGAGGATTGAGGTTTGAGGATTGAGGATTGAGGATTGAGGACTGAGGATTGAGGATTGAGGATTGTGCATTGAGGATTGCAGATTGTGGTAAGAGGATTGAGGATTGAAGATTGAGTATTGAGGGTTGAAGATTGAGGATTGAGGATTGAGGATTTAGGATTGAGGATGAGGGCTATGGGTTGAGGATTGAGGTTTGAAGACTTAGGACTGAGGATTGAGGATTGAGAATTGAGGATTGAGGATTGAGGATTGAAGATTCAGGATTGGGTATTGAGGATTGAAGAATGAGGATTGAGGATTGAGGATTGAGGATTGAGGATTGAGGATTGAAGATTGAGTATTCAGGATTGGAGATTGACGGTTGAGGATTGAGGACCGAGGGTTGAGGATTGAGGATTGAAGGTTGAGTATTGAGGATTGATGATTGACGATTGAGGATTGAGAATTGAGGATTGAGGGTTGAGGAATGAGCATTGAAGATTGAGTATTGAGGATTGAACGTTGAGGATTGTGGATTGAGGATTGAGGATTCAGGATTGAATATTGAGGACTGGGGACTGAGTGCTGAGGGTTAAGTGATGAGAATTGATGTTTGTGGATAGAGATTTGAAGATTGCAGATTGAGTATTGGGTAATGAAAACTGTGAATTGATGATATTCTATTGAGGATTGAGGATTGACAACAGATTGTAGAGGACTGAGGGCTGAAGATTGAGGATTCAGTATTGAGGATTTAGGATTGAGGTTTGAGGACTGAGGATTAAAGATTGAGGATTGAGGACTGAGTTTTGAGGATTGAGGTTTGAGTATTGAGGATTGAGGATGGAAGACTGAGGATTGGGTATTGAGGATTGAACGTTGAGGATTGAAGATTGAAGATTGAATATTAATGATTGAAGATTGAGGATTGAGGATTGAGGGTTGTGGATTGAGGACGAAGACTGAGGGTTGAGTATTTGTGTTTGAAGTCTGAGGATTGAGCGTGGAGGGTTGAGAATTGAGGATTGAGGATTGAGGATTGAAGATTGAGGATTCGGTATTGAGGATTGAAGAATGAGGATTGAGGAGTGAGGACTGAGGATTGGGGATTGCAGTTTGAGTATTGAGGATTGAAGATTGAGGATTGAGGATTGAGGATTGAGGATTGAGGATTGAGGACTGAGGATTGAAGATTGAGTATTGAGGACGAGGACTGAGGGTTGAGTATTGATGGTTGAGGTCTGAGGATTGAGGATTGAGGATTGAGAATTGAGGACTGAGGATTGAGGATTGAAGATTGAGGATTGGGTGTTGAGGATTGAAGAATGTGGATTGTGGGTTGAGGATTGAGGATAGAGGATTGAAGATTGAGGACTGGGGACTGAGAGTTGAGGGTTGAGTGATGATAATTTATGATTGTGGATAGAGATTTGAAGATTTCAGGTTGAGTATTGAGTATTGAAACCTGTGAATTGAGGATATTCTATTGAGGATTGAGGATTGACAACTGATTGTTGAGGACTGAGGTCTGAAGACTGAGGATTCAGGTTTGAGGATTCAGGATTGAGGTTTGAGGACTGAGGATTGAGGATTGAGGATTGAGGTTTGAGGATTGAGGATTGAGGATTGAGGATTGAAGATTGAGGTATGGGTATTGAGGATTGAAGATTGAGGACTGGGGACTGAGAGTTGAGGGTTGAGTGATGATAATTTATGATTGTGGATAGAGATTTGAAGATTTCAGGTTGAGTATTGAGTATTGAAACCTGTGAATTGAGGATATTCTATTGAGGATTGAGGATTGACAACTGATTGTTGAGGACTGAGGTCTGAAGACTGAGGATTCAGGTTTTGGGGATTCAGGATTGAGGTTTGAGGACTGAGGATTGAGGATTGAGGATTGAAGATTGAGTATTGAGGATTGAAGATTGAGGATTGAGGATTGAGGATTGAGGATTGAGGTTTGAGGATTGAGGATGGAAGACTGAGGATTGGGTAATGAGGATTGAACGTTGAGGATTGAGGGTTGAGGATTGAGGATTGAGGATTGAAGATTGAAGATTGAATATTAATGATTGAAGATTGAGGATTGAGGATTGAGGGTTGTGGATTGAGGACGAGGGCTGAGGGTTGAGTATTGGTGTTTGATGTCTGAGGATTGAGGATTGAGGATTGAGGATTGAGGATTGAAGATTGTGGATTCGGTATTGAGGATTGAAGAATGAGGATTGAGGAGTGAGGACTGAGGATTGACGATTGCAGTTTGAGTATTGAGGATTGAAGATTGAGGATTGAGGATTGAGGATTGAGGATTGAATATTGAGTATTGAGGATTGAATATTGAGTATTGAAGATTGAGGATTGAAGAACGAGGATTGAGGATCGAGCATTGAGGATTGTGGATTGAGGATTGAAGATTGAGGATTGAGGATTGAGTATTGAGGATTAAGGGTAGTGGATTGAAGGTTGAGGTTTGAGGATTGGCGATTGAGGATTGAGGATTGGGGATTGAGGACTGAGGATCGATGGTAGAGGATTGAGCATTGACGATTGAGGATTGAGGATTGAGGATTGAGGATTGAGGATTGAGGATTGAAGATTGAGCATTGAGGATTGAGGGCTGAATATTGAGGATTGAGGATTGGGCATTGAATATTGGGGATTGAGATTTGAGGACGGAGGATGGAGGAATGAGGTTTGAGGATTGAGGATCGAGGATCGAGGATTGAGGATTGAGGATTGAGGATTGAGGGCTGAATGTTTAGGATTGAGGATTGAGGATTGGGCATTGAATATTGGGGATTGAGATTTGAGGACGGAGGATGGAGGAATGAGGTTTGAGGATTGAGGATTGAGGATCGAGGATTGAGGATTGAGGACTGAGGGTTGATGATTGAGAATTGAGGAATGAGCATTGAGGATTGAGTTTTGAGTATTGACATTTGAATACTGAAGATTGAGGATTGAGTATTTAAAACTGAGAATCGAGGGTATTCTATTGAGTATTGATCATTGAGGATTGTGGTTTGAGGATGGCGATTTGAAGGTTGAGGATTGTGTATTGAGGATTCAAGACTGAGTATTGAGAATATTGTATTGAGGATTGAGAATTGAGGATTGAGGATTGAGTAGTGAGGTTTGAGAATTGAGGATTGAAGATTGACGACTGAGGGTTGAGGACTGTGTATTGAGGATTGAGCATTGAGGATTGAAGGTTGATGATTGAGGACTGAAGATTGGGGATTCAGGATTGAGGATTGAGTATTGAGTACTGATAATTGAGGATCGAGTTTTGTGAATTGATGATTGAGCATTGAATATTGATGATTGAAGTTTGAGGACTGACGATTGAGGATTGAGGATTGATGGTTACGGATTGCGGATTGAAGATTGAGGACTGAGATGTGAAGCTTGAGGATTGAGGTTTGGGGATTGAATATTGTAGATTGTGTATTGTTTATTGAAAACTGAGGATTCAAGACATTCTATTGAGGATTGAGCATTGAGGATTGAGGTTTGAGAATTGGGGTTTGAGGATGGCGATTTGAAGATTGTGGATTGAGGGTTGAGGATTCAATACAGAGAATTGAGGATATTGTATTAAGGATAGAGGATTGAGGACTGAGGATTGAGGACTGAGGATTGAGGATTGAGGATTGAGGATTGAGCAATGAGGATTGAGGATTGAGGATCGATGGCTGAGGATTGAGCATTGACGATTGAGGATTGAGGATTGAGGATTGAGGATTGAGGATTGAGGATTGAGGATTGAGGAATGAGGATTGAGGACTGAGGAGTGAGGATTGAGTGCTGTCAATTTATGATTGACAATTGAATATTGAGTGCTGAGGCTTGAGGACTGAGGATTGAGGGTCGAGTATTGAGGATTGAGGATTGATGACTGAGGATTGAGGATTGAGGGTTGAGGATTGATTACTGAGGGTCGAGGATTGAGGATTGAGGATTGAAGATTGAGCACTGAGGATTGAGCGCTGAGGATTGAAGATTGAGGACTGAGGGCTGAGGATTGAGTGTTGAGGGTTGAGGATTGTGGATTGATGGTTGAGCACTGAGGATGGAAGGTTGAGGATACAGGAATGATGATTGAGGATTGAGTACTGATAGATGAGGATTGAGAGTTGTCAATTGAGTATTGAGCATTGAATATTGAGGATTATAGTTCGAGGACTGCGGATTGAGGACTGAGGGGTGAGGATTGATGATTGAAGTCTGAGGACTGAGTGTGGAGGATTGAGTGTTGAGAATTGATGTTTGTGAATTCAGATATGAAGATTGAAGTTTGAGGGCTGAGTGTTGAGTATTGAGCATTCAATATTGAGGATTGAAGTTTTTTGACTGAGGATTGAAGATTGAGGATCGAGTATTAAGGTTTGAGCATTGAGGATTGAGATTTGAGGATTGAGATTTGAATATTGAAGATTGAGGATTGAGTATTGAAAACTGAGAATGGAGGATATTCTATAGAGGATTGAGAGTTGAGGATTGAGGATGGAGCATTGAGGATTGATGGTTGCTGATTGAGGGTTGAAGATTGAGGATTGAGGATTGATGATTGAGGATTGAGGACTGAGCGTTGAAGATTGAAGATTGAGCATTGAGGACTGAGGTTTGAGGTTTGACATTTGAGGACGCTGATTTGAGAATTGAGGATTGAAGTTTGAGGATTGAAGATTGTTGATTGAAGATTGAGGAATGAGGATTGAGGGCTGAGGAGTGAGGATTGAGTGCTGCGAATTTATGATTGACAATTGAATATTGAGTGCTGAGGCTTGAGGACTGAGGATTGAGGGTCGAGTATTGAGGATTGAGGATTGAGGATTGATGATGGCGGTCTGAGGGTTGAGGATTGTGTATTGAGGATTGACGATTGAGGATTGATGGTTGAGTATTGAGGATTGACGACTGAGGATTCAAGATTGAGTATTGAGGATTGAAGATTGAGGATTGAGGACTGAGTATTGAGGATTGAGGATTGAGGATTGAGGATTGAGGATTGAAGTCTGAGGATTGGGTATTGATGGTTGAACATTGAGGATTGAGGATTGAAGATTGAGTATTGAGGATTGAAGATTGACGATTGAGGATTGAGAATTGAGGATTGAGGATTGAGGATTGAGGAATGATCATTGAAGATTGAGTATTGGGGATTGAAGGTTGAGGATTGTGGATTGAGGATTGAGGATTGAGGATTGAATATTGACGATTGGGGACTGAGTGTTGAGGGTTGAGTGATGAGAATTGATGTTTGTGGATAGAGATTTGAAGATTGCAGACTGAGTATTGAGTAATGAAAACTGTGTATTGATGATATTCTATTGAGGATTGAGGATTGACAACTGATTGTATAGGACTGAGGGCTGAAGATTGAGGATTCAGTATCGGGGATTCAGGATTGAGGTTTGAGGACTGAGGATTGACGATTGTGGGTTGAGGATTGAGAATTGAGGATTGAGGATTGAAGATTGAGCATTGAAGATTGAGGATTGAAGAACGAGGATTGAGGATTGAGGATTGAGGATTGAGGATTGAGGGTTGCGGATTGAGGAAGAGGGCTGAGGTTTGAGGATCGAGGTTTGAGGTCTGAGGACTGAGAATTGAGGGTCGAGAATTGAGGATTGAGGATTGAGGATTGAAGATTGAGGATTGGGTATTGAGGATTGAAGAATGAGGATTGAGGATTGAGGATAGGGGATTGAGGATTGAGGATTGAAGATTGAGTATTCAGGATTGGAGATTGGCGATTGAGGGTTGAGGATTGAGGATAGAGTATTGAAGATTGAGGACTGGGGACTGAGAGTTGAGGGTTGAGTGATGAGAATTGATGATTGTGGATAGAGATTTGAAGATTTCAGGTTGAGTATTGAGTATTGAAACCTGTGAATTGAGCATATTCTATTGAGGATTGAGGATTGACAACTGATTGTTGAGGACTGAGGTCTGAAGACTGAGGATTCAGGTTTGAGGATTCAGGATTGAGGTTTGAGGACTGAGGATTGAGGATTGAGGATTGAGGATTGAGGATTGAGGATTGAGGATTGAGGATTGAAGATTGAGGTTTGGGGATTGAGGATTGAACATTGAGGACTGTGGATCGATTATTGAGGATCGAGAATTGAGGACTGAGGATTGAGGATTGAGGATTGGGTGTTGAGGGTTGAAGAGTGTGGAGTGAGGATTGAGGATTGAGGATTGAGGATTGAAGATTGAGTATTGAGGATTGAAGATTGAGGATTGAGGATTGAGGATTGAGGATTGAGGTTTGAGGATTGAAGATTGAGGATTGGGTATTGCGGATTGAACATTGAGGCCTGAAGATTGAGGATTGGGTGTTGAGGGTTGAAAAATGAGGATTGAGGATTGAGGATTGAGGATTGAGGATTGAGGATTGAAGATTCAGTATTGAGGATTGAAGATTGTGGATTAAGGATTGAGGATTGAGGATTGAAGATTGAGTATTGAGGATTGAAGATTGAGGATTGAGGAATGAGTATTGAGGATTGAGGATTGAGTATTGAGGATTGAGGATGGAAGACTAAGGATTGGGTAATGAGGATTGAACGTTGAGGATTGAGGGTTGAGGATTGAGGATTGAGGATTGAAGATTGAAGATTGAATATTAATGATTGAAGATTGAGGATTGAGGATTGAGGGTTGTGGATTGAGGACGAGGACTGAGGGTTGAGTATTGGTGTTTGATGTCTGAGGATTGAGGATTGAGGATTGAGGATTGAGGATTGAAGATTGTGGATTCGGTATTGAGGATTGAAGAATGAGGATTGAGGAGTGAGGACTGAGGATTGACGATTGCAGTTTGAGTATTGAGGATTGAAGATTGAGGATTGAGGATTGAGGATTGAGGATTGAGGATTGAGGATTGATTTTTGAAGATTGAGTATTGAGGATTGAAGATTGAGGATTGAGCATTGAGGATTGAGTATTGAGGATGAGGGCTGAGGGTTGAGGATTGAGGTTTGAGGTTTAAGGACTGAGGACCGAGGATTGAGGATTGAGGATAGAAGATTGAGTATTGAGGATTGAAGATTGACGATTGAGGATTGAGAATTGAGGATTGAGGATTGAGAAATGAGCATTGAAGATTGAGTGTTGAGGATTGAACGTTGAGGATTGTGGATTGAGGATTGAGGATTGAGGATTGAATATTGAGGATTGAAGAACGAGGATTGAGGATTGAGGATTGAGGATTGTGGATTGAGGCTTGAAGATTGAGTATTGAGGATTGAAGATTGAGGATTGAGGATTGAGGATTGAGGATTGAGGATTGAAGGTTCAGTATTGAGGATTGAAGATAGAGAATTGAGGATTGAGGATTGAACATTGAGGACTGAGTGTTGAGGGTTGAGTGATGAGAATTGATGTCTGTGGATAGTGGTTTGAAGATTGCAGATCGAGTAATGAGTGTTGAAAGCTGTGAATTGAGGATATTCTACTGAGGATTGAGGATTGACTACTGATTGCTGAGGACTGAGGGCTAACGATTGAGGACTCAGGATTGAGGATTCAGAATTGAGGTTTGTGGACTGAGGATTGAGGATCGAAGATTGAGTATTGAGGATTGAGGATTGAGGATGGAGGATTGAGGATGAGGGCTGAGGCTTGAGGGTAGGGGTTTGAGGACTGAGGACTGAGGATTGAGGGTTGAGAACTGAGGACTGAGGATTGAGGATTGAAGTTTGAGAATTGAGGATTGAGGATGAGGGCTGAGGGTTGGGGATTGAGGTTTGTGGACTGAGGAATGAGGACTGAGGATTGAGAGTTGAGTATTGAGGATTGAGGATTGAAGATTGAGGATTGGGTGTTGAGGATTGAAGAATGAGGATTGAGGAATGAGGATTGAGGATTGAGTATTTAGGATTCAAGAATGAGCATTGAGGATTGAAGCCTGGCGATTGAGGATTGAGGATTGAGGATTGACGATTGAGGATGGAGGATTGAAGATTGAGTATTGAGGATTGAAGGTTGAGGATCGAGGACAGAGGATTGAGGATTGAGTATTGAAGATTGAGGGTTGGGGACTGAGTGTTGAGTGTTGAATGCTGAGAATTGATGTTTGTGAATAAAGATCTGAAAATTGCAGGTTGAGTATTGAGTATTGAAAACTGTGAATTGATGATATTCTATTGAGGATTGATAATTGACAACTGATTGTTGAGGACTGAGGTCTGAAGATTGAGGATTCAGGATTGAGGATACAGGTTTGAGGTTCGAGGCCTGAGGATTGAGGATTGAGGATTGAGTGTTGAGGATTGAGGACGAGGGCTGACGATTGAGGATTGAGGTTTGAGGATTGAGGATTGTGGACTGAGGACTGAGGATTGAGGATTGAGGATTTAGTATTGAGGATTGAAGATTGAGTATTGAGGATTGAAAATTGAGGATTGAGGATTGAGTATTGAGGATTGAAGATTGAGGATTGGGGACTGAGTGTTGAGGGTTGAGTGATGAGAATTGATGATTGTGGATAGAGATTTGAAGATTTCAGGTTGAGTATTGAGTAATGAAACCTGTGAATTGAGGATATTCTATTGAGGATTGAGTATTGGCAACTGATTGTTGAGGACTGAGGTCTGAAGACTGAGGGTTCAGGTTTGAGGATTCAGGATTGAGGTTTGAGGACTGAGGATTGAGGATTGAGGATTGGGGATTGAGGATTGAGGATTGAAGATTGAGGATTGAGGATTGAGGATTGAAGATTGAGGATTCGGTATTGAGGATTGAAGAATGAGGATTGAGGAGTGAGGACTGAGGATTGGGGATTGCAGTTTGAGTATTGAGGATTGAAGATTGAGGATTGAGGATTGAGGATTGAGGATTGAGGATTGAGGACTGAGGATTGAAGATCGAGTATTGAGGATTGAAGATTGAGGATTGAGGATTGAGGATTGAGGATTGAGGATTGAAGATTGAGGATTGGGGATTGAGGATTGACGATTGAGTATTGAGCATTGACGATTGAGAATTGAGGATTGTGGATTGAGTATTGAGGATTGAGGATTGAGGATTGAAGATTGAATATTGATGATTGAAGATTGAGGATCGAGGATTGAGGGTTGTGGCTTGAGGACGATGACTGAGGGTTGAGTATTGATGGTTGAGGTCTGAGGATTGAGGATTGAGGATTGAGAATTGAGGACTGAGGATTGAGGATTGAAGATTGAGGATTGGGTGTTGAGGATTGTAGAATGTGGATTGAGGATTGATTATTGAGGATTGAGGATTGAAGATTGACTATTGAGGATTGAAGATTGAAGACTGAGGATTGAGGATTGAGGATTGAGGGTTGAGGGTTGAAGATTGAGGATTGGGTATTGCGGATTGAACATAGAGGATTGAAGATTGAGGATTGGGTCTTGAGGATAGAAGAATGAGGATTGAGGATTGACGATTGAGGATTCAAGATTGAGTATTGAGGATTGAAGATTGAGGATTGAGGACTGAGTATTGAGGATTGAGGATTGAGGATTGAGGATTGAGGATTGAAGTCTGAGGATTGGGTATTGATTGTTGAACATTGAGGATTGAGGATTGAAGATTGAGTATTGAGGATTGAAGATTGACGATTGAGGATTGAGAATTGAGGATTGAGGATTGAGGATTGAGGATTGAGGAATGATCATTGAAGATTGAGTATTGAGGATTGAACGTTGAGGATTGTGGATTGAGGATTGAGGATTGAGGATTGAATATTGACGATTGGGGACTGAGTGTTGAGGGTTGAGTGATGAGAATTGACGTTTGTGGATAGAGATTTGAAGATTGCAGATTGAGTATTGAGTAATGAAAACTGTGTATTGATGATATTCTATTGAGGATCGAGGATTGACAACTGATTGTAGAGGACTGAGGGCTGAAGATTGAGGATTCAGTATCGGGGATTCAGGATTGAGGTTTGAGGACTGAGGATTGAGGATTGAGGATTGAGGATTGAGAATTGAGGATTGAGGATTGAAGATTGAGCATTGAAGATTGAGGATTGAAGAACGAGGATTGAGGATTGAGGATTGAGGATTGAGGATTGAGGGTTGAGGATTGAGGAAGAGGGCTGAGGTTTGAGGATTGAGGTTTGAGGTCTGAGGACTGAGAATTGAGGGTCTAGAATTGAGGATTGAGGATTGAGGATTGAAGATTGAGGATTGGGTATTGAGGATTGAAGAATGAGGATTGAGGATTGAGGATTGGAGATTGAGGATTGAGGATTGAAGATTGAGTATTCAGGATTGGAGATTGGCGATTGAGGGTTGAGGATTGAGGATAGAGGATTGAAGATTGAGGACTGGGGACTGAGAGTTGAGGGTTGAGTGATGAGAATTGATGATTGTGGATAGAGATTTGAAGATTTCAGGTTGAGTATTGAGTATTGAAACCTGTGAATTGAGCATATTCTATTGAGGATTGAGGGTTGACAACTGATTGTTGAGGACTGAGGCCTGAAAACTGAGGATTGAGGTTTGAGGATTCAGGATTGAGGTTTGAGGACTGAGGATTGAGGATTGAGGATTGAGGATTGAGGATTGAGGATTGAGGATTGAGGATTGAAGATTGAGGTTTGGGTATTGAGGATTGAACATTGAGGACTGTGGATTGATTATTGAGGATCGAGAATTGAGGACTGAGGATTGAGGATTGAAGATTGAGGATTGGGTGTTGAGGATTGAGGGTTGTGGATTGAGGACGAGGACTGAGGGTTGAGTATTGATGTTTGAGTTCTGAGGATTGAGGATTGAGGTTTGAGGATTGAGAATTGAGGACAGAGGATTGAGGATTGAAGATTGAGGATTGGGTGTTGAGGATTGAAGAGTGTGGAGTGAGGATTGAGGATTGAGGATTGAGGATTGAAGATTGAGTATTGAGGATTGAAGATTGAGGATTGAGGATTGAGGATTGAGGATTGAGGTTTGAGGATTGAAAATTGAGGATTGGGTATTGCGGATTGAACATTGAGGATTGAAGATTGAGGATTGGGTGTTGAGGGTTGAAAAATGAGGATTGAGGATTGAGGATTGAGGATTGAGGATTGAGGATTGAAGATTCAGTATTGAGGATTGAAGATTGTGGATTAAGGATTGAGGATTGAGGATTGAAGATTGAGTATTGAGGATTGAAGATTGAGGATTGAGGAATGAGTATTGAGGATTGAGGATTGAGTATTGAGGATTGAGGATGGAAGACTGAGGATTGGGTAATGAGGATTGAACGTTGAGGATTGAGGGTTGAGGATCGAGGATTGAGGGTTGTGGATTGAGGACGAGGACTGAGGGTTGAGTATTGGTGTTTGATGTCTGAGGATTGAGGATTGAGGATTGAGGATTGAGGATTGAAGATTGTGGATTCGGTATTGAGGATTGAAGAATGAGGATTGAGGAGTGAGGACTGAGGATTGACGATTGCAGTTTGAGTATTGAGGATTGAAGATTGAGGATTGAGGATTGAGGATTGAGGATTGAGGATTGAGGATTGATTTTCGAAGATTGAGTATTGAGGATTGAAGATTGAGGATTGAGGATTGAGGATTGAGTATTGAGTATGAGGGCTGAGGGTTGAGGATTGAGGTTTGAGGTTTGAGGACTGAGGACCGAGGATTGAGTATTGAGGATTGAAGATTGACGATTGAGGATTGAGAATTGAGGATTGAGGATTGAGAAATGAGCATTGAAGATTGAGTGTTGAGGATTGAACGTTGAGGATTGTGGATTGAGGATTGAGGATTGAGGATTGAATATTGAGGATTGAAGAACGAGGATTGAGGATTGAGGATTGAGGATTGTGGATTGAGGCTTGAAGATTGAGTATTGAGGATTGAAGATTGAGGATTGAGGATTGAGGATTGAGGATTGAGGATTGAAGGTTCAGTATTGAGGATTGAAGATAGAGAATTGAGGATTGAGGATTGAACATTGAGGACTGAGTGTTGAGGGTTGAGTGATGAGAATTGATGTTTGTGGATAGTGGTTTGAAGATTGCAGATCGAGTATTGAGTGTTGAAAGTTGTGAATTGAGGATATTCTACTGAGGATTGAGGATTGACTACTGATTGCTGAGGACTGAGGGCTGAAGATTGAGGACTCAGGCTTGAGGATTCAGAATTGAGGTTTGTGGACTGAGGATTGAGGATTGAAGATTGAGTATTGAGGATTGAGGATTGAGGATGGAGGATTGAGGATGAGGGCTGAGGCTTGAGGGTAGGGGTTTGAGGACTGAGGACTGAGGATTGAGGGTTGAGAACTGAGGACTGAGGATTGAGGATTGAAGTTTGAGGATTGAGGATTGAGGATGAGGGCTGAGGGTTGGGGATTGAGGTTTGTGGACTGAGGAATGAGGACTGAGGGTTGAGAGTTGAGAATTGAGGCTTGAGGATTGAAGATTGAGGATTGGGTGTTGAGGATTGAAGAATGAGGATTGAGGAATGAGGATTGAGGATTGAGGATTGAGGATTGAGGATTGAAGATTGAGGATTGGGGATTGAGGATTGACGATTGACGATTGAGTATTGAGGACTGAGAATTGAGGATTGAGGATTGAAGATTGAGGATTGAGGATTGAAGATTGATTATTGATGATTGAAGATTGAGCATTGAGGATTGAGTGTTGAGGATTGAGGACGAGGGCTGACGATTGAGGATTGAGGTTTGAGGATTGAGGATTGTGGATTGAGGACTGAGGATTGAGGATTGAGGATTTAGTATTGAGGATTGAAGATTGAGTATTGAGGATTGAAAATTGAGGATTGAGGACTGAGGATTGAAGATTGAAGATTGAGGATTGGGGACTGAGTGTTGAGGGTTGAGTGATGAGAATTGATGTTTGTGGGTAGAGGTTTGAAGATTGCAGATTGAGTATTGAGTGTTGAAAACTGTGAATTGAGGATATTCTATTGAGGATTGAGGATTGACTACTGATTGTTGAGGACTGAGGGCTGAAGATTGAGGACTCGGGATTGAGGATCCAGAATTGAGGTTTGAGGACTGAGGATTGAGGATTGAAGATTGAGTATTGAGGATTCAGGATTGAGGATTGAAGACTGAGGATTGAGGATTGAGGATGAGCGCTGAGGGTTGAGGATTGATAGATGAGAATTGATGTTTGTGGATAGAGATTCGAAGATTGCAGATTGAGTATTGAGTATTGAAGACTGTGAATTGATGATATTCTGTAGAGGATTGAGAATTGACAACTGATTGTTGAGGACTGAGGTCTGAAGATTGAGGATTCAGGATTGAGGATTCAGGTTTGATGTTTGAGGACTGAGGATTGAGGATTGAGTATTGAGGATTGCGGATTGAGTATTGAAGATTGAGGATTGAGGATTGAGGACTGAGGATTGAGGATTGAGGATTGAAGGTTCAGTATTGAGGATTGAAGATTGAGAATTGAGGATTGAGGATTGAACATTGAGGACTGAGTGTTGAGGGTTGAGTGATGAGAATTGATGTATGTGGATAGAGATTCGAAGATTGCAGATTGAGTATTGTGTATTGAAAACTGTGAATTGAGTATATTCTATTGAGGATATAGGATTGACAACTGATTGTTGAGGACTGAGAGCTGAAGATTGAGGGTTCAGGATTGAGGATTCAGAATTGAGATTTGAGGATTCAGAATTGAGGTTTGAGGACTGAGGAATGAGGATTGAAGATTGAGTATTGAGGATTGAAGATTGAGGATTGAGGACGGAGTATTGAGGATTGAGGATTGAGTATTGAGTATTGAGGATGGAAGACTGAGGATTGGGTATTGAGTATTGAACGTTGAGGATTGAGGGTTGAGGATTGAGGATTGAGGATTGAAGATTGAAGATTGAATATTAACGATTGAAGATTGAGGATTGAGGATTGAGGATTGTGGATTGAGGACGAGGACTGAGGGTTGAGTGTTGAGTATTGAAGATTGAGGATTGGGTATTGCGGATTGAACGTTGAGGATTGAAGATTGAGGGATGGGTGTTGAGGATTGAAGAATGAGGATTGAGGATTGAGGATTGGGGAATAAGGATTGAAGATTCAGTATTGAGGATTGAGGATTGAGGATTAAGTATTGAGGTTTGAGGATTGAAGATTGAGTATTGAGGATTGAAGATTGAGGATTGAGGACGGAGTATTGAGGATTGAGGATTGAGTATTGAGTATTGAGGATGGAAGACTGAGGATTGGGTATTGAGCATTGAACGTTGAGGATTGAGGGTTGAGGATTGAGGACTGAGGATTGAAGAATGAAGATTGAATATTAATGATTGAAGATTGAGGATTGAGGATTGAGGGTTGTGGATTGAGGACGAGGACTGAGGGTTGAGTATTTGTGTTTGAAGTCTGAGGATTGAGGATTGAGGATTGAGAATTGAGGATTGAGGATTGAGGATTGAAGATTGAGGATTCGGTATTGAGGATTGAAGAATGAGGATTGAGGAGTGAGGACTGAGGATTGAGGATTGCAGTTTGAGTATTGAGGATTGAAGATTGAGGATTGAGGATTGAGGATTGAGGATTGAGGATTGGTGGTTGAGGTTTGAGGACGAGGACTGAGGGTTGAGTATTGATGTTTGAGGTCTGAGGATTGAGGATTGAGGATTGAGAATTGATGGCCGAGGATTGAGGATTGAACATTGAGGATTGGGTGTTGAGGATTGAAGATTGTGGATTGAGGATTGATTATTGAGGATTGAGGATTGAAGATTGACTATTGAGGATTGAAGACTGAAGACTGAGGATTGAGGATTGAGGATTGAGGGTTGAGGGTTGAAGATTGAGGATTGGGTATTGCGGATTGAACATAGAGGATTGAAGATTGAGGATTGGGTGTTGAGGATAGAAGAATGAGGATTGAGGATTGAGGATTGAGGATTGAGTATTGAGGATTGAAGATTCAGCATTGAGGACTGAAGATTGAGGGTTGAGGATTGACGATTGAGGATTGAAGATTGAGTATTGAGGATTGAAGATTGAGGATTGAGGACTGAGTATTGAGGATTGAGGATTGAGGATTGACGATTGAGGATTGAAGACTGAGGATTGGGTATTGATGGTTGAACATTGAGGATTGAGGATTGAAGATTGAGTATTGAGGATTGAAGATTGACGATTGCGGATTGAGAATTGAGGATTGAGGATTGAGGAATGATCATTGAAGTTTGAGTATTGACGATTGAACGTTGAGGGTTGTGGATTGAGGATTGAGGATTGAGGATTTAATATTGACGATTGGGGACTGAGTGTTGAGGGTTGAGTGATGAGAATTGATGTTTATGGATAGAGATTTGAAGATTGCAGATTGAGTATTGAGTAATGAAAACTGTGAATTGATGATATTCTATTGAGGATTGAGGATTGACAACTGATTGTAGAGGACTGAGGGCTGAAGATTGAGGATTCAGTATCGGGGATTCAGGATTGAGGTTTGAGGACTGAGGATTGAGGATTGAGGGTTGAAGATTGAGAATTGAGGATTGAGGATTGAAGATTGAGCATTGAAGATTGAGGATTGAAGAATGAGTATTGAGGATTGAGGATTGAGGATTGAGGATGAGGGCTGAGGTTTGAGGATTGAGGTTTGAGGTCTGAGGACTGAGAATTGAGGGTCGAGAATTGTGGATTGAGGATTGAGGATTGAAGATTGAGGATTGGGTATTGAGGATTGAAGAATGAGGATTGAGGATTGATGATTGGGGATTGAGGATTGAGGATTGAATATTGAGTATTCAGGATTGGAGGTTGGCGATTGAGGGTTGAGGATTGAGGATAGAGGATTGAAGATTGAGGATTGGGGACTGAGTGTTGAGGGTTGAGTGATGAGAATTGATGTTTGTGGATAGAGATTTGAAGATTTCAGGTTGAGTATTGAGTATTGAAACCTGTGAATTGAGGATACTCTATTGAGGGTTGAGGACTGACAACTGATTGTTGAGGACTGAGGTCTGAAGACAGAGGATTCAGGTTTGAGGATTCAAGATTGAGGTTTGATGACTGAGGATTGAGGATTGAGGATTGAGGATTGAGGATTGAGGATTGAGGATTGAAGATTGAGGTTTGGGTATTGAGGGTTGAACATTGAGGACTGTGGATTGAGTATTGAGGATCGAGAATTGAGGACTGAGGATTGAGGATTGAAGATTGAGTATTGGGTGTTGAGGATTGAGGGTTGTGGATTGAGGACGAGGACTGAGGGTTGAGTATTGATGTTTGTGGTCTGAGGATTGAGGATTGAGGATTGAGGATCGAGAATTGAGGACTGAGGATTGAGGATTGAAGATTGAGGAATTGGTGTTGAGGATTGAGGAATGTGGAGTGAGGATTGAGGATTGAGTATTGAGGATTGAAGATTGAGTATTGACGATTGAAGGTTGAGGATTGAGGATTGAGGATTGAGGATTGAGGGTTGAGGATTGAAGATTGAGGACTGGGTATTGCGGATTGCACATTGAGGATTGAAGATTGAGGATTGGGTGTTGAGGGATGAAGAATGAGAATTGAGGATTGAGGATTGAGGATTGAGGATTGAAGATTCAGTATTGAGGATTGAAGATTGTGGATTAAGTATTGAGGATTGAGGATTGAAGATTCAGTATTGAGGATTGAAGATTGAGGATTGAGGACTGAGTATAGAGGATTGAGGATTGAGTATTGAGGATTGAGGGTGGAAGACTGAGGATTGGGTAATGAGGATTGAACGTTGAGGATTGAGGGTTGAGGATTGAGGATTGAGGATTGAAGATTGAAGATTGAATATTAATGATTGAAGATTGAGGATTGAGGATTGAGGGTTGTGGATTGAGGACGAGGACTGAGGGTTGAGTATTGGTGTTTGAAGTCTGAGGATTGAGGATTGAGGATTGAGGATTGAGGATTGAGGATTGAGGATTCGGTATTGAGGATTGAAGAATGAGGATTGAGGAGTGAGGACTGGGGATTGAGGATTGCAGTTTGAGTATTGAGGATTGAAGATTGAGGATTGAGGATTGAGGATTGAGGATTGAAGATTGAGGATTGATTATTGAAGATTGAGTATTGAGGATTGAAGATTGAGGATTGAGGATTGAGGATTGAGGATTGAGGGTGAGGGCTGAGGGTTGAGGATTGAGGTTTGAGGTTTGAGGACTGAGGACTGAGGATTGAGGATTGAGAATTTAGGATTCAGGATTGAGTATTGTAGATTGAGGATCGGGTATTGAGGATTGAAGAATGTGGATTGAGGATTGAGGATTGAGGATTGAGGATTGAAGATTGAGGACTGAGGATTGAGGATTGAGGATTGAATATTGAGTATTGAGGATTGAGGATTGAGGATTGAGGATTGAGGGTTGAGGATTGAGGACGAGGACTGACGGTTGAGGATTGAGGTTTGAGGATTGAGGATGGAGGATTGAGGACTGAGGATTGAGGATTGAGGATTGAGCATTGTGGATTGAAGATTGAGGACTCGGGATTGAGGATTGGTGAGACAGGATTAAGGATTGAAGATTGGGGATTGAGGATCTAGGATTCGAGATTGGTTATTGAGGATTGAAGATTAAGGATTAAGGATTGAGTATTGAGAATTGAGAATTGAGTGTGAGGACTGAGGGTTGAGGATTTAGGTTTGAGGAGCGAGGATTGAGGATTGAGGACCGAGGACTGAGGATTGACGATTCAGTATTGAAGATTGAGAGTTGATCACTGAGGATTGAGGATTGAGGATTGAGGATTGAGTACTGAGGATTGAGGATTGAGGACTGAGTATTGAGGATTGAAGGTTGAGGATTGAGGATTGTGTATTGATGAATGAGGATGAGGGCTGAAGTTTGAGGATTGAGGATTGAGGATTGAGGATTGAGGATTGAAGATTGAGTATTCAGTATTGGAGATTGAGGATTGAGGATTGGTGACCGAGGATTGAGGATTGAGGACTGGAGATTGAGTACCGAGGATTGAAGATTGAGGATTGATGATTGAGGATTGGGGATTGAGGATTGAATATTGAGGATTGGGGACTGAGTGTTGAGGGTTGAGTACTGAGAATTGATGTTTGTGGGTACAGATTTGAAGATTGCAGGTTGAGTATTGAGCATTGAAACCTGTGAATTGAGGATATGCTATTGAGGATTGAGGATTGACAACTGATTGTTGAGGACCGAGAGCTGAAGATTGAGGTTTCAGGATTGAGGATTCAAGATTGAGGTTTGAGGACTGAGGATTGAAGATTGAGGATTGAGGACTGAGTATTGAGGATTGAGGATTGAGTATTGAGGATTGAGGATGGAAGACTGGGGATTGGGTATTGAGGATTGAACGTTGAGGATTGAGGGTTGAGGATTGAGGATTGAGGATTGAATATTGAAGATTCAATATTAATGATTGAATATTGCGGATTGAGGATTGAGGGTTGTGGATTGAGGACGAGGACTGAGGGTTGAGTATTTGTGTTTAAAGTCTGAGGATTGAGGATTGAGGATTGAGAATTGAGGATTGAGGATTGAGGATTGAATATTGAGGACTGGGGACTGAGCGTTGAGGGTTGAGAGATGAGAATTGATGTTTGTGGATAGAGATTTGAAGATTGCAGATTGAGTATTGAGTAATGAAAACTGTGAATTGATGATATTCTATTGAGGATTGAGGATTGACAACTGATTGTAAAGGACCGAGGGCTGAAGATTGAGGATTCAGGATTGAGGATTCAGGATTGAGGTTTGAGGACTGAGGATTGAAGATTGAGGATTGAGGACTGAGTATTGAGGATTGAGGATTGAGTATTGAGGATTGAGGATGGAAGACTGAGGATTGGGTATTGAGGATTGAACGTTGAGGATTGAGGGTTGAGGATTGAGGATTGAGGATTGAAGATTGAAGATTGAATATTAATGATTGAAGATTGCGGATTGAGGATTGAGGGTTGTGGATTGAGGACGAGGACTGAGGTTTGAGTATTTGTGTTTGAATTCTGAGGATTGAGGATTGAGGATTGAGAATTGAGGATTGAGGATTGAGGATTGAAGATTGAGGATTCGGTATTGAGGATTGAAGAATGAGGATTGAGGAGTGAGGACTGAGGATTGAGGATTGCAGTTTGAGTATTGAGGATTGAAGATTGAGGATTGAGGATTGAGGATTGAGGATTGAGGATTGAGGACTGAGGACTGAAGATTGAGTATTGAGGACTGAAGATTGAGGACTGAGGATTGAGGATTGAGTATTGAGGATTGAGGATTGAAGATTGAGGATTGGGGATTGAGGATTGACGATTGAGTATTGAGCATTGACGATTGAGGATTGAGGATTGTGGATTGAGTATTGAGGATTGAGGGTTGAGGATTGAAGATTGAATATTGATGATTGAAGGTTGAGGATTGAGGATTGAGGGTTGCGGATTGAGGACGAGGACTGAGGGTTGAGTATTGGTGTTTGAAGTCTGAGGATTGAGGATTCTGGATTGAGAATTGAGGATTGTGGATTGAGGATTGAAGATTGAGTATCCGGTATTGAGGATTGAAGAATGAGAATTGAGGAGTGAGGGCTGAGGATTGAGGATTGCAGTTTGAGTATTGAGGATTGAAGATTGAGGATTGAGGATTGAGGATTGAAGATTGAGTATTGATGATTGAGGATTGAGTATTGAGGATTAAGGATTGAAGATTGAGGTTTGAGGATTGAGGATTGAGAATTGAGGATGAGGACTGAGGGTTGAGGATTGAGGTTTGAGGAACGAGGATTGAGAATTGATAATTGAGGATTGAGGGTTGAGGATTGAGGACGAGGACTGACGGTTGAGGATTGAGGTGTGAGGTTTGATGATTGAGGATTGAGGACTGAGGATTGAAGATTGAGGGTTGAGGATTGAGCATTGAGGATTGAAGATTGAGGATTGATGATTGAGGATTGGGGATTGAGGATTGAAGATTGAGGACTGAGTGTTGAGGGTTGCGTGATGAGAATTTATGTTTGTGGATTGAGATTTGAAGATTGAAGAATGGGGACTGAGTATTGAAAACTGTGAATTGAGGATATTCTATTGAGGATTGAGGATTGACAACTGATTGTTGAGGACCGAGGGCTGAAGATTGAGGTTTCAGGATTGAGGATTCAGGATTGAGGTTTGAGGACTGAGGATTGAAGATTGAGGATTGAGGACTGAGTATTGAGGGTTGAGAATTGAGTATTGAGGATTGAGGATGGAAGACTGGGGATTGGGTATTGAGAATTGAACGTTGAGGATTGAGGGTTGAGGATTGAGGATTGAGGATTGAAGATTGAAGATTCAATATTAATGATTGAAGATTGCGGATTGAGGATTGAGGGTTGTGGATTGAGGACGAGGACTGAGGGTTGAGTATTTGTGTTTGAAGTCTGAGGATTGGGGATTGAGGATTGAGAATTGAGGATTGAGGATTGAGGATTGAATATTGAGGACTGGGGACTGAGTGTTGAGGGCTGAGTGATGAGAATTGATGTTTGTGAATAGAGATTTGAAGATTGCAGATAGAGTATTGAGTAATGGAAACTGTGAATTGATGATATTCTATTGAGGATTGAGGATTGACAACTCATTGTAGAGGACCGAGGGCTGAAGATTGAGGATTCAGGATTGAGGATTCAGGATTGAGGTTTGAGGACTGAGGATTGAAGATTGAGGATTGAGGACTGAGTATTGAGGATTGAGGATTGAGTATTGAGGATTGAGGATGGAAGACTGAGGATTGGGTATTGAGGATTGAACGTTGAGGATTGAGGGTTGAGTATTGAGGATTGAGGATTGAAGATTGAAGATTGAATATTAATGATTGAAGATTGCGGATTGAGGATTGAGGGTTGTGGATTGAGGACGAGGACTGAGGGTTGAGTATTTGTGTTTGAAGTCTGAGGATTGAGGATTGAGGATTGAGAATTGAGGATTGAGGATTGAGGATTGAAGATTGAGAATTGAGGAGTGAGGACTGAGGATTGAAGATTGAGGATTGGGGATTGAGGACTGAGGATTGGCGATTGAGCATTGAGCATTGAGGATTGAGAAATGAGGATTGAGGATTGAAGATTGAGTATTGAGGATTGAAGATTGAGGATTGAGGATTGAGGATTGATAATTGTGAATTGAGGATGAGGACTGAGGGTTGAGGATTGAAGGTTGAGGATTAAGGATTGAAGATTGAGGACTCAGGATTGAGCATTGAGTATTGTGTACTGATAGTTGAGGGTTGAGTGTTGTGAGTTGAGGATTGAGCATTGAATATTGAGAATTGAAGTTTGAGGAATGAAGATTGAGTATTGAGGATTGAGGACTGAGGATTGATGACTGAGGATTGAGGATTGAGGATTGAAGATTGAGTATTCAGGATTGAGGATTGAGGCTTGAGGATTGAGGATTGAGGATTGAAGATTGAGTATTGGGGATTGAGGATTGAGGATTGAGGATTGAGTATTGAGGATTGAGGATTGAGGATTGTGGATTGTGGATTGAGTGTTGAGGATTGAAGATTGAGTATTGAGGATTGAAGGTTGAGTATTCAGGATTGAAGATTGACGATTGAGTATTGAAGATTGAGGATTGATGACTGAGGATTGAGGATTGAGGATTGAGGATTGAGGATTGAGGATTGAAGATTGAAGATTGAGGATTGAGGATTGAAGATTGATGATTGAGGATTGAGGATTGAGGATGGAGGATGCGGGCTGAGGGTTGAGGATTGAGGTTTGAGTATTGAATACTGAGAATTCAGGATATTCTATTGAGTATTGAGAATTCAGGATTGATGGTTGAGTATTGAGGATTGAGGATTGAGTATTGAGGATTGAAGGTTGATGATTGAGTATTGAGGATTGTGGATTGAGGATTGAGGGTTGAGGATTGAAGGTTGAGTATTCAGGATTGAAGATTGACGATTGAGTATTGAAGATTGAGGATTGATGGCTGCGGATTGAGGATTGAGGATTGAGGATTGAGGATTGAGGATTGAAGATTGAAGATTGAGTACTGGGGATTGAAGATTGAGGTTTGAGGATTGAGGATTGAGAATTGATAATTGAGGATTGAGGGTTGAGGATTGAGGACGAGGACTGACGGTTGAGGATTGAGGTGTGAGGTTTGATGATTGAGGATTGAGGACTGAGGATTGAAGATTGAGGGTTGAGGATTGAGCATTGAGGATTGAAGATTGAGGATTGATGATTGAGGATTGGGGATTGAGGATTGAAGATTGAGGACTGAGTGTTGAGGGTTGCGTGATGAGAATTTATGTTTGTGGATTGAGATTTGAAGATTGAAGAATGGGGACTGAGTATTGAAAACTGTGAATTGAGGATATTCTATTGAGGATTGAGGATTGACAACTGATTGTTGAGGACCGAGGGCTGAAGATTGAGGTTTCAGGATTGAGGATTCAGGATTGAGGTTTGAGGACTGAGGATTGAAGATTGAGGATTGAGGACTGAGTATTGAGGGTTGAGAATTGAGTATTGAGGATTGAGGATGGAAGACTGGGGATTGGGTATTGAGAATTGAACGTTGAGGATTGAGGGTTGAGGATTGAGGATTGAGGATTGAAGATTGAAGATTCAATATTAATGATTGAAGATTGCGGATTGAGGATTGAGGGTTGTGGATTGAGGACGAGGACTGAGGGTTGAGTATTTGTGTTTGAAGTCTGAGGATTGGGGATTGAGGATTGAGAATTGAGGATTGAGGATTGAGGATTGAATATTGAGGACTGGGGACTGAGTGTTGAGGGCTGAGTGATGAGAATTGATGTTTGTGAATAGAGATTTGAAGATTGCAGATAGAGTATTGAGTAATGGAAACTGTGAATTGATGATATTCTATTGAGGATTGAGGATTGACAACTCATTGTAGAGGACCGAGGGCTGAAGATTGAGGATTCAGGATTGAGGATTCAGGATTGAGGTTTGAGGACTGAGGATTGAAGATTGAGGATTGAGGACTGAGTATTGAGGATTGAGGATTGAGTATTGAGGATTGAGGATGGAAGACTGAGGATTGGGTATTGAGGATTGAACGTTGAGGATTGAGGGTTGAGTATTGAGGATTGAGGATTGAAGATTGAAGATTGAATATTAATGATTGAAGATTGCGGATTGAGGATTGAGGGTTGTGGATTGAGGACGAGGACTGAGGGTTGAGTATTTGTGTTTGAAGTCTGAGGATTGAGGATTGAGGATTGAGAATTGAGGATTGAGGATTGAGGATTGAAGATTGAGAATTGAGGAGTGAGGACTGAGGATTGAAGATTGAGGATTGGGGATTGAGGACTGAGGATTGGCGATTGAGCATTGAGCATTGAGGATTGAGAAATGAGGATTGAGGATTGAAGATTGAGTATTGAGGATTGAAGATTGAGGATTGAGGATTGAGGATTGATAATTGTGAATTGAGGATGAGGACTGAGGGTTGAGGATTGAAGGTTGAGGATTAAGGATTGAAGATTGAGGACTCAGGATTGAGCATTGAGTATTGTGTACTGATAGTTGAGGGTTGAGTGTTGTGAGTTGAGGATTGAGCATTGAATATTGAGAATTGAAGTTTGAGGAATGAAGATTGAGTATTGAGGATTGAGGACTGAGGATTGATGACTGAGGATTGAGGATTGAGGATTGAAGATTGAGTATTCAGGATTGAGGATTGAGGCTTGAGGATTGAGGATTGAGGATTGAAGATTGAGTATTGGGGATTGAGGATTGAGGATTGAGGATTGAGTATTGAGGATTGAGGATTGAGGATTGTGGATTGTGGATTGAGTGTTGAGGATTGAAGATTGAGTATTGAGGATTGAAGGTTGAGTATTCAGGATTGAAGATTGACGATTGAGTATTGAAGATTGAGGATTGATGACTGAGGATTGAGGATTGAGGATTGAGGATTGAGGATTGAGGATTGAAGATTGAAGATTGAGGATTGAGGATTGAAGATTGATGATTGAGGATTGAGGATTGAGGATGGAGGATGCGGGCTGAGGGTTGAGGATTGAGGTTTGAGTATTGAATACTGAGAATTCAGGATATTCTATTGAGTATTGAGAATTCAGGATTGATGGTTGAGTATTGAGGATTGAGGATTGAGTATTGAGGATTGAAGGTTGATGATTGAGTATTGAGGATTGTGGATTGAGGATTGAGGGTTGAGGATTGAAGGTTGAGTATTCAGGATTGAAGATTGACGATTGAGTATTGAAGATTGAGGATTGATGGCTGCGGATTGAGGATTGAGGATTGAGGATTGAGGATTGAGGATTGAAGATTGAAGATTGAGTACTGGGGATTGAAGATTGAGGTTTGAGGATTGAGGATTGAGAAGTGAGGATGAGGACTGAGTGTTGAGGATTGAGGTTTGAGGAACGAGGATTGAGGATTGAGAATTGACGACTGAGGATTGACGATTGAGTATTGACGATTGAGTATTGAGGATTGAGGGTTGATGACAGAGGATTGAGAATTGAGGACTGAGGATTGAGGATTGAGTATGATTGCCGAGGGCTGAGGATTGAGGTTTGCGGACTGAGGACTGAGGATTGAGGATTGAGAATTGAGGATTGAGGATTGATGGTTGAAGATTGAGGATTGGTCATTGAGGATTGAAGAATGAGGATTGAGGGTTGAGGGTTGAGGACTGAGGATTGCAGATTGGGTATTGAGGATTGAGGATTGAAGATTGAGGATTAAGGATTGAGGATTGGGGATTGAGGATTGAGGATTGAAGGTTGTGTCTTGAGGATTGAGGATTGACGTTTGAGGATTGAGGATTGAGAATTGAGAATTGAGGATTGAGGGTTGAGGATTGAGGACGAGGACAGACGGTTGAGGATTGAGGTTTGAGGTTTGATGATTGAGGATTGAGGACTGAGGTTTGAGGATTGAGGATTGAGGAAGGAGGATGAGGGCTGAGGGTTGAGGATTGAGGTCTGAGTATTGAATACTGAGAATTCAGGATATTCTATTGAGTATTGA
Source organism: Calliopsis andreniformis (assembly GCF_051401765.1). Classification (NCBI taxonomy): domain Eukaryota; kingdom Metazoa; phylum Arthropoda; class Insecta; order Hymenoptera; family Andrenidae; genus Calliopsis; species Calliopsis andreniformis. Next base: position 160,627 of record NW_027480551.1, on the reverse strand, counting down.
GAATTGGGGATTGATGGATGAGTATTGAGGATTGAGGATTGAGTATTGAGGATTGAAGATTGAGGTTTGAGGATTGATAATTGAGAATTGAGGATGGAGGATAGAGGATTGAGGATTGAGGATTGGGTATTGAGGATTGAAGAATGAGGATTGACGATTGAGGATTGGGAATTGGGGACTGAAGATTGAGTATTGAGGATTGAAGGTTGATGATTGAGTATTGAGGATTGTGGATTGAGGATTGAGGGTTGAGGATTGAAGGTTGAGTATTGAGGATTGAACATTGAGTATCGATGATTGAGGATTGAGGACTGGGGATTGAAGGTTGAGGATTGAAGGTTGAGGATTGGGGATTGAGGATTGGTGATTGAGGATTGAGGACTGAGCATTGAGAATAGAGGATTGAGGATTGAAGATTGAGTATTGAGGATTAAAGATTGAGGATTGAGGATTGAGGACTGAAGATTGAGGACTGAGTGTTGAGTGTTGAGTGATGCGAATTGATGTTTGTAGACTGAGATTTGAAGATTGAAGATTGGGGATTGATTACTCAAAACTGTGGATTGAGGATATTCTAATGAGGACTGAGGATATACAATTGATTGTTGAGGACTGAGGGCTGAAGATTGAGGATTCAGGACTGAGGATTCGGGATTGAGGTTTGAGGACGAGGACCGACGGTTGAGAATTGAGGTTTGAGGATTGAGGACTGGGGATTGAGGATTGAAGATTGAGGATTAAGGATTGAGGATTGGGGATTGAGGATCTAGGATTGGAGATTGATTATTCAGGATTCAAGATTGAGGATTGAGGATTGAGGATTGATAATTGTGAATTGAGGATGAGGACTGAGGCTTGAGGATTGAGGTTTGAGGAATGAGGATTGAGGATCGAGGATTGAGGATTAAGGATTGAGGATTGAGTTATGAAGATTGAGTATTCATGACTGATGATTGAGGATTGAGGATTGATGATTGAGGATTGAGGACTGAGCATTGAGAATAGAGGATTGAGGATTGCAGATTGAGTATTGAGGATTAAAGATTGAGGATTGAGGATTGAGGACTGAAGATTGAGGACTGAGTGTTGAGTGTTGAGTGATGCGAATTGATGTTTGTAGACTGAGATTTGAAGATTGAAGATTGGGGATTGAGTACTCAAAACTGTGAATTGAGGATATTCTAATGAGGACTGAGGATATACAATTGATTGTTGAGGACTGAGGGCTGAAGATTGAGGATTCAGGACTGAGGATTCGGGATTGAGGTTTGAGGACGAGGACCGACGGTTGAGGATTGAGGTTTGAGGATTGAGGACTGGGGATTGAAGATTGAAGGTTGAGGATTAAGGATTGAGGATTGGGGATTGAGGATCTAGGATTGGAGATTGATTATTCAGGATTGAAGATTGAGGAATGAGGATTGAGGATTGATAATTGTGAATTGAGGATGAGGACTGAGGCTTGAGGATTGAGGTTTGAGGAATGAGGATTGAGGATTGAGGATTGAGGATTAAGGATTGAGGATTGAGTTATGAAGATTGAGTATTCATGACTGATGATTGAGGATTGAGGATTGAGGATTGAGGATTGAGGATTGAAGATTGAGTATTGATGATTGAGGATTGAGTATTGAGGATTGAGGATTGAAGATTGAGGTTTGAGGATTGAGGATTGAGAATTGTGGATGAGGACTGAGGGTTGAGGATTGAGGTTTGAGGAACGAGGATTGAAGATTGAGAATTGAGGACTGAGGGTTGACGAAGAGTATTGAGGATTGAGGATTGAGGATTGAGGATTGGGTATTGAGGATTGAAGACTGAGGATTGGGTATTGAGGATTGAAGAATGAGGATTGAGGATTGAGGATTGAGGATTGAGGATTGAGGATTGAGGATTGAAGACTGAGGATTGGGTACTGAGGATTGAAGAATGAGGATTGGTGACCGAGGATTGAGGATTGAGGACTGGAGATTGAGTACCGAGGATTGAAGATTGAGGATTGATGATTGAGGATTGGGGATTGAGGATTGAATATTGAGGATTGGGGACTGAGTGTTGAGGGTTGAGTGCTGAGAATTGATGTTTGTGGGTACAGATTTGAAGATTGCAGGTTGAGTATTGAGCACTGAAACCTGTGAATTGAGGATATGCTATTGAGGATTGAGGATTGACAACTGATTGTTGAGGACGGAGAGCTGAAGATTGAGGTTTCAGGATTGAGGATTCAAGATTGAGGTTTGAGGACTGAGGATTGAAGATTGAGGATTGAGGACTGAGTATTGGGTACTGAGGATTGAGTATTGAGGATTGAGGATGGAAGACTGGGGATTGGGTATTGAGGATTGAACGTTGAGGATTGAGGGTTGAGGATTGAGGATTGAGGATTGAAGATTGAAGATTCAGTATTAATGATTGAATATTGCGGATTGAGGATTGAGGGTTGTGGATTGAGGACGAGGACTGAGGGTTGAGTATTTGTGTTTGAAGTCTGAGGATTGACGATTGAGGATTGAGAATTGAGGATTGAGGATTGAGGATTGAATATTGAGGACTGGGGACTGAGTGTTGAGGGTTGAGTGATGAGAATTGATGTTTGTGGATAGAGATTTGAAGATTGCAGATTGAGTATTGAGTAATGAAAACTGTGAATTGATGATATTCTATTGAGGATTGAGGATTGACAACTGATTGTAAAGGACCGAGGGCTGAAGATTGAGGATTCAGGATTGAGGATTCAGGATTGAGGTTTGAGGACTGAGGATTGAAGATTAAGGATTGAGGACTGAGTATTGAGGATTGAGGATTGAGTATTGAGGATTGAGGATGGAAGACTGAGGATTGGGTATTGAGGATTGAACGTTGAGGATTGAGGGTTGAGTATTGAGGATTGAGGATTGAAGATTGAAGATTGAATATTAATGATTGAAGATTGCGGATTGAGGATTGAGGGTTGTGGATTGAGGACGAGGACTGAGGGTTGAGTATTTGTGTTTGAAGTCTGAGGATTGAGGATTGAGGATTGAGAATTGAGGATTGAGGATTGAGGATTGAAGATTGAGAATTGAGGAGTGAGGACTGAGGATTGAAGATTGAGGATTGGGGATTGAGGACTGAGGATTGGCGATTGAGCATTGAGCATTGAGGATTGAGAAATGAGGATTGAGGATTGAAGATTGAGTATTGAGGATTGAAGATTGAGGATTGAGGATTGAGGATTGATAATTGTGAATTGAGGATGAGGACTGAGGATTGAGGATTGAAGGTTGAGGATTAAGGATTGAAGATTGAGGACTCAGGATTGAGCATTGAGTATTGTGTACTGATAGTTGAGGGTTGAGTGTTGTGAGTTGAGGATTGAGCATTGAATATTGAGAATTGAAGTTTGAGGAATGAAGATTGAGTATTGAGGATTGAGGATTGAGGATTGCGGAATGAGGATTGAGGATTGAGTATTGAGGGCCGAGGATTGAAGATTAAAGATTGAGGACTGAGTATTGAGGATAGAGTGTTGCGAATTGATGTTTGTGAACTGAGATTTGAAGATTGTAATTGAGGATTGAGTGTTGAAAGCTGAGAATTGAGGATTTTCTATTGAGGGCTGAGAATTGAGGATTGAGGATTGAGGATTGAGGATTGATGGTTGAGAATTCAGGATTGACGATTCAGGTTTGAAGATTGAGGATTGAGGACTGACGATTGAAGATTGAGGACTGAGTACTGAAAACTGAGAATTGAGGATATTATATTGAGGACTGAAAATTGAGGACTGAGGATTGAGGATTGAGGATCAAGGGTTGAGGATTGAGAGTTGTAGATTTAAGATTGAAGATAGACGATTGAGCATTGAGGGTTAAATATTCAGGACTGTGGGTTGAGGTTCGAGTGTTAAGAATTGATATTTGAGGTTTGAGATTTGAAGATAGAAGATTGTGGATTGAGTATTCATAACTGAGAATTGAGGATATCCTACTGAGGACTGAGGTTTGAGGATTGAGGATTGAGGATTGATGGTTGAGACTGTGGGTTGAGGATTGAGCGTTGAGGATTGAGGATTGAATATTGAGGATTGAGGATTGAAGATTGAGGATTGAGGATTGATGTTGAAGATTGAGTATTGAGGACTGAGGATTGATGACTGAGGATTGAGGATTGAGGATTGAAGATTGAGTATTCAGGATTGAGGATTGAGGCTTGAGGATTGAGGATTGAGGATTGAAGATTGAGTATTGGGGATTGAGGATTGAGGATTGAGGATTGAGTATTGAGGATTGAGGATTGAGGATTGTGGATTGTGGATTGAGTGTTGAGGATTGAAGATTGAGTATTGAGGATTGAAGGTTGAGTATTCAGGATTGAAGATTGACGATTGAGTATTGAAGATTGAGGATTGATGACTGAGGATTGAGGATTGAGGATTGAGGATTGAGGATTGAGGATTGAAGATTGAAGATTGAGGATTGAGGATTGAAGATTGAGGATTGAGGATTGAGGATTGAGGATGGAGGATGCGGGCTGAGGGTTGAGGATTGAGGTTTGAGTATTGAATACTGAGAATTCAGGATATTCTATTGAGTATTGAGAATTCAGGATTGATGGTTGAGTATTGAGGATTGAGGATTGAGTATTGAGGATTGAAGGTTGATGATTGAGTATTGAGGATTGTGGATTGAGGATTGAGGGTTGAGGATTGAAGGTTGAGTATTCAGGATTGAAGATTGACGATTGAGTATTGAAGATTGAGGATTGATGGCTGCGGATTGAGGATTGAGGATTGAGGATTGAGGATTGAGGATTGAAGATTGAAGATTGAGTACTGGGGATTGAAGATTGAGGTTTGAGGATTGAGGATTGAGAAGTGAGGATGAGGACTGAGTGTTGAGGATTGAGGTTTGAGGAACGAGGATTGAGGATTGAGAATTGACGACTGAGGATTGACGATTGAGTATTGACGATTGAGTATTGAGGATTGAGGGTTGATGACTGAGGATTGAGAATTGAGGACTGAGGATTGAGGATTGAGTATGATTGCCGAGGGCTGAGGATTGAGGTTTGCGGACTGAGGACTGAGGATTGAGGATTGAGAATTGAGGATTGAGGATTGATGGTTGAAGATTGAGGATTGGTCATTGAGGATTGAAGAATGAGGATTGAGGGTTGAGGGTTGAGGACTGAGGATTGCAGATTGGGTATTGAGGATTGAGGATTGAAGATTGAGGATTAAGGATTGAGGATTGGGGATTGAGGATTGAGGATTGAAGGTTGTGTCTTGAGGATTGAGGATTGACGTTTGAGGATTGAGGATTGAGAATTGAGAATTGAGGATTGAGGGTTGAGGATTGAGGACGAGGACAGACGGTTGAGGATTGAGGTTTGAGGTTTGATGATTGAGGATTGAGGACTGAGGTTTGAGGATTGAGGATTGAGGAAGGAGGATGAGGGCTGAGGGTTGAGGATTGAGGTCTGAGTATTGAATACTGAGAATTCAGGATATTCTATTGAGTATTGAGAATTGGGGATTGATGGATGAGTATTGAGGATTGAGGATTGAGTATTGAGGATTGAAGATTGAGGTTTGAGGATTGATAATTGAGAATTGAGGATGGAAGACTGGGGATTGGGTATTGAGAATTGAACGTTGAGGATTGAGGGTTGAGGATTGAGGATTGAGGATTGAAGATTGAAGATTCAATATTAATGATTGAAGATTGCGGATTGAGGATTGAGGGTTGTGGATTGAGGACGAGGACTGAGGGTTGAGTATTTGTGTTTGAAGTCTGAGGATTGGGGATTGAGGATTGAGAATTGAGGATTGAGGATTGAGGATTGAATATTGAGGACTGGGGACTGAGTGTTGAGGGCTGAGTGATGAGAATTGATGTTTGTGAATAGAGATTTGAAGATTGCAGATAGAGTATTGAGTAATGGAAACTGTGAATTGATGATATTCTATTGAGGATTGAGGATTGACAACTCATTGTAGAGGACCGAGGGCTGAAGATTGAGGATTCAGGATTGAGGATTCAGGATTGAGGTTTGAGGACTGAGGATTGAAGATTGAAGATTGAGGACTGAGTATTGAGGATTGAGGATTGAGTATTGAGGATTGAGGATGGAAGACTGAGGATTGGGTATTGAGGATTGAACGTTGAGGATTGAGGGTTGAGTATTGAGGATTGAGGATTGAAGATTGAAGATTGAATATTAATGATTGAAGATTGCGGATTGAGGATTGAGGGTTGTGGATTGAGGACGAGGACTGAGGGTTGAGTATTTGTGTTTGAAGTCTGAGGATTGAGGATTGAGGATTGAGAATTGAGGATTGAGGATTGAGGATTGAAGATTGAGAATTGAGGAGTGAGGACTGAGGATTGAAGATTGAGGATTGGGGATTGAGGACTGAGGATTGGCGATTGAGCATTGAGCATTGAGGATTGAGAAATGAGGATTGAGGATTGAAGATTGAGTATTGAGGATTGAAGATTGAGGATTGAGGATTGTGGATTGAAGATTGAGGACTGAGTGTTGATGGTTGCGTGATGAGAATTGATGTTTGTGGATTGAGATTTGAAGATTGAAGAATGGGGATTCAGTATTGAAAACTGTGAATTGAGGATATTCTATTGAGGATTGAGGATTGACAATTGATTGTTGAGGACTTATGGGTGAGGATTGAGGATTCACGTTTGAGGATTCAGGATTGACGTTTGAGGACTGAGGATTGAGGATTGAGGATTGAGGATTGAGGATTGATGGCTGAGGGTTGTGCGTTGAATATTGAGGATTGAGGATTGAGGATTGAGGATTGCGGATTGAGGATTGAAGATAGAGTATTGATGATTGAAGATTGAGGATTGAGGATTGGGGGTTGAGGTTTGAGGACGAGGACTGAGGGTTGAGTATTGATGTTTGAGGTCTGAGGATTGAGGATTGAGGATTGAGAATTGATGACTGAGGATTGAGGATTGAACATTGAGGATTGGGTGTTGAGGATTGAAGATTGTGGATTGAGGATTGATTATTGAGGATTGAGGATTGAAGATTGACTATTGAGTATTGAAGATTGAAGACTGAGGATTGAGCATTGAGGATTAAGGGTTGAGGGTTGAAGATTGAGGATTGGGTATTGCGGTTTGAACATAGAGGATTGAAGATTGAGGATTGGGTGTTGGGGATAGAAGAATGAGGATTGAGGATTGAGGATTGAGGATTGAGGATTGAGGATTGAAGATTCAGCATTGAGGACTGAAGATTGAGGGTTGAGGATTGACGATTGAGGATTGAAGATTGAGTATTGAGGATTGAAGATTGAGGATTGAGGACTGAGTATTGAGGGTTGAGGATTGAGGATTGACGATTGAGGATTGAAGACTGAGGATTGGGTATTGATGGTTGAACATTGAGGATTGAGGATTGAAGATTGAGTATTGAGGATTGAAGATTGACGATTGCGGATTGAGAATTGAGGATTGAGGATTGAGGAATGATCATTGAAGATTGAGTATTGACGATTGAACGTTGAGGGTTGTGGATTGAGGATTGAGGATTGAGGATTTAATATTGACGATTGGGGACTGAGTGTTGAGGGTTGAGTGATGAGAATTGATGTTTGTGGATAGAGATTTGAAGATTGCAGATTGAGTATTGAGTAATGAAAACTGTGAATTGATGATATTCTATTGAGGATTGGGGATTGACAACTGATTGTAGAGGACTGAGGGCTGAAGATTGAGGATTCAGTATCGGGGATTCAGGATTGAGGTTTGAGGACTGAGGATTAAGGATTGAGGATTGAGGATTGAGAATTGAGGATTGAGGATTGAAGATTGAGCATTGAAGATTGAGGATTGAAGAATGAGGATTGAGGATTGAGGATTGAGAATTGAGGATGAGGGCTGAGGTTTGAGGATTGAGGTTTGAGGTCTGAGGACTGAGAATTGAGGGTCGAGAATTGAGGATTGAGGATTGAGGATTGAAGATTGAGGATTGGGTATTGAGGATTGAAGAATGAGGATTGAGGATTGATGATTGGGGATTGAGGATTGAGGATTGAATATTGAGTACTCAGGATTGGAGGTTGGCGATTGAGGGTTGAGGATTGAGGATAGAGGATTGAAGATTGAGGATTGGGGACTGAGTGTTGAGGGTTGAGTGATGAGAATTGATGTTTGTGGATAGAGATTTGAAGATTTCAGGTTGAGTATTGAGTATTGAAACCTGTGAATTGAGGATATTCTATTGAGGATTGAGGACTGACAACTGATTGTTGAGGACTGAGGTCTGAAGACAGAGGATTCAGGTTTGAGGATTCAAGATTGAGGTTTGAGGACTGAGGATTGAGGATTGAGGATTGAGGATTGAGGATTGAGGATTGAGGATTGAAGATTGAGGTTTGGGTATTGAGGGTTGAACATTGAGGACTGTGGATTGAGTATTGAGGATTGAGAATTGAGGACTGAGGATTGAGGATTGAAGATTGAGTATTGGGTGTTGAGGATTGAGGGTTGTGGATTGAGGAAGAGGACTGAGGGTTGAGTATTGATGTTTGAGGTCTGAGGATTGAGGATTGAGGATTGAGGTTTGAGAATTGAGGACTGAGGGTTGAGGATTGAAGATTGAGGAATGGGTGTTGAGGATTGAGGAATGTGGAGTGAGGATTGAGGATTGAGTATTGAGGATTGAAGATTGAGTATTGACGATTGAAGATTGAGGATTGAGGATTGAGGATTGAGGATTGAGGGTTGAGGATTGAAGATTGGGGACTGGGTATTGCGGATTGCACATTGAGGATTGAAGATTGAGGATTGGGTGTTGAGGGTTGAAGAATGAGGATTGAGGATTGAGGATTGAGGATTGAGGATTGAGGATTGAAGATTCAGTATTGAGGATTGAAGATTGTGGATTAAGGATTGAGGATTGTGGATTGAAGATTGAGTATTGAGGATTGAAGATTGAGGATTGAGGACTGAGTATAGAGGATTGAGGATTGAGTATTGAGGATTGAGGGTGGAAGACTGAGGATTGGCTAATGAGGATTGAACGTTGAGGATTGAGGGTTGAGGATTGAGGATTGAGGATTGAAGATTGAAGATTGAGTATTGAGGATTGAAGATTGAGGATTGAGGATTGAGGGTTGAGGATTGAGGGTGAGGGCTGAGGGTTGAGGGTTGAGGTTTGAGGTTTGAGGACTGAGGACTGAGGATTGACGATTGAGAATTGAGGATTGAGGATTGAGTATTGTAGATTGAGGATCGGGTATTGAGGATTGAAGAATGTGGATTGAGGATTGAGGATTGAGGATTGAGGATTGAAGATTGAGGATTGAGGATTGAGGATTGAGGATTGAATATTGAGTATTGAGGATTGAAGATTGAGGATTGAGGATTGAGGGTTGAGGATTGAGGACGAGGACTGACGGTTGGGGATTGAGGTTTGAGGATTGAAGATTGAGGATTGAGGACTGAGGATTGAGGATTGAGGATTGAGCATTGTGGATTGAAGATTGAGGACTCGGGATTGAGGATTGGTGAGACAGGATTAAGGATTGAAGATTGGGGATTGAGGATCTAGGATTGGAGATTGGTTATTGAGGATTGAAGATTAAGGATTAAGGATTGAGTATTGAGAATTGAGAATTGAGTGTGAGGACTGAGGGTTGAGGATTTAGGTTTGAGGAGCGAGGATTGAGGATTGAGGATCGAGGACTGAGGATTGACGATTCAGTATTGAAGATTGAGGGTTGATCACTGAGGATTGAGGATTGAGGATTGAGGATTGAGTACTGAGGATTGAGGATTGAGGACTGAGTATTGAGGATTGAAGGTTGAGGATTGAGGATTGTGGATTGATGAATGAGGATGAGGGCTGAAGTTTGAGGATTGAAGATTGAGGCCTGAGGACTGAGGATTGAGGGTTGAGAATTGAGGATTGAGGATTGAGGATTGAAGACTGAGGATTGGGTATTGAGGATTGAAGAATGAGGATTGAGGATTGAGGATTGAGGATTGAGGATTGAGGATTGAGGATTGAAGATTGAGTATTCAGTATTGGAGGTTGACGATTGAGGATTGGTGACCGAGGATTGAGGATTGAGGACTGGAGATTGAGTACCGAGGATTGAAGATTGAGGATTGAGGATTGAGGATTGGGGATTGAGGATTGAATATTGAGGATTGGGGACTGAGTGTTGAGGGTTGAGTGCTGAGAATTGATGTTTGTGGGTACAGATTTGAAGATTGCAGGTTGAGTATTGAGCATTGAAACCTGTGAATTGAGGATATGCTATTGAGTGTTGAGGATTGACAACTGATTGTTGAGGACCGAGAGCTGAAGATTGAGGTTTCAGGATTGAGGATTCAAGATTGAGGTTTGAGGACTGAGGATTGAAGATTGAGGATTGAGGACTCAGTATTGAGGATTGAGGATTGAGTATTGAGGATTGAGGATGGAAGACTGGGGATTGGGTATTGAGGATTGAACGTTGAGGATTGTGGGTTGAGGATTGAGGATTGAGGATTGAAGATTGAAGATTCAATATTAATGATTGAATATTGCGGATTGAGGATTGAGGGTTGTGGATTGAGGACGAGGACTGAGGATTGAGTATTTGTGTTTGAAGTCTGAGGATTGAGGATTGAGGATTGAGAATTGAGGATTGAGGATTGAGGATTGAATATTGAGGACTGGGGACTGAGTATTGAGGATTGAGGATGGAAGACTGAGGATTGGATATTGAGGATTGAACGTTGAGGATTGAGGGTTGAGGATTGAGGATTGAGGATTGAAGATTGAAGATTGAATATTAATGATTGAAGATTGCGGATTGAGGATTGAGGGTTGTGGATTGAGGACGATGACTGAGGGTTGAGTATTTGTGTTTGAATTCTGAGGATTGAGGATTGAGGATTGAGAACTGAGGATTGAGGATTGAGGATTGAAGATTGAGGATTCGGTATTGAGGATTGAAGAATGAGGATTGAGGAGTGAGGACTGAGGATTGAGGATTGCAGTTTGAGTATTGAGGATTGAAGATTGAGGATTGAGGATTGAGGATTGAGGATTGAGGATTGAGCACTGAGGACTGAAGATTGAGTATTGAGGATTGAAGATTGAGGACTGAGGACTGAGGATTGAGGATTGAGGATTGAGGATTGAGGATTGAAGATTGAGGATTGGGGATTGAGGATTGGCGATTGAGTATTGAGCATTGACGATTGAGAATTGATGATTGTGGATTGAGTATTGAGGATTGAGGGTTGAGGATTGAAGATTGAATATTGATGATTGAAGATTGAGGATTGAGGATTGACGGTTGCGGATTGAGGACGAGGACTGAGGGTTGAGTATTGGTGTTTGAAGTCTGAGGATTGAGGATTCTGGATTGAGAATTGAGGATTGTGGATTGAGGATTGAAGATTGAGTATTCGGTATTGAGGATTGAAGAATGAGAATTGAGGAGTGAGGGCTGAGGATTGAGGATTGCAGTTTGAGTATTGAGGATTGAAGATTGAGGATTGAGGATTGAGGATTGAGGATTGAGGATTAAGGGTAGTGGATTGAAGGTTGAGGTTTGAGGATTGGCGATTGAGGATTGAGGATTGAAGATTGAGGATTGAGGATTGAGGATTGAGGATTGAAGATTGAGCATTGAGGATTGAGTGCTGAATATTGAGGATTGAGGATTGGGCATTGAATATTGGGGATTGAGATTTGAGGACGGAGGATGGAGGAATGAGGTTTGAGGATTGAGGATCGAGGATCGAGGACTGAGGATTGAGGATTGAGGATTGAGGGCTGAATGTTTAGGATTGAGGATTGAGGATTGGGCATTGAATATTGGGGATTGAGATTTGAGGACGGAGGATGGAGGAATGAGGTTTGAGGATTGAGGATTGAGGATCGAGGATTGAGGATTGAGGACTGAGGGTTGATGATTGAGAATTGAGGAATGAGCATTGAGGATTGAGTTTTGAGTATTGACATTTGAATACTGAAGATTGAGGATTGAGTATTTAAAACTGAGAATCGAGGGTATTCTATTGAGGATTGATCATTGAGGATTGTGGTTTGAGGATGGCGATTTGAAGGTTGAGGATTGTGTATTGAGGATTCAAGACTGAGTATTGAGAATATTGTATTGAGGATTGAGAATTGAGGATTGAGGATTGAGTAGTGAGGTTTGAGAATTGGGGATTGAAGATTGACGACTGAGGGTTGAGGACTGTGTATTGAGGATTGAGCATTGAGGATTGAAGGTTGATGATTGAGGACTGAAGGTTGGGGATTCAGGATTGAGTATTGAGTATTGAGTACTGATAATTGAGGATCGAGTTTTGTGAATTGATGATTGAGCATTGATTATTGATGATTGAAGTTTGAGGACTGACGATTGAGGATTGAGGATTGATGGTTACGGATTGCGGATTGAAGATTGAGGACTGAGATGTGAGGCTTGAGGATTGAGGTTTGGGGATTGAATATTGTAGATTGTGTATTGTTTATTGAAAACTGAGGATTCAAGACATTCTATTGAGGATTGAGCATTGAGGATTGAGGTTTGAGAATTGGGGTTTGAGAATGGCGATTTGAAGATTGTGGATTGAGGATTGAGGATTCAATACAGAGAATTGATGATATTGTATTGAGGATAGAGGATTGAGGACTGAGGATTGAGGATTGAGGATTGAGGATTGAGCAATGAGGATTGAGGATTGAGGATCGATGGCTGAGGATTGAGCATTGACGATTGAGGATTGAGGATTGAGGATTGAGGATTGAGGATTGAGGATTGAGGATTGAGGAATGAGGATTGAGGACTGAGGAGTGAGGATTGAGTACTGTCAATTTATGATTCACAATTGAATATTGAGTGCTGAGGCTTGAGGACTGAGGATTGAGGGTCGAGTATTGAGGATTGAGAATTGATGACTGAGGATTGAGGATTGAGGGTTGAGGATTGATTACTGAGGGTCGAGGATTGAGGATTGAGGATTGAAGATTGAGCACTGAGGATTGAGCGCTGAGGATTGAAGATTGAGGGCTGAGGGCTGAGGATTGAGTGTTGAGGGTTGAGGATTGAGGATTGATGGTTGAGCACTGAGGATGGAAGGTTGAGGATACAGGAATGATGATTGAGGATTGAGTACTGATAGATGAGGATTGAGAGTTGTTAATTGAGTATTGAGCATTGAATATTGAGGATTATAGTTCGAGGACTGAGGATTGAGGACTGAGGGGTGAGGATTGATGATTGAAGTCTGAGGACTGAGTGTGGAGGATTGAGTGTTGAGAATTGATGTTTGTGAATTCAGATATGAAGATTGAAGTTTGAGAGCTGAGTGTTGAGTATTGAGCATTCAATATTGAGGATTGAAGTTTTTTGACTGAGGATTGAAGATTGAGGATCGAGTATTAAGGTTTGAGCATTGAGGACTGAGATTTGAGGATTGAGATTTGAATATTGAAGATTGAGGATTGAGTATTGAAAACTGAGAATGGAGGATATTCTATAGAGGATTGAGAGTTGAGGATTGAGGATGGAGCATTGAGGATTGATGGTTGCTGATTGAGGGTTGAAGATTGAGGATTGAGGATTGATGATTGGGGATTGAGGACTGAGCGTTGAAGATTGAGGATTGAGCATTGAGGACTGAGGTTTGAGGTTTGACATTTGAGGACGCTGATTTGAGAATTGAGGATTGAAGTTTGAGGATTGAAGATTGTTGATTGAAGATTGAGGAATGAGGATTGAGGGCTGAGGAGTGAGGATTGAGTGCTGTGAATTTATGATTGACAATTGAATATTGAGTGCTGAGGCTTGAGGACTGAGGATTGAGGGTCGAGTATTGAGGATTGATGATGGCGGTCTGAGGGTTGAGGATTGTGTATTGAGGATTGACGATTGAGGATTGATTGTTGAGTATTGAGGATTGAAGATTGAGGATTCAGGACTGAGGATACAGCATTGAGGATTGAGGGCTGAGGGTTGAGGATTGAGTGTTGTGAATTGAGGATTGTGCATTGAATATTGAGGATTGAGATTTGAGGACTGAGGTTTGAACATTGACGATTGATGATTGTGGACTGAGGGTTGAGGATTGAGGATTGAGGATTGAGGATAGAGGATTGAGGATTGAGCATTGAGGATTGAGGGTTTTGAATTGAAGATTGAGGATATTGAATTGATGATTGAGGATTGAGGATTGTGGGTTGATTACTGAGGGTTGAGGATTGAGGACTGAGAATTGAGGATCGAGTATTGAGGATTGAGGATTGAGTACTGAGGATTGACGCTTGAGGACTGAGGATTGAGGATTCAAGATTGAGCATTGAGAATTGATGACTGAGGATTGAGGATTAAGGATTGAGGATTGATTACTGAAGGTTGAGCGTTGAGGATTGAGGATTGAAGACTGAGCATTGAGGATTGAGGTTTGAATGTTGAGGATCGAGGATTGAGCACGGAATATTGAGGATTGAGGTTTGAGGACTGCGGATCGAGGATTGAGGATTGAGGATTGAGGATTGAGGATTGAGGATTGAGGGTTGAGTATTGAGGATTGAGCATTGAGGACTGAGGGTTGAGGATTGAGGATGGAGGGTTGATTACTGAGGGTTGTGGATTGAGGATTGAGGATTGTGGATTGTGGATTGAGGCTCGAGGACAGATTATTGAGGATTGAGTATTGCAGATTGAAGATTGAGGATTGAGGATTGAGGATTGAGGATTAAGGGTTGAGGATTGAAGGTTGATGTTTGAGGATTGACGATTGAGGATTGAGGGTTGGGGATTGAGGATTGAGGATTGATGGTTGAGGATTAAGGATTGACGATTGAGGATTGAGAATTGAGGATTGAGGATTGAGAATCGATGATTGAGGATTGAGGATCGAGGATTGATGTTTGAGGATTGAGGATTGAGGATTGACGATTGAGGTTTAACGATTGAAGATTGAGTGTCGTGGACTGAGGGTTGAGGATCGAGGGTTGAAGATTGAGGGTTGAAGAATGAGGATTGAGGACTGACGATTGAAGATTGAGGCCTGAGTATTGAAAACTGAGACTTGAGGATATTCTATTGAGGATTGAAAATTGAGGATTGAGGATTGAGTATTGAGGATTAAGGGTTGAGGATTGAAGGTTGAGGTTTGAGGATTGAAGATTGTGGATTGAGGATTGGGGATCGAGGATTGAGTATCGATGTTTGAGGATTCAGCATTGACGATTGAGGATTGAGGATTGAGGATTGAGGATTGAGGATTGAGGATTGAGGATTGAGGATTGAGGATTGACGATTGATGGTTGAGGATTGAGGATTGATGATTGACTATTGAGGATTTAGGTCTGTGGACTGCGGATTGATGATAGAGGTTTGAGAAATGAGGATTGAGGATTGCGTATTGAGGATTAAGGATTGAGAATTGAGGGTCGAGGGTTGAAGATAGAAGATTGAGGTTTGAGGATTGTTGACTGAAGATTGAGGACTGAGTGTTGAGGATAGAGTATTGCGAACTGATGTTTGGGACCTGACATTTGAAGATTGAAGGTTGAGGATTGTGTATAGAATACTGAGAATTGAGGATTTCCTATTGAAGGCTGAGAATTGAGGATTGAGGATTGAGGAATGAGGATTGAGGATTGAGGATTGAGGATTGATGGTTGAGGATTAAGGATTGAAGATTGAGGATTCAGGATTGAGCATTGAGTATTGTGTACTGATAGTTGAGTGTTGAGTGTTGTGAGTTGAGGATTTAGCATTGAATATTGAGGATTGAAGTTTGAGGAATGAGGATGGAGGATTGAGGATTGAGGATTGAGGACTGAGGGTTGAGGATTGATGTTTGAGAATTGAGGATAGACAATTGAATATTGGGGATTGAGGCTTGAGGACTGCGGATTGAGGCTTGAGGATTGAGGATTGAGGATTGAGGACTGAGGACTGAGGATTGCGGATTGAGAACTGTGGATTCAGGATTGAGGACTGAGTGTTGAGGATTGAGAGTTGAGGATTGAGGATTGATAATTGAATATTGAGGATTGAGGCTTGAGGACTGAGGATTGAGGATTGAGGATTGAGTATTGAGGATTGAGGATTGAGGATTGAGGATTGACGGTTGACGATTTAAGATTGAAGATTGTGGATTGAGCATTTAGGATTGAATTCTGAGGACTGTGGGTTGAGGTGCGAGTGTCGAGAATTGATGTTTGATGTTTGAGATTTGAAGATTGAAGTTTGTGGATTGAGTATCGAAAACAGAGAATTGAGGATATTCTACTGAGTATTGAGGATTGAGGATTGAGGATTGAGGATTGATGGTTGAGTATTGAGGATTGAAGATTGAGGATCCAGGATTGATCATTGAGTATTGTGTTCTGATAGTTGAGGGTTGAGTGTTGTGAGTTGAGGATTGAGCATTGAATATTGAGGATTGAAGTTAGAGGAATGAGGATTGAGGATTGACGATTGATGATTGAGGACTGTGTGTTTGGGATTGAGGTTTGAGAATTGAGGATAGACAATTGAATATTGAGGACTGAGGCTTGATGACTGAGGATTGAGTCTTGAGGATTGAGGATTGAGGATTGAGGGTTGAGGATTGAGGATTGAGGATTGAGGATTGAGGATTGAGGAATGAGGATTGAGGTTGAGGATTGAGGATTGAGGACTGAGGGTTGAGGATTGAGGTTCGAGAATTGAGGATAGACAATTGAATATTGAGGATTGAGGCTTGAGGACTGCGGATTGAGGCTTGAGGATTGAGGATTGAGGATTGAGGATTGAGGATTGAGGATTAAGGGTTGAGGATTGAAGGTTGACGTTTGAGGATTGACGTTTGAGGATTGAGGATTGGGGATTGAGTATTGAGGATTGAGGGTTGAGGATTGAGGATTGAGGTTTGAGGATTGAGCATTGAGGATTGAGTGTTGAGGATTGAAGATTGAGGACTGAGGGTTGAGGATTGAGGTTTGAGAATTGAGGATAGACAATTGAATATTGAGGATTGAGGCTTGAGGACTGCGGATTGAGGCTTGAGGATTGAGGATTGAGGATTGAGGATTGAGGATTGAGGATTAAGGGTTGAGGATTGAAGGTTGACGTTTGAGGATTGACGTTTGAGGATTGAGGATTGGGGATTGAGTATTGAGTATTGAGGATTGAAGGTTGATGATTGAGTATTGAGGATTGTGGATTGAGGATTGAGGGTTGAGGATTGAAGGTTGAGTATTGAGGATTGAACATTGAGTATCGATGATTGAGGATTGATGACTGAGGATTGAGGATTGAGGATTGAGGATTGAGGATTGAGGATTGAAGATTGAAGATTGAGTATTGAGGATTGAAGATTTAGGATTGAGGATTGAGGATTGAGGATGGAGGATGAGGGCTGAGGGCTGAGGATTGAGGTTTGAGTATTGAATACTGAGAATTCAGGATATTCTATTGAGTATTGAGAATTGAGGATTGATGGTTGAGTATTGAGGGTTGAGGATTGAGTATTGAGGGTTGAAGATTGAGGTTTGAGGATTGAGGATTGAGAAGTGAGAATGAGGACTGAGGGTTGAGGATTGAGGTTTGAGGAACGAGGATTGAGGATTGAGAATTGACGACTGAGGATTGACGATTGAGTATTCACGATTGAGTATTGAGGATTGAGGGTTGATGACTGAGGATTGAGGATTGAGGACTGAGGATTGAGGATTGAGGATGATTGCTGAGGGCTGAGGATTGAGGTTTGCGGACTGAGGACTGAGGATTGAGGATTGAGAATTGAGGATTGAGGATTGAGGGTTGAAGATTGAGGATTGGTTATTGAGGATTGAAGAATGAGGATTGAGGGTTGAGGGTTGAGGACTGAGGATTGCAGATTGGGTATTGAGGATTGAGGATTGAAGGTTGAGGATTAAGGATTGAGGATTGGGGATTGAGGATTGAGGATTGAAGGTTGAGTATTGAGGATTGAACATTGAGTATCGATGATTGAGGATTGAGGACTGAGGATTGAAGGTTGAGGATTGAAGGTTGAGGACTGGGGATTGAGGATTGGCGATTGAGGATTGAGGACTGAGGATTGAGAATAGAGGATTGATTATTGAAGGTTGAGCATTGAGGATTAAAGATTGAGGATTGAGGATTGAGGACTGAAGATTGAGGACGGAGTGTTGAGTGTTGAGTGATGCGAATTGATGTTTGTAGACTGAGATTTGAAGATTGAAGATTGGGGATTGAGTACTGAAAACTGTGAATTGAGGATATTCTAATGAGGACTGAGGATTTACAATTGATTGTTGAGGACTGAGGGCTGAAGATTGAGGATTCAGGACTGAGGATTCGGAATTGAGGTTTGAGGACGAGGACCGACGGTTGAGGATTGAGGTTCGAGGATTGAGGATTGAGGACTGATGACTGAGGATTGGGGATTGAGGATTGAGCATTGAGGATTGAAGATTGAGAACTGGGGATTAAGGATTGAAGATTGAGTATTAAGGATTGGGGATTGGGGATTGAGGATCTAGGATTGGAGATTGATTATTGAGGATTTTAGATTGACGATTGAGGATTGAGGATTGAGAATTGAGAATTGAGGATTGAGGGTTGAGGATTGAGGACGAGGACTGACGGTTGAGGATTGAGGTTTGAGGCTTGATGATTGAGGATTGAGGACTGAGGATTGAAGATTGAGGGTTGAGGATTGCGCATTGAGGATTGAAGATTGAGTATTGGGAATTGAGGATTGAGGATTGAGGATTGAGTATTGAGGATTGAGGATTGAGGATTGTGGATTGTGGATTGAGTGTTGAGGATTGAAGATTGAGTATTGAGGATTGAAGGTTGAGTATTCAGGATTGAAGATTGACGATTGAGTATTGAAGATTGACGATTGATGACTGAGGATCGAGGATTGAGGATTGAGGATTGAGGATTGAGGATTGAAGATTGAAGATTGAGGATTGAGGATTGAAGATTGAGGATTGAGGATTGAGGATTGAGGATGGAGGATGCGGGCTGAGGGTTGAGGATTGAGGTTTGAGTATTGAATACTGAGAATTCAGGATATTCTATTGAGTATTGAGAATTCAGGATTGATGGTTGAGTATTGAGGATTGAGGATTGAGTATTGAGGATTGAAGGTTGATGATTGAGTATTGAGGATTGTGGATTGAGGATTGAGGGTTGAGGATTGAAGGTTGAGTATTCAGGATTGAAGATTGACGATTGAGTATTGAAGATTGAGGATTGATGACTGCGGATTGAGGATTGAGGATTGAGGATTGAGGATTGAGGATTGAAGATTGAAGATTGAGTATTGAGGATTGAAGATTGAGGATTGAGGATTGAGGATTGAGGATGGAGGATGAGGGCTGAGGGTTGAGGATTGAGGTTTGAGTATTGAATACTGAGAATTCAGGATATTCTATTGAGTATTGAGAATTGAGGATTGATGGTTGAGTATTGAGTATTGAGGATTGAGTATTGAGGAATGAAGATTGAGGTTTGAGGATTGAGGATTGAGAAGTGAGGATGAGGACTGAGTGTTGAGGATTGAGGTTTGAGGAACGAGGATTGAGGATTGAGAATTGACGACTGAGGATTGACGATTGAGTATTGACGATTGAGTATTGAGGATTGAGGGTTGATGACTGAGGATTGAGGATTGAGGACTGAGGATTGAGGATTGAGGATGATTGCTGAGGGCTGAGGATTGAGGTTTGCGGACTGAGGACTGAGGATTGAGGATTGAGAATTGAGGATTGAGGATGATGGTTGAAGATTGAGGATTGGTTATTGAGGATTGAAGAATGAGGATTGAGGGTTGAGGGTTGAGGACTGAGGATTGCAGATTGGGTATTGAGGATTGAGGATTGAAGATTGAGGATTGAGGATTGACGTTGAAGATTGAGTATTGAGGATTGAGGATTGATGACTGAGGATTGAGGATTAAGGATTGAAGATTGAGTATTCAGGATTGAGGATTGAGGCTTGAGGATTGAGGATTGAGGATTGAAGATTGAGGATTGTGGATTGAGGATTGAGGATTGAGGATTGAGTATTGAGGATTGAGGATTGAGGATTGTGGATTGTGGATTGAGTGTTGAGGATTGAAGATTGAGTATTGAGGATTGAAGGTTGAGTATTCAGGATTGAAGATTGAGAATTGAGGACTGAAGGTTGACGATTGAGTATTGAGGATTGAGCATTGATGACTGAGGATTGAGGATTGAGGATTGAGGATTGAGGACTGAAGATTGAGGATTGAGGACTGTGGACTGAGGGTTGAGGATTGAGGTTTGAGAAATGAGGATTGAGGATTGCGGATTGAGGATGAAGAATTGAGAATTGAGTGTCGAGGGTTGAAGATAGAAGATTGAGGTTTGAGGATTGTAGATTGAAGATTGAGGACAGAGTGTTGAGGGTAGAGTATTGCGAACTGATGTTTGGGACGTGAGATTTGAAGATTGAAGGTTGAGGGTTGTGTATAGAATACTGAGAACAGAGGATTTTCTATTGAGGGCTGAGAATTGAGGATTGAGGATAGAGGATTGAGGATTGAGGATTGAGGATTGAGGATTGAAGGTTGAGGATTAAGGATTGAAGATTGAGGACTCAGGATTGAGCATTGAGTATTGTGTACTGATAGTTGAGGGTTGAGTGTTGTGGGTTGAGGATTGAGCATTGAATATTGAAAATTGAAGTTTGAGGAATGAGGATTGAGTATTGAGGATTGAGGATTGAGGACTGCGGGTTGAGGATTGAGGTTTGAGAAATGAGGATAGACAATTGAATATTGAGGATTGAGGCTTGAGGACTGAGGATTGAGGCTTGAGGATTGAGGATTGAGGATTGAGGATAGATGGTTGAGGATTGCGGAATGAGGATTGAGGATTGAGTATTGAGGGCCGAGGATTGAAGATTGAAGATTAAGGACTGAGTATTCAGGATAGAGTGATGCGAGCTGATGTTTGTAGACTGAGATTTGAAGATTGAAGATTGGGGATTGAGTACTGAAAACTGTGAATTGAGGATATTCTAATGAGGACTGAGGATTTACAATTGATTGTTGAGGACTGAGGGCTGAAGATTGAGGATTCAGTACTGAGGATTCGGGATTGAGGTTTGAGGACGAGGACCGACGGTTGAGGATTGAGGTTTGAGGATTGAGGATTGAGGACTGATGACTGAGGATTGGGGATTGAGGATTGAGCATTGAGGATTGAAGATGGAGGACTGGGGATTAAGGATTGAATATTGAGTATTAAGGATTGGGGATTGGGGATTGAGGATCTAGGATTGGAGATTGATTATTGAGGATTGAAGATTGACGATTGAGGATAGAGGATTGAGAATTGAGAATTGAGGATTGAGGGTTGAGGATTGAGGATTGAGGATTGTGTATTGAGGATTGAAGAATGAAGATTGACGATTGAGGATTGGGAATTGGGGATTGAAGATTGAGTATTGAGGATTGAAGGTTGATGATTGAGTATTGAGGACTGTGGATTGAGGATTGAGGGTTGAGGATTGAAGGTTGAGTATTGACGATTGAACATTGAGAATCGATGATTGAGGATTGAGGACTGAGGATTGAAGGTTGAGGATTGAAGGTTGAGGATTGGGGATTGAGGATTGACGATTGAGGATTGAGGATTGAGGATTGAGGATTGAGGATTGAAGATTGAAGATTGAGTATTGAGGATTGAAGATTGAGGATTGAGGATTGAGGATTGAGGATTGAGGATCGATTATTGAATATTGAGGATTGAGACTTGAGGACTGAGGATTGAGGATTGAGTATTGAGGGCCGAGGATTGAAGATTGAAGATTAAGGACTGAGTATTGAGGATAGAGTGTTGCGAATTGATGTTTGGGAACTGAGATTTGAAGATTGTAGATTGAGGATTGAGTATTGAAAACTGAGAATTGAGGATTTTCTATTGAGGGCAGAGAATTGAGGATTGAGGATTGAGGATTGAGGATTGATGGTTGAGGATTCAGGATTGACGATTGAGGTTTGAAGATTGAGGATTGAGGACTGACGATTGAAGATTGAGGACTGAGTACTGAAAACTGAGAATTGAGGATATTATATTGAGGATTGAAAATTCAGGACTGAGGATTGAGGATTGAGGATCAAGAGTTGAGGATTGAAGGTTGATGTTTGAGGATTGGCGATGGAGGATTGAGGATTGGGGATTGAGGAGTGTGGATTGATGGTTGAGGATTGAGGATTGACGATTGAGGATTGAGGATTGAGGATTGAGGATTGAGGATTGAGGATCGATTATTGAATATTGAGGATTGAGACTTGAGGACTGAGGATTGAGGATTGAGGATTGAGGATTGACGGTTGTTGATTTAAGATTGAAGATTGAGGATTGAGCATTGAGGGTTAAATATTCAGGACTGTGGGTTCAGGTTCGAGTGTTAAGAATTGATGTTTGAGGTTTGAGATTTGAAGATTGAAGATTGGGGATTGATTACTCAAAACTGTGAATTGAGGATATTCTAATGAGGACTAAGGATATACAATTGATTGTTGAGGACTCAGGGCTGAAGATTGAGGATTCAGGACTGAGGATTCGGGATTGAGGTTTGAGGACGAGGACCGACGGTTGAGGATTGAGGTTTGAGGATTGAGGACTGGGGATTGAGGATTGAAGATTGAGGATTAAGCATTGAGGATTGGGGATTGAGGATCTAGGATTGGAGATTGATTATTCAGGATTCAAGATTGAGGATTGAGGATTGAGGATTGATAATTGTGAATTGAGGATGAGGACTGAGGCTTGAGGATTGAGGTTTGAGGAATGAGGATTGAGGATCGAGGATTGAGGATTAAGGATTGAGGATTGAGTTATGAAGATTGAGTATTCATGACTGATGATTGAGGATTGAGGATTGATGATTGAGGATTGAGGACTGAGCATTGAGAATAGAGGATTGAGGATTGAAGATTGAGTATTGAGGATTAAAGATTGAGGATTGAGGATTGAGGACTGAAGATTGAGGACTGAGTGTTGAGTGTTGAGTGATGCGAATTGATGTTTGTAGACTGAGATTTGAAGATTGAAGATTGGGGATTGAGTACTCAAAACTGTGAATTGAGGATATTCTAATGAGGACTGAGGATTTACAATTGATTGTTGAGGACTGAGGGCTGAAGATTGAGGATTCAGAACTGAGGATTCGGGATTGAGGTTTGAGGACGAGGACCGACGGTTGAGGATTGAGGTTTGAGGATTGAGGATTGAGGACTGATGACTGAGGATTGGGGATTGAGGATTGAGCATTGAGGATTGAAGATTGAGGACTGGGGATTAAGGATTGAAGATTGAGTATTAAGGATTGGGGATTGGGGATTGAGGATCTAGGATTGGAGATTGATTATTGAGGATTTTAGATTGACGATTGAGGATTGAGGATTGAGAATTGAGAATTGAGGATTGAGGGTTGAGGATTGAGGACGAGGACTGACGGTTGAGGATTGAGGTTTGAGGTTTGATGATTGAGGATTGAAGACTGAGGATTGAAGATTGAGTATTGATGATTGAGGATTGAGTATAGAGGATTGAGGATTGAAGATTGAGGTTTGAGGATTGAGGATTGAGAATTGGGGATGAGGACTGAGGGTTGAGGATTGAGGTTTGAGGAACGAGGATTGAAGATTGAGAATTGAGGACTGAGGATTGACGATTGAGTATTGAGGATTGTGGATTGATGACTGAGGATTGAGGATTGAGGATTGAGGATTGAGGACTGAAGATTGAGGATTGAGGACTGTGGACTGAGGGTTGAGGATTGAGGTTTGTGAAATGAGGATTGAGGATTGCGGATTGAGGATTAAGAATTGAGAATTGAGAATTGAGGGTCGAGGGTTGAAGATAGAAGATTGGGGTTTGAGGATTGTAGATTGAAGATTGAGGACAGAGTGTTGAGGGTAGAGTATTGCGAACTGATGTTCGGGACGTGAGATTTGAAGATTGAAGGTTGAGGATTGTGTATAGAATACTGAGAACTGAGGATTCTACATTGAGGGCTGAGAATTGAGGATTGAGGATTGAGGATTGAGGATTGAGGATTGAGGATTGAGGATTGAAGGTTGAGGATTAAGGATTGAAGATTGAGGACTCAGGATTGAGCATTGAGTATTGTGTACTGATAGTTGAGGGTTGAGTGTTGTGAGTTGAGGATTGAGCATTGAATATTGAGAATTGAAGTTTGAGGAATGAGGATTGAGGATTGAGGATTGAGGATTGAGGACTGCGGGTTGAGGATTGAGGTTTGAGAATTGAGGATAGACAATTGAATATTGAGGATTGAGGCTTGAGGACTGAGGATTGAGGCTTGAGGATTGAGGATTGAGGATTGAGGATAGATGGTTAAGGATTGCGGAATGAGGATTGAGGATTGAGGATTGAGGATCGATTACACTGTTCGACAAATTTTGACTTTTCTTTGATTTTGTAATCGTGAATAAACATTTCTTATAGACTTCGACGTGCTGATTACGAATCTGCAAACCGTTTTCCCCCATAACGTACAGTTTTTGAAAAAATCAATTTTGAAGAAAATGACAAATTTTTAACTTTGGTATTTTTTTCTGCTTTTAACATAGTAGTTATTTAGTTGCTCTTTGCACGAAATGATTCTGTGGACTCTCCCGAATAAAATAATATAAATAGTTATTAGATTATAAACATCGAAATAGGTTTAAATAACAATTAAAGTGAAAAGGACACCTAAAACGCACCCATTTCTGCTGATATTTTTCACTTTATTTCAAAAAGTAAGGGTCTAGGAGAAAATTTGACTATATCACGCGATAGAGCAAACCTTTCTACTAAGGAAAGCATCAAGCGAATGTCCAAAATTATTTTTTATTTCAATATAGAAATAAAATAGTTTGGCGAAACGCGCGGCGGCGGCAGTGGTACTCAATGGCAACGGCGCGCGCGGAGGACGCTTCGCCTACCGCCTGCCGTTCAGCGGCCCCTATACGCATTGACGTCATTGAGTACCACTGTCTCCGCCGCGCATTTCGCCAAACTATTTTATTTCTATATTGAAATAAAAAATAATTTTGGACATTCGCTTGATGCTTTCCTTAGTAGAAAGATTTACTCTATCGCGTGATATAGTCAAATTTTCTCCTAGACCCTTACTTTTTGAAATAAAGTGAAAACTATCAGCAAAAATGGGTGCGTTTTGGGTGTCCTTTTCACTTTAATTGTTATTTAAACCTATTTCGATGTTTATAATCTAATAACTATTTATATTATTTTATTCGGGAGAGTCCACAGAATCATTTCGTGCAAAGAGCAACTAAATAACTACTACGGTAAAAGCAGAAAAAAATCCCAAAGTTGAAAATTTGTCATTTCCTTCAAAATTGATTTTTTCAAAAACTGTACGTTCTGGGAAAAAACGGGTTGCAGATTCGTAATCAGCACGTCGAAGTCTATAAGAAATGTTTATTCACGTTCACAAAATCAGACCCGTGTTGAACAGTGTTATTGAATATTGAGGATTGAGACTTGAGGACTGAGGATTGAGGATTGAGGATTGAGAATTGAGAGTTGTTGATTTAAGATTGAAGATAGAGGATTGAGCATTGAGGGTTAAATATTCAGGACTGCGGGTTGAGGTTCGAGTGTTAAGAATTGATGTTTGAGGTTTGAGATTTGAAGATTGAAGATTGTGGATTGAGTATTCATAACTGAGAATTGAGGATATTCTACTGAGGACTGAGGTTTGAGGATTGAGTATTGAGGATTGATGGTTGAGACTGTTGGTTGAGGATTGAGCGTTGAGGATTGAGGATTGAATATTGAGGATTGAGGATTGAAGATTGAGGATTGAGGATTGATGTTGAAGATTGAGTATTGAGGATTGATGACTGAGGATTGAGGATTGAGGACTGAGGATTGAGGATTGAGGATGATTGCTGAGTGCTGAGGATTGAGGTTTGCGGACTGAGGACTGAGGATTGAGGATTGAGAATTGAGGATTGAGGATTGAGGGTTGAAGATTAAGGATTGGTTATTGAGGATTGAAGAATGAGGATTGAGGGTTGAGGGTTGAGGACTGAGGATTGCAGATTGGGTATTGAGGATTGAGGATTGATGATTGAGGATTGAGGATTGATGTTGAAGTTTGAGTATTGAGGATTGAGGATTGATGACTGAGGATTGAGGATTGAGGATTGAAGATTGAGTATTCAGGATTGAGGATTGAGGCTTGAGGATTGAGGATTGAGGATTGAAGATTGAGGATTGTGGATTGAGGATTGAGGATTGAGGATTGAGTATTGAGGATTGAGGATTGAGGATTGTGGATTGTGGATTGAGTGTTGAGGATTGAAGATTGAGTATTGAGGATTGAAGGTTGAGTATTCAGGATTGATGATTGACGATTGAGTATTGAAGATTGAGGATTGATGACTGAGGATTGAGGATTGAGGATTGAGGATTGAGGATTGAAGATTGAAGATTGAGGATTGAGGTTTGAAGATTGAGGATTGAGGATTGAGGATTGAGGATGGAGGATGAGGGCTGAGGGTTGAGGATTGAGGTTTGAGCATTGAATACTGAGAATTCAGGATATTCTATTGAGTATTGAGAATTGAGGATTGATGGTTGAGTATTGAGGATTGACGATTGAGTATTGAGGATTGAAGGTTGATGATTGAGTATTGAGGATTGTGGATTGAGGATTGAGGGTTGAGGATTGAAGGTTGAGTATTGAGGATTGAACATTGAGTATCGATGATTGAGGATTGATGACCGAGGATTGAGGATTGAGGATTGAGGGTTGAGGATTGAGGATTGAAGATTGAAGATTGAGTATTGAGGATTCAAGATTGAGGATTGAGGATTGAGGATTGAGGATGGAGGATGAGGGCTGAGGGTTGAGGATTGAGGTTTGAGTATTGAATACTGAGAATTCAGGATATTCTATTGAGTATTGAGAATTGAGGATTGATGGTGTGTATTTAGGATTGAGGATTGAGTATTGAGGATTGAAGATTGAGGTTTGAGGATTGAGGATTGAGAAGTGAGGATGAGGACTGAGGGTTGAGGATTGAGGTTTGAGGAACGAGGATTGAGGATTGAGAATTGACGACTGAGGATTGACGATTGAGTATTGACGATTGAGTATTGAGCATTGAGGATTGATGACTGAGGATTGAGGATTGAGGACTGAGGATTGAGGATTGAGGATGATTGCTGAGTGCCGAGGATTGAGGTTTGCGGACTGAGGACTGAGGATTGAGGATTGAGAATTGAGGATTGAGGATTGAGTGTTGAAGATTGAGGATTGGTTATTGAGGATTGAAGAATGAGGATTGAGTGTTGAGGGTTGAGGACTGAGGATTGCAGATTGGGTTTTGAGGATTGAGGATTGAAGATTGAGGATTAAGGATTGAGGATTGGGGATTGAGGATTGAGGATTGAAGGTTGAGTATTGAGGATTGAAGATTGACGTTTGAGGATTGAGGATTGAGAATTGAGGATTGAGGATTGAGGGTTGAAGATTAAGGATTGGTTATTGAGGATTGAAGAATGAGGATTGAGGGTTGAGGGTTGAGGACTGAGGATTGCAGATTGGGTATTGAGGATTGAGGATTGATGATTGAGGATTGAGGATTGATGTTGAAGTTTGAGTATTGAGGATTGAGGATTGATGACTGAGGATTGAGGATTGAGGATTGAAGATTGAAGATTGAGGATTGAGGTTTGAAGATTGAGGATTGAGGATTGAGGATTGAGGATGGAGGATGAGGGCTGAGGGTTGAGGATTGAGGTTTGAGTATTGAATACTGAGAATTCAGGATATTCTATTGAGTATTGAGAATTGAGGATTGATGGTTGAGTATTGAGGATTGACGATTGAGTATTGAGGATTGAAGGTTGATGATTGAGTATTGAGGATTGTGGATTGAGGATTGAGGGTTGAGGATTGAAGGTTGAGTATTGAGGATTGAACATTGAGTATCGATGATTGAGGATTGATGACCGAGGATTGAGGATTGAGGATTGAGGGTTGAGGATTGAGGATTGAAGATTGAAGATTGAGTATTGAGGATTCAAGATTGAGGATTGAGGATTGAGGATTGAGGATGGAGGATGAGGGCTGAGGGTTGAGGATTGAGGTTTGAGTATTGAATACTGAGAATTCAGGATATTCTATTGAGTATTGAGAATTGAGGATTGATGGTGTGTATTTAGGATTGAGGATTGAGTATTGAGGATTGAAGATTGAGGTTTGAGGATTGAGGATTGAGAAGTGAGGATGAGGACTGAGGGTTGAGGATTGAGGTTTGAGGAACGAGGATTGAGGATTGAGAATTGACGACTGAGGATTGACGATTGAGTATTGACGATTGAGTATTGAGCATTGAGGATTGATGACTGAGGATTGAGGATTGAGGACTGAGGATTGAGGATTGAGGATGATTGCTGAGTGCTGAGGATTGAGGTTTGCGGACTGAGGACTGAGGATTGAGGATTGAGAATTGAGGATTGAGGATTGAGTGTTGAAGATTGAGGATTGGTTATTGAGGATTGAAGAATGAGGATTGAGTGTTGAGGGTTGAGGACTGAGGATTGCAGATTGGGTTTTGAGGATTGAGGATTGAAGATTGAGGATTAAGGATTGAGGATTGGGGATTGAGGATTGAGGATTGAAGGTTGAGTATTGAGGATTGAAGATTGACGTTTGAGGATTGAGGATTGAGAATTGAGAATTGAGGATTGAGGGTTGAGGATTGCGGACGAGGACAGACGGTTGAGGATTGAGGTTTGAGGTTTGATGATTGAGGATTGAGGACTGAGGTTAGATGATTGAGGATTGAGGATGGAGGATGAGGGCTGAGGGTTGAGGATTGAGGTCTGAGTATTGAATACTGAGAATTCAGGATATTCTATTGAGTATTCAGAATTGAGGATTGATGGATGAGTATTGAGGATTGAGGATTGAGTATTGAGGATTGAAGATTGAGGTTTGAGAATTGAGAATTGAGAATTGAGAATGGAGGATAGAGGATTGAGGATTGAGGACTGGGTATTGAGGATTGAAGAATGAGGATTGACGATTGAGGATTGGGAATTGGGGACTGAAGATTGAGTATTGCGGATTGAAGGTTGATGATTGAGTATTGAGGATTGTGGATTGAGGATTGAGGGTTGAGGATTGAAGGTTGAGTATTGAGGATTCAACATTGAGTATCGATGATTGAGGATTGAGGACTGAGGATTGAAGGTTGAGGATTGAAGGTTGAGGATTGGGGATTGAGGATTGGCGATTGAGGATTGAGGACTGAGCATTGAGAATAGAGGATTGAGGATTGAAGATTGAGTACCGAGGATTAATGATTGAGGATTGAGGATTGAGGACTGAAGATTGAGGACTGAGTGTTGAGTGTTGAGTGATGCGAATTGATGTTTGTAGACTGTGATTTGAAGACTGAAGATTGGGGATTGAGTACTCAAAACTGTGAATTGAGGATATTCTAATGAGGACTGGGGATATACAATTGATTGTTGAGGACTGAGGGCTGAAGATTGAGGATTCAGGACTGAGGATTCGGGATTGAGGTTTGAGGACGAGGACCGACGGTTGAGGATTGAGGTTTGAGGATTGAGGATTGAGGACTGATGACTGAGGATTGAGGATTGAGGATTGAGCATTGAGGATTGAAGATTGAGGACTGGGGATTAAGGATTGAAGATTGAGTATTAAGGATTGGGGATTGGGGATTGAGGATCTAGGATTGGAGATTGACTATTGAGGATTGAAGATTGACGATTGAGGATTGAGGATTGAGAATTGAGAATTGAGGATTGAGGTTTGAGGATTGAGCACGAGCACTGACGTTTGAGGATTGAGGTTTGAGGTTTGATGATTGAGGATTGAAGACTGAGGATTGAGGATTGAGTATTGAGGATTGAGCATTGAGGATTGAAGATTGAGGACTGGGGATTGAGGATTGAAGATTGAGGATTAAGGATTGAGGATTGGGGATTGAGGATCTAGGATTGGAGATTGATTATTCAGGATTGAAGATTGAGGATTGAGGATTGAGGATTGATAATTGTGAATTGAGGATGAGGACTGAGGCTTGAGGATTGAGGTATGAGGAATGAGGATTGAGGATTGAGGATTGAGGATTAAGGATTGAGGATTCAGTTATGAAGATTGAGTATTCATGACTGATGATTGAGGATTGAGGACTGAGGATTGAGGATTGAGGATTGAAGATTGAGTATTGATGATTGAGGATTGAGTATTGAGGGTTGAGGATTGAAGATTGAGGTTTGAGGATTGAGGATTGAGAATTGAGGATGAGGACTGAGGGTTGAGGATTGAGGTTTGAGGAACGAGGATTGAAGATTGAGAATTGAGGACTGAGGGTTGACGATTGAGTATTGAGGATTGAGCATTGATGACTGAGGATTGAGGATTGAGGATTGAGGATTGAGGACTGAAGATTGAGGATTGAGGACTGTCGACTGAGGGTTGAGGATTGAGGTTTGAGAAATGAGGATTGAGGATTGCGGATTGAGGATTAAGAATTGAGAATTGAGTGTCGAGGGTTGAAGATAGAAGATTGAGGTTTGAGGATTGTAGATTGAAGATTGAGGACAGAGTGTTGAGGGTAGAGTATTGCGAACTGATGTTTGGGACGTGAGATTTGAAGATTGAAGGTTGAGGGTTGTGTATAGAATACTGAGAACAGAGGATTTTCTATTGAGGGCTGAGAATTGAGGATTGAGGATAGAGGATTGAGGATTGAGGATTGAGGATTGAGGATTGAAGGTTGAGGATTAAGGATTGAAGATTGAGGACTCAGGATTGAGCATTGAGTATTGTGTACTGATAGTTGAGGGTTGAGTGTTGTGGGTTGAGGATTGAGCATTGAATATTGAAAATTGAAGTTTGAGGAATGAGGATTGAGGATTGAGGATTGAGGATTGAGGACTGCGGGTTGAGGATTGAGGTTTGAGAATTGAGGATAGACAATTGAATATTGAGGATTGAGGCTTGAGGACTGAGGATTGAGGCTTGAGGATTGAGGATTGAGGATTGAGGATAGATGGTTGAGGATTGCGGAATGAGGATTGAGGATTGAGTATTGAGGGCCGAGGATTGAAGATTGAAGATTAAGGACTGAGTATTCAGGATAGAGTGATGCGAGCTGATGTTTGTAGACTGAGATTTGAAGATTGAAGATTGGGGATTGAGTACTGAAAACTGTGAATTGAGGATATTCTAATGAGGACTGTGGATTTACAATTGATTGTTGAGGACTGAGGGCTGAAGATTGAGGATTCAGTACTGAGGATTCGGGATTGAGGTTTGAGGACGAGGACCGACGGTTGAGGATTGAGGTTTGAGGATTGAGGATTGAGGACTGATGACTGAGGATTGGGGATTGAGGATTGTGCATTGAGGATTGAAGATGGAGGACTGGGGATTAAGGATTGAAGATTGAGTATTAAGGATTGGGGATTGGGGATTGAGTATCTAGGATTGGAGATTGATTATTGAGGATTGAAGATTGACCATTGAGGATAGAGGATTGAGAATTGAGAATTGAGGATTGAGGGTTGAGGATTGAGGATTGAGGATTGTGTATTGAGGATTGAAGAATGAAGATTGACGATTGAGGATTGGGAATTGGGGATTGAAGATTGAGTATTGAGGATTGAAGGTTGATGATTGAGTATTGAGGACTGTGGATTGAGGATTGAGGGTTGAGGATTGAAGGTTGAGTATTGACGATTGAACATTGAGAATCGATGATTGAGGATTGAGGACTGAGGATTGAAGGTTGAGGATTGAAGGTTGAGGATTGGGGATTGAGGATTGACGATTGAGGATTGAGGACTAAGGATTGAGAATAGAGGATTGAGGATTGAATATTGAGTATTGAGGATTAAAGATTGAGGATTGAGGATTGAGGACTGAAGATTGAGGACTGAGTGATGAGTGTTGAGTGATGCGAATTGATGTTTGTAGACTGAGATTTGAAGATTGAAGATTGGGGATTGAGTACTGAAAACTGTGAATTGAGGATATTCTAATGAGGACTGAGGATTTACAATTGATTGTTGAGGACTGAGGGCTGAAGATTGAGGATTCAGGACTGAGGATTCGGGATTGAGGTTTGAGGACGAGGACCGACGGTTGAGGATTGAGGAACGAGGATTGAAGATTGAGAATTGAGGACTGAGGATTGACGATTGAGTATTGAGGATTGAGGATTGATGGCTGAGGGTTGAGGATTGAGGATTGAAGATTGAGTATTCAGGATTGAGGATTGAGGCTTGAGGATTGAGGATTGAGGATTGAAGGTTGAGGATTGGGGATTGAGGATTGAGGATTGAGGATTGAGTATTGAGGATTGAGGATTGAGGATTGAGGATTGAGGATTGAGGATTGAAGATTGAAGATTGAGTATTGAGGATTGAAGATTGAGGATTGAGGATTGAGGATTGAGGATTGAGGATCGATTATTGAATATTGAGGATTGAGACTTGAGGACTGAGGATTGAGGATTGAGTATTGAGGGCCGAGGATTGAAGATTGAAGATTAAGGACTGAGTATTGAGGATAGAGTGTTGCGAATTGATGTTTGGGAACTGAGATTTGAAGATTGTAGATTGAGGATTGAGTATTGAAAACTGAGAATTGAGGATTTTCTATTGAGGGCAGAGAATTGAGGATTGAGGATTGAGGATTGAGGATTGATGGTTCAGGATTCAGGATTGACGATTGAGGTTTGAAGATTGAGGATTGAGGACTGACGATTGAAGATTGAGGACTGAGTACTGAAAACTGAGAATTGAGGATATTATATTGAGGATTGAATATTCAGGACTGAGGATTGAGGATTGAGGATCAAGAGTTGAGGATTGAAGGTTGATGTTTGAGGATTGGCGATGGAGGATTGAGGATTGGGGATTGAGGAGTGTGGATTGATGGTTGAGGATTGAGGATTGACGATTGAGGATTGAGGATTGAGGATTGAGGATTGAGGATTGAGGATCGATTATTGAATATTGAGGATTGAGACTTGAGGACTGAGGATTGAGGATTGAGGATTGAGGATTGACGGTTGTTGATTTAAGATTGAAGATTGAGGATTGAGCATTGAGGGTTAAATATTCAGGACTGTGGGTTCAGGTTCGAGTGTTAAGAATTGATGTTTGAGGTTTGAGATTTGAAGATTGAAGATTGTGGATTGAGTAATCGTAACTGAGAATTGAGGATATTCTACTGAGGACTGAGGTTTGAGAATTGAGGAGTGAGGATTGGTGGTTGAGACTGTAGGTTGAGGATTGAGCGTTGAGGATTGAGGATTGAATATTGAGGATTGAGGTTTGAAGATTGAGGATTGAGGATTGATGTTGAAGATTGAGTATTGAGGATTGAGGATCGATGACTGAGGATTGAGGATTGAGGATTGAAGATTGAGTATTCAGGATTGAGGATTGAGGCTTGAGGATTGAGGATTGAGGATTGAAGATTGAGGATTGGGGATTGAGGATTGAGGATTGAGGATTGAGTATTGAGGATTGAGGATTGAGGATTGTGGATTGTGGATTGAGTGTTTAGGATTGAAGATTGAGTATTGAGGATTGAAGGTTGAGTATTCAGGATTGAAGATTGACGATTGAGTATTGAAGATTGAGGATTGATGACTGAGGATTGAGGATTGAGGATTGAGGATTGAGGATTGAGGATTGAAGATTGAAGATTGAGGTTTGAGGATTGAGAATTGAGAATTGAGGATGGAGGATAGAGGATTGAGGATTAAGGATTGGGTGTTGAGGATTGAAGAATGAGGATTGACGATTGAGGATTGGGAATTGAGGACTGAAGATTGAGTATTGAGGATTGAAGGTTGATGATTGAGTATTGAGGATTGTGGACTGAGGATTGAGAGTTGAGGATTGAAGGTTGAGTATTGAGGATTGAACATTGAGTATCGATGATTGAGGATTGAGGACTGACGACTGAAGTTTGAGGATTGAAGGTTGAGGATTGGGGATTGAGGATTGGCGATTGAGGATTGAGGTCTGAGGATTGAGAATAGGGGATTGATTATTGAAGATTGAGTATTGAGGATTAAAGATTGAGGATTGAGGATTGAGGACTGAATATTGAGGACGGAGTGTTGAGTGTTGAGTGATGCGAATTGATGTCTGTAGACTGAGATTTGAAGATTGAAGATTGGGGATTGAGTACTGAAAACTGTGAATTGAGGATATTCTAATGAGGACTGAGTATTTACAATTGATTGTTGAGGACTGACGGCTGAAGATTGAGGATTCAGGACTGAGGATTCGGGATTGAGGTTTGAGGACGAGAACCGACGATTGAGGATTGAGGTTTGAGGATTGAGGATTGAGGACTGATGACTGAGGATTGGGGATTGAGGATTGAGCATTGAGGATTGAAGATTGAGGACTGGGGATTAAGGATTGAAGATTGAGTATTAAGGATTGGGGATTGGGGATTGAGGATCTAGAATTGGAGATTGATTATTGAGGATTTTAGATTGACGATTGAGGATTGAGGATTGAGAATTGAGAATTGAGGATTGAGGGTTGAGGATTGAGGACGAGGACTGTCGGTTGAGGATTGAGGTTTGAGGTTTGATGATTGAGGATTGAGGACTGAGGATTGAGGATTGAGGATTGAGGATTGAGCATTGAGGATTGAAGATTGAGGATTGAAGATTGAAGATTGAGGTTTGAGGATTGAGAATTGAGAATTGAGGATGGAGGATAGAGGATTGAGGATTGAGGATTGGGTGTTGAGGATTGAAGAATGAGGATTGACGATTGAGGATTGGGAATTGAGGACTGAAGATTGAGTATTGAGGATTGAAGGTTGATGATTGAGTATTGAGGATTGTGGACTGAGGATTGAGAGTTGAGGATTGAAGGTTGAGTATTGAGGATTGAACATTGAGTATCGATGATTGAGGATTGAGGACTGACGATTGAAGTTTGAGGATTGAAGGTTGAGGATTGGGGATTGAGGATTGGCGATTGAGGATTCAGGACTGAGGATTGAGAATAGAGGATTGATTATTGAAGATTGAGTATTGAGGATTAAAGATTGAGGATTGAGGATTGAGGACTGAATATTGAGGACGGAGTGTTGAGTGTTGAGTGATGCGAATTAATGTTTGTAGACTGAGATTTGAAGATTGAAGATTGGGGATTGAGGATTGAAGATTGAGGATTAAGGATTGAGGATTAGGGATTGAGGATCTAGGATTGGAGATTGATTATTCAGGATTGAAGATTGAGGATTGAGGATTGAGGATTGATAATTGTGAATTGAGGATGAGGACTGAGGCTTGAGGATTGAGGTTTGAGGAATGAGGATTGAGGATTGAGGATTGAGGATTAAGGATTGAGGATTCAGTTATGAAGATTGAGTATTCATGACTGATGATTGAGGATTGAGGATTGAGGATTGAGGATTGAGGATTGAAGATTGAGTATTGATGTTTGAGGATTGAGTATTGAGGGTTGAGGATTGAAGATTGAGGTTTGAGGATTGAGGATTGAGAATTGAGGATGAGGACTGAGGGTTGAGGATTGAGGTTAAAGGAACGAGGATTGAAGATTGAGAATTGAGGACTGAGGGTTGACGATTGAGTATTGAGGATTGAGCATTGATGACTGAGGATTGAGGATTGAGGATTGAGGATTGAGGACTGAAGATTGAGGATTGAGGACTGTGGACTGAGGGTTGAGGATTGAGGTTTGAGAAATGAGGATTGAGGATTGCGGATTGAGGATTAAGAATTGAGAATTGAGGGTCGAGGGTTGAAGATAGAAGATTGAGGTTTGAGGATTGTAGATTGAAGATTGAGGACAGAGTGTTGAGGGTAGAGTATTGCGAACTGATGTTTGGGACGTGAGATTTGAAGATTGAAGGTTGAGGGTTGTGTATAGAATACTGAGAACAGAGGATTTTCTATTGAGGGCTGATAATTGAGGATTGAGGATTGAGGATTGAGGATTGAGGATTGA
This sequence comes from Calliopsis andreniformis, assembly GCF_051401765.1. Taxonomy (NCBI): domain Eukaryota; kingdom Metazoa; phylum Arthropoda; class Insecta; order Hymenoptera; family Andrenidae; genus Calliopsis; species Calliopsis andreniformis. Next base: position 124,576 of record NW_027480551.1, on the reverse strand, counting down.
GGATTGAGGATTGAAGGTTGAGGATTAAGGATTGAAGATTGAGGACTCAGGATTGAGCATTGAGTATTGTGTACTGATAGTTGAGGGTTGAGTGTTGTGGGTTGAGGATTGAGCATTGAATATTGAAAATTGAAGTTTGAGGAATGAGGATTGAGGATTGAGGATTGAGGATTGAGGACTGCGGGTTGAGGATTGAGGTTTGACAATTGAGGATAGACAATTGAATATTGAGGATTGAGGCTTGAGGACTGAGGATTGAGGCTTGAGGATTGAGGATTGAGGATTGAGGATAGATGGTTGAGGATTGCGGAATGAGGATTGAGAATAGAGGATTGAGGATTGAGGATTGAATATTGAGTATTGAGGATTAAAGATTGAGGATTGAGGATTGAGGACTGAAGATTGAGGACTGAGTGATGAGTGTTGAGTGATACGAATTGATGTTTGTAGACTGAGATTTGAAGATTGAAGATTGGGGATTGAGTACTGAAAACTGTGAATTGAGGATATTCTAATGAGGACTGTGGATTGACGATTGAGTATTGAGGATTGAGGATTGATGACTGAGGATTGAGGATTGAGGATTGAAGATTGAGTATTCAGGATTGAGGATTGAGGCTTCAGGATTGAGGATTGAGGATTGAAGATTGAGGATTGGGGATTGAGGATTGAGGATTGAGGATTGAGTATTGAGAATTGAGGATTGACGGATGAGTATTGAGGATTGAGGATTGAGTATTGAGGTTTGAAGATTGAGGTTTGAGGATTGACAATTGAGAATTGAGGATGGAGGATAGAGGATTGAGGATTGAGTATTGGGTATTGAGGATTGAAGAATGAGGATTGACGATTGAGGATTGGGAATTGGGGACTGAAGATTGAGTATTGAGGATTGAAGGTTGAGGATTGAAGGTTGAGGATTGGGGATTGAGGATTGGCGATTGAGGATTGAGGACTGAGGATTGAGAATAGAGGATTGAGGATTGAAGATTGAGTATTGAGGATTGAAGATTGAGGATTGAGGATTGAGGACTGAAGATTGAGGACGGAGTGTTGAGTGTTGAGTGATGCGAATTGATGTTTGTAGACTGAGATTTGAAGATTGAAGATTTTGGATTGAGTACTGAAAACTGTGAATTGAGGATATTCTAATGAGGACTGAGGATTTACAATTGATTGTTGAGGACTGAGGGCTGAAGATTGAGGATTCAGGACTGAGGATTCGGGATTGAGGTTTGAGGACGAGGACCGACGGTTGAGGATTGAGGTTTGAGGATTGAGGATTGAGGACTGATGACTGAGGTTTGAGGATTGAGGATTGAGCATTGAGGATTGAGGATTGAGGACTGGGGATTAAGGATTGAAGATTGAGTATTAAGGATGGGGGATTGGGGATTGAGGATCTAGGATTGGAGATCGACTATTGAGGATTGAAGATTGACGATTGAGGATTGAGGATTGAGAATTGAGAATTGAGGATTGAGGGATGAGGATTGAGGACGAGGACTGACGGTTGAGGATTGAGGTTTGAGGTTTGATGATTGAGGATTGAGGACTGAGGATTGAGGATTGAGGATTGAGGATTGAGCATTGAGGATTGAAGATTGAGGACTGGGGATTGAGGATTGAAGATTGAGGATTAAGGATTGAGGATTGGGGATTGAGGATCTAGGATTGGAGATTGATTATTCAGGATTGAAGATTGAGGATTGAGGATTGAGGATTGATAGCTGTGAATTGAGGATGAGGACTGAGGCTTGAGGATTGAGGTTTGAGGAATGAGGATTGAGGACTGAGGATTGAGGATTGAGGATTGAGGATTGAGTTATGAAGATTGAGTATTCATGACTGATGATTGAGGATTGAGGATTAAGGATTGAGGATTGAGGATTGAAGATTGAGTATTGATGATTGAGGATTGAGTATTGAGGATTGAGGATTGAAGATTGAGGTTTGAGGATTGAGGATTGAGAATTGAGGATGAGGACTGAGGGTTGAGGATTGAGGTTTGAGGAACGAGGATTGAAGATTGAGAATTGAGGACTGAGGATTGACGATTGAGTATTGAGGATTGAGGATTGATGACTGAGGATTGAGGATTGAGGATTGAGGATTGAGGACTGAACATTGAGTATTGAGGACTGTGGACTGAGGGTTGAGGATTGAGGTTTGAGAAATGAGGATTGAGGATTGCGGATTGAGGATTAAGAATTGAGAATTGAGGGTCCAGGGTTGAAGATAGAAGATTGAGGTTTGAGGATTGCAGATTGAAGATTGAGGACAGAGTGTTGAGGGTAGAGTATTGCGAACTGATGTTTGGGACGTGAGATTTGAAGATTGAAGGTTGAGGATTGTGTATAGAATACTGAGAACTGAGGATTTTCTATTGAGGGCTGAGAATTGAGGATTGAGGATTGAGGATTGAGGATTGAGGATTGAGGATTGAGGATTGAAGGTTGAGGATTAGGGATTGAATATTGAGGACTCAGGATTGAGCATTGAGTATTGTGTACTGATAGTTGAGGGTTGAGTGTTGTGAGTTGAGGATTGAGCATTGAATATTGAGAATTGAAGTTTGAGGAATGAGGATTGAGGATTGAGGATTGAGGATTGAGGACTGCGGGTTGAGGATTGAGGTTTGTGAATTGAAGATAGACAATTGAATATTGAGGATTGAGGCTTGAGGACTGAGGATTGAGGCTTGAGGATTGAGGATTGAGGATTGAGGATAGATGGTTGAGGATTGCGGAATGAGGATTGAGGATTGAGTATTGAGGGCCGAGGATTGAAGATTGAAGATCGAGGACTGAGTATTGAGGATAGAGTGTTGCGAATTGATGTTTGGGAACTGAGATTTGAAGATTGTAGATTGAGGATTGAGTATTGAAAACTGAGAATTGAGGATTTTCTATTGAGGGCTGAGAATTGAGGATTGAGGATTGAGGATTGAGGATTGATGGTTGAGGATTCACGATTGACGATTGAGGTTTGAAGATTGAGGATTGAGGACAGACGATTGAAGATTGAGGACTGAGTACTGAAAACTGAGAATTGTGGATATTATATTGAGGATTGAAAATTGAGGACTGAGGATTGAGGATTGAGGATCAAGGGTTGAGGATTGAAGGTTGATGTTTGAGGATTGGCGATTGAGGATTGAGGATTGGGGATTGAGGATTGTGGATTGATGGTTGAGGATTGAGGATTGACGATTGAGGATTGAGGATTGAGGATTGAGGATTGAGGATCGATTATTGAATATTGAGGATTGAGACTTGAGGACTGATGATTGAGGATTGAAGATTGAGGACAGAGTATTGAAAACTGTGAATTGAAGATATTCTAACGAGGATTGAAAATTGAGGATTGAGGATAGAGGATTGAGGATTAAGGGTTGAGGATAGAAGTTTGAGGTTTGAGGATTGATGGTTGTGGATTGAGGATTGGGGATTGAGGATTGAAGATTGATGGTTGAGGATTGAGGATTGACGATTGAGGATTTAGGATCGAGGATTGAGGATTGTGGATTGAGGATTGAGGATTGATTACTGAGGGTTGAGTATTGAGGATTGAGGATTGAAGATTGAGCATTGAGTATTGAGGATTGTGGACTGAGGATTGAGAGTTGAGGATTGAAGGTTGAGTATTGAGGATTGAACATTGAGTATCGATGATTGAGGATTGAGGACTGACGACTGAAGTTTGAGGATTGAAGGTTGAGGATTGGGGATTGAGGATTGGCGATTGAGGATTGAGGTCTGAGGATTGAGAATAGGGGATTGATTATTGAAGATTGAGTATTGAGGATTAAAGATTGAGGATTGAGGATTGAGGACTGAATATTGAGGACGGAGTGTTGAGTGTTGAGTGATGCGAATTGATGTTTGTAGACTGAGATTTGAAGATTGAAGATTGGGGATTGAGTACTGAAAACTGTGAATTGAGGATATTCTAATGAGGACTGAGTATTTACAATTGATTGTTGAGGACTGACGGCTGAAGATTGAGGATTCAGGACTGAGGATTCGGGATTGAGGTTTGAGGACGAGAACCGACGATTGAGGATTGAGGTTTGAGGATTGAGGATTGAGGACTGATGACTGAGGATTGGGGATTGAGGATTGAGCATTGAGGATTGAAGATTGAGGACTGGGGATTAAGGATTGAAGATTGAGTATTAAGGATTGGGGATTGGGGATTGAGGATCTAGGATTGGAGATTGATTATTGAGGATTTTAGATTGACGATTGAGGATTGAGGATTGAGAATTGAGAATTGAGGATTGAGGGTTGAGGATTGAGGACGAGGACTGTCGGTTGAGGATTGAGGTTTGAGGTTTGATGATTGAGGATTGAGGACTGAGGATTGAGGATTGAGGATTGAGGATTGAGCATTGAGGATTGAAGATTGAGGATTGAAGATTGAAGATTGAGGTTTGAGGATTGAAAATTGAGAATTGAGGATGGAGGATAGAGGATTGAGGATTGAGGATTGGGTGTTGAGGATTGAAGAATGAGGATTGACGATTGAGGATTGGGAATTGAGGACTGAAGATTGAGTATTGAGGATTGAAGGTTGATGATTGAGTATTGAGGATTGTGGACTGAGGATTGAGAGTTGAGGATTGAAGGTTGAGTATTGAGGATTGAACATTGAGTATCGATGATTGAGGATTGAGGACTGACGATTGAAGTTTGAGGATTGAAGGTTGAGGATTGGGGATTGAGGATTGGCGATTGAGGATTCAGGACTGAGGATTGAGAATAGAGGATTGATTATTGAAGATTGAGTATTGAGGATTAAAGATTGAGGATTGAGGATTGAGGACTGAATATTGAGGACGGAGTGTTGAGTGTTGAGTGATGCGAATTGATGTTTGTAGACTGAGATTTGAAGATTGAAGATTGGGGATTGAGGATTGAAGATTGAGGATTAAGGATTGAGGATTAGGGATTGAGGATCTAGGATTGGAGATTGATTATTCAGGATTGAAGATTGAGGATTGAGGATTGAGGATTGATAATTGTGAATTGAGGATGAGGACTGAGGCTTGAGGATTGAGGTTTGAGGAATGTGGATTGAGGATTGAGGATTGAGGATTAAGGATTGAGGATTCAGTTATGAAGATTGAGTATTCATGACTGATGATTGAGGATTGAGGATTGAGGATTGAGGATTGAGGATTGAAGATTGAGTATTGATGTTTGAGGATTGAGTATTGAGGGTTGAGGATTGAAGATTGAGGTTTGAGGATTGAGGATTGAGAATTGAGGATGAGGACTGAGGGTTGAGGATTGAGGTTTGAGAAATGAGGATTGAGGATTGCGGATTGAGGATTAAGAATTGAGAATTGAGGGTCGAGGGTTGAAGATAGAAGATTGAGGTTTGAGGATTGTAGATTGAAGATTGAGGACAGAGTGTTGAGGGTAGAGTATTGCGAACTGATGTTTGGGACGTGAGATTTGAAGATTGAAGGTTGAGGGTTGTGTATAGAATACTGAGAACAGAGGATTTTCTATTGAGGGCTGATAATTGAGGATTGAGGATTGAGGATTGAGGATTGAGGATTGAGGATTGAAGGTTGAGGATTAAGGATTGAAGATTGAGGACTCAGGATTGAGCATTGAGTATTGTGTACTGATAGTTGAGGGTTGAGTGTTGTGGGTTGAGGATTGAGCATTGAATATTGAAAATTGAAGTTTGAGGAATGAGGATTGAGGATTGAGGATTGAGGATTGAGGACTGCGGGTTGAGGATTGAGGTTTGACAATTGAGGATAGACAATTGAATATTGAGGATTGAGGCTTGAGGACTGAGGATTGAGGCTTGAGGATTGAGGATTGAGGATTGAGGATAGATGGTTGAGGATTGCGGAATGAGGATTGAGAATAGAGGATTGAGGATTGAGGATTGAATATTGAGTATTGAGGATTAAAGATTGAGGATTGAGGATTGAGGACTGAAGATTGAGGACTGAGTGATGAGTGTTGAGTGATACGAATTGATGTTTGTAGACTGAGATTTGAAGATTGAAGATTGGGGATTGAGTACTGAAAACTGTGAATTGAGGATATTCTAATGAGGACTGTGGATTGACGATTGAGTATTGAGGATTGAGGATTGATGACTGAGGATTGAGGATTGAGGATTGAAGATTGAGTATTCAGGATTGAGGATTGAGGCTTCAGGATTGAGGATTGAGGATTGAAGATTGAGGATTGGGGATTGAGGATTGAGGATTGAGGATTGAGTATTGAGAATTGAGGATTGACGGATGAGTATTGAGGATTGAGGATTGAGTATTGAGGTTTGAAGATTGAGGTTTGAGGATTGACAATTGAGAATTGAGGATGGAGGATAGAGGATTGAGGATTGAGTATTGGGTATTGAGGATTGAAGAATGAGGATTGACGATTGAGGATTGGGAATTGGGGACTGAAGATTGAGTATTGAGGATTGAAGGTTGAGGATTGAAGGTTGAGGATTGGGGATTGAGGATTGGCGATTGAGGATTGAGGACTGATGATTGAGAATAGAGGATTGAGGATTGAAGATTGAGTATTGAGGATTGAAGATTGAGGATTGAGGATTGAGGACTGAAGATTGAGGACGGAGTGTTGAGTGTTGAGTGATGCGAATTGATGTTTGTAGACTGAGATTTGAAGATTGAAGATTTTGGATTGAGTACTGAAAACTGTGAATTGAGGATATTCTAATGAGGACTGAGGATTTACAATTGATTGTTGAGGACTGAGGGCTGAAGATTGAGGATTCAGGACTGAGGATTCGGGATTGAGGTTTGAGGACGAGGTCCGACGGTTGAGGATTGAGGTTTGAGGATTGAGGATTGAGGACTGATGACTGAGGATTGAGGATTGAGGATTGAGCATTGAGGATTGAGGATTGAGGACTGGGGATTAAGGATTGAAGATTGAGTATTAAGGATGGGGGATTGGGGATTGAGGATCTAGGATTGGAGATCGACTATTGAGGATTGAAGATTGACGATTGAGGATTGAGGATTGAGAATTGAGAATTGAGGATTGAGGGATGAGGATTGAGGACGAGGACTGACGGTTGAGGATTGAGGTTTGAGGTTTGATGATTGAGGATTGAGGACTGAGGATTGAGGATTGAGGATTGAGGATTGAGCATTGAGGATTGAAGATTGAGGACTGGGGATTGAGGATTGAAGATTGAGGATTAAGGATTGAGGATTGGGGATTGAGGATCTAGGATTGGAGATTGATTATTCAGGATTGAAGATTGAGGATTGAGGGTTGAGGATTGATAGCTGTGAATTGAGGATGAGGACTGAGGCTTGAGGATTGAGGTTTGAGGAATGAGGATTGAGGACTAAGGATTGAGGATTGAGGATTGAGGATTGAGTTATGAAGATTGAGTATTCATGACTGATGATTGAGGATTGAGGATTAAGGATTGAGGATTGAGGATTGTAGATTGAGTATTGATGATTGAGGATTGAGTATTGAGGATTGAGGATTGAAGATTGAGGTTTGAGGATTGAGGATTGAGAATTGAGGATGAGGACTGAGTGTTGAGGATTGAGGTTTGAGGAACGAGGATTGAAGATTGAGAATTGAGGACTGAGGATTGACGATTGAGTATTGAGGATTGAGGATTGATGACTGAGGATTGAGGATTGAGGATTGAGGATTGAGGACTGAACATTGAGTATTGAGGACTGTGGACTGAGGGTTGAGGATTGAGGTTTGAGAAATGAGGATTGAGGATTGCGGATTGAGGATTAAGAATTGAGAATTGAGGGTCCAGGGTTGAAGATAGAAGATTGAGGTTTGAGGATTGCAGATTGAAGATTGAGGACAGAGTGTTGAGGGTAGAGTATTGCGAACTGATGTTTGGGACGTGAGATTTGAAGATTGAAGGTTGAGGATTGTGTATAGAATACTGAGAACTGAGGATTTTCTATTGAGGGCTGAGAATTGAGGATTGAGGATTGAGGATTGAGGATTGAGGATTGAGGATTGAGGATTGAAGGTTGAGGATTAGGGATTGAATATTGAGGACTCAGGATTGAGCATTGAGTATTGTGTACTGATAGTTGAGGGTTGAGTGTTGTGAGTTGAGGATTGAGCATTGAATATTGAGAATTGAAGTTTGAGGAATGAGGATTGAGGATTGAGGATTGAGGATTGAGGACTGCGGGTTGAGGATTGAGGTTTGTGAATTGAAGATAGACAATTGAATATTGAGGATTGAGGCTTGAGGACTGAGGATTGAGGCTTGAGGATTGAGGATTGAGGATTGAGGATAGATGGTTGAGGATTGCGGAATGAGGATTGAGGATTGAGTATTGAGGGCCGAGGATTGAAGATTGAAGATCGAGGACTGAGTATTGAGGATAGAGTGTTGCGAATTGATGTTTGGGAACTGAGATTTGAAGATTGTAGATTGAGGATTGAGTATTGAAAACTGAGAATTGAGGATTTTCTATTGAGGGCTGAGAATTGAGGATTGAGGATTGAGGATTGAGGATTGATGGTTGAGGATTCACGATTGACGATTGAGGTTTGAAGATTGAGGATTGAGGACAGACGATTGAAGATTGAGGACTGAGTACTGAAAACTGAGAATTGTGGATATTATATTGAGGATTGAAAATTGAGGACTGAGGATTGAGGATTGAGGATCAAGGGTTGAGGATTGAAGGTTGATGTTTGAGGATTGGCGATTGAGGATTGAGGATTGGGGATTGAGGATTGTGGATTGATGGTTGAGGATTGAGGATTGACGATTGAGGATTGAGGATTGAGGATTGAGGATTGAGGATCGATTATTGAATATTGAGGATTGAGACTTGAGGACTGATGATTGAGGATTGAAGATTGAGGACAGAGTATTGAAAACTGTGAATTGAAGATATTCTAACGAGGATTGAAAATTGAGGATTGAGGATAGAGGATTGAGGATTAAGGGTTGAGGATAGAAGTTTGAGGTTTGAGGATTGATGGTTGTGGATTGAGGATTGGGGATTGAGGATTGAGGATTGATGGTTGAGGATTGAGGATTGACGATTGAGGATTTAGGATCGAGGATTGAGGATTGTGGATTGAGGATTGAGGATTGATTACTGAGGGTTGAGTATTGAGGATTGAGGATTGAAGATTGAGCATTGAGTATTGAGGATTGAGGATTGAAGATTGAGCATTGAGGATTGAGGATAGAGGACTGATGATTGAGGATTGAGGATTGAAGATTGAGGGTTGGGGTCGAGGATTGAGGATTGAGGATTGAGAATCGAAGATTGAGTATTGAGGATTGAAGGTTGAGGTTTGAGGATTGTGGATTGAGGATGGAGGATGAGGGCTGAGGGTTGAGGATTGAGGTCTGAGTATTGAATACTGAGAATTCAGGATATTCTATTGACTATTGAGAATTGAGGATTGATGGATGAGTATTGAGGATTGAGGATTGAGTATTGAGGATTGAAGATTGAGGTTTGAGGATTGAGAATTGAGAATTGAGGATGAGGACTGAGGGTTGAGGATTGAGGTTTGAGGAACGGGGATTGAGGATTGAGGATTGAGGACTGAGGATTGACGATTGAGTATTGAAGATTGAGGATTGATGACTGAGGATTGAGGATTGAAGATTGAGTATTCAGGATTGAGGATTGAGGCTTGAGGATTGAGGATTGAGGATTGAAGATTGAGGATTGGGGATTGAGGATTGAGGATTGAGGATTGAGTATTGAGGATGAGGGCTGCGGGCTGAGGATTGAGGTCTGAGTATTGAATACTGAGAATTGAGGATATTCTATTGAGTATTGAGAATTGAGGATTGATGGATGAGTATTGAGGATTGAGGATTGAGTATTGAGGTTTGAAGATTGAGGTTTGAGGATTGACAATTGAGAATTGAGGATGGAGGATAGAGGACTGAGGATTGAGGATTGGGTATTGAGGATTGAAGAATGAGGATTGACGATTGAGGATTGGGAATTGGGGACTGAAGATTGAGTATTGAGGATTGAAGGTTGAGGATTGAAGGTTGAGGATTGGGGATTGAGGATTGGCGATTGAGGATTGAGGACTGAGGATTGAGAATAGAGGATTGAGGATTGAAGATTGAGTATTGAGGATTAAAGATTGAGGATTGAGGATTGAGGACTGAAGATTGAGGACGGAGTGTTGAGTGTTGAGTGATGCGAATTGATGTTTGTAGACTGAGATTTGAAGATTGAAGATTGGGGATTGAGTACTGAAAACTGTGAATTGAGGATATTCTAATGAGGACTGAGGATTTACAATTGATTGTTGAGGACTGAGGGCTGAAGATTGAGGATTCAGGACTGAGGATTCGGGATTGAGGTTTGAGGACGAGGACCGACGGTTGAGGATCGAGGTTTGAGGATTGAGGATTGAGGACTGATGACTGAGGATTGAGAATTGAGGATTGAGCATTGAGGATAGAAGATTGAGGACTGGGGATTAAGGATTGAAGATTGAGTATTAAGGATGGGGGATTGGGGATTGAGGATCTAGGATTGGAGATTGACTATTGAGGATTGAAGATTGACGATTGATGATTGAGGATTGAGAATTGAGAATTGAGGATTGAGGGTTGAGGATTGAGGACAAGGACTGACGGTTGAGGATTGAGGTTTGAGGTTTGATGATTGAGGATTGAGGACTGAGGATTGAGGATTGAGGATTGAGGATTGAGAATTGAGGAATGAAGATTGAGGACTGGGGATTGAGGATTGAAGATTGAGGATTAAGCATTGAGGATTGGGGATTGAGGATCTAGGATTGGAGATTGATTATTCAGGATTGAAGATTGAGGATTGAGGATTGAGTATTGAGGATTGAAGATTGAGGTTTGAGGATTGAGAATTGAGAATTGAGGATGAGGACTGAGGGTTGAGGATTGAGGTTTGAGGAACGGGGATTGAGGATTGAGGATTGAGGACTGAGGATTGACGATTGAGTATTGAAGATTGAGGATTGATGACTGAGGATTGAGGATTGAAGATTGAGTATTCAGGATTGAAGGTTGACGATTGAGTATTGAAGATTGAGAATTGATGACTGAGGATTGAGGAATGAGGATTGAGGATTGAGGATTGAGGATTGAGGATTGAAGTATGAAGATTGGGTATTGAGGATTGAAGATTGAGGATTGAGGATTGAGGATTGAGGATGGAGGATGAGGGCTGAGGGTTGAGGGTTGAGGTTTGAGTATTGAATACTGAGAATTCAGGATATTCTATTGAGTATTGAGAATTGAGAATTGATAGTTGAGTGTTGAGTGTTGTGAGTTGAGGATTGAGCATTGAATATTGAGAATTGAAGTTTGAGGAATGAGGATTCAGGATTGGGGATTGAGGATTGAGGACTGCGGGCTGAGGATTGAGGTTTGAGAATTGAGGATAGAAAATTGAATATTGAGGATTGAGGCTTGAGGACTGAGGATTGAGGCTTGAGGATTGAGGATTGACGGTTCTTGATTTAAGATTGAATATTGAGGATTGAGCATTGAGGGTTAAATATTCAGGACTGTGGGTTGAGGTTCGAGTGTTAAGAATTGATGTTTGAGGTTTGAGATTTGAAGATTGAAGATTGTGGATTGAGTATTCATAACTGAGGGTTGAGGATATTCTACTGTGGACTGAGGTTTGAGGATTGAGGATTGAGGATTGATGGTTGAGACTGTGGGTTGAGGATTGAGCGTTGAGGATTGAGGATTGAATATTGAGGATTGAGGATTGAAGATTGAGGATTGAGGATTGATGTTGAAGATTGAGTATTGAGGATTGAGGATTGATGACTGAGGATTGAGGATTGAGGATTGAAGATTGAGTATTCAGGATTGAGGATTGAGGCTTGAGGATTGAGTATTGAGGATTGAAGATTGAGGATTGGGTATTGAGAATTGAGGATTGAGGATTGAGTATTGAGGATTGAGGATTGAGGATTGAGGATTGAAGATTGAGGATTGGGTATTGAGAATTGAGGATTGAGGATTGAGTATTGAGGATTGAGGATTGAGGATTGTGGATTGTGGATTGAGTGTTGAGGATTGAAGATTGCGTATTGAGGATTGAAGGTTGAGTATTCAGGATTGAAGATTGACGATTGAGTATTGAAGATTGAGGATTGATGACTGAGGATTGAGGATTGAGGATTGAGGATTGAGGATTGAAGATTGAAGATTGAGGATTGAGGATTGGGGATTGAGGATTGAGAATTGATGGTCGAGGGTTGAAGATTGAAGATTGAGGTTTGAGGGTTGTTGATTGAAGGTTGAGGACTGAGTGTTGGGGATAGAGTGTTGAGAATTGATGTTCGAGAACTGAGATTTGAAGAGTGTAGGTTGAGGATTGAGTATTGAAAACTGGGAATTGAGGATTATCTACTGAGGGCTGAGAATTGAGGATTGAGGATTGAGGATTGGGGATTGAGGATTGAGGATTCAGGATTGATGGTTGAGGATTGAGGATTGACGATTGAGGATTGAGGTTTGAAGATTGAGTGACGTGGACTGAGGATTGATGATTGAGGGTTGAAGATTGAGAATTGAGGACTGACGATTGATGATTGTGGACTGAGTATCGAAAACTGAGAATTGGGGATATCCTCTTCAGGATTGAAAATTGAGGATTGAGGATTGAGGATTGAGGATTAAGGGTTGAGGATTGAAAGTTCAGGTTTGAGGATTGACGATTGAGGATTGAGGGTTGGGGTTGAGGATTGAGGATTGTGGATTGAGAATCGAAGATTGAGTATTGAGGATTGAAGTTTGAGGTTTGAGGATTGAGGATTGAGGATGGAGGATGAGGGCTGAGGGTTGAGGATTGAGGTCTGGGTATTGAATACTGAGAATTCAGGATATTCTATTGAGTATTGAGAATTGAGGATTGATGGATGAGATTTAGGATTGAGGATTGAGTATTGAGGATTGAAGATTGAGGTTTGAGGATTGAGAATTGAGGATTGAGGATTGAGGGTTGAAGATTGAGGATTGGTTATTGAGGATTGAAGAATGAGGATTGAGGGTTGAGAGTTGAGGACTGAGGATTGCAGATTGGGTATTGAGGATTGAGGATTGAAGACTGAGGATTAAGGATTGAGGATTGGGGATTGAGGATTGAGGATGTGGTCTGAGGGTTGAGGATTGAGGTTTGAGGAACGGGGATTGAGGATTGAGAATTGAGGACTGAGGATTGACGATTGAGTATTGAAGATTGAGGATTGATGACTGAGGATTGAGGATTGAGGATTGAGGATTGGGTATGAGGATTGAAGAATGAGGATTGACGATTCAGGATTGAGGATTGAGGATTGAAGATTGAGTATTGAGGATTGAAGGTTGATGATTGAGGATTGAGGATTGTGGATTGTGGATTGAGGGTTGAGGATTGAAGATTGAGTATTGAGGATTGAAGATTGAGTATTCAGGATTGACGATTGAGGATTGAGGATTGAGTTATGAAGATTGAGTATCCATGACTGGTGATTGAGGATTGAGGATTGCGGATTGAGTATTGAGGATTGAAGATTGAGTATTGATGATTGAGGATTGAGTATTGAGGATTGAGGATTGACGATTGAGGTTTGAGGATTGAGGATTGAGAATTGAGGATGAGGACTGAGGGTTGAGGATTGAGGTTTGAGGAACGAGGATTGAAGATTGAGAATTGGGGACTGAGGATTGACGATTGAGTATTGAGGATTGAGGATTGATGACTGAGGATTGAGGATTGAGGATTGAAGATTGAGTATTCTGGATTGAGGATTGAGGCTTGAGTATTGAGGATTGAGGATTGAAGATTGAGGATTGGGAATTGAGGGTTGAGGATTGAGGATGGAGTATTGAGGATTGAGGATTGAGGATTGTGGATTGTGGGTTGAGTGTTGAGGATTGAAGATTGAGTATTGAGGATTGAAGATTGAGTATTCAGGATTGAAGATTGACGATTGAGTATTGAAGATTGAGGATTGATGACTGGGGATTGAGGAATGAGGATTGAGGATTGAGGATTGAGGATTGAAGATTGAAGATTGAGTATTGACGATTGAAGATTGAGGATTGAGGATTGAGGATTGAGGATGGAGGATGAGGGCTGAGGGTTGAGGATTGAGGTTTGAGTATTGAATACTGAGAATTCAGGATATTCTATTGAGTATTGAGAATTGAGGATTGATGGTTGAGTATTGAGGATTGAGGATTCAGTATTGAGGGTTGAAGATTGAGGTTTGAGGATTGAGGATTGAGAATTGAGGTTGAGGACTGAGGGTTGAGGATTGAGGTTTGAGGAACGAGGATTGAGGATTGAGGATTGAGAATTGAGGACTGAGGATTGACGATTGAGTATTGACGATTGAGTATTGAGGATTGAGGATTGATGACTGAGGATTGAGGATTGAGGATTGAGGATTGAGGATTGAGGATGATAGCTGAGGGCTGAGGATTGAGGTATGCGGACTGGGGACTGAGGATTGAGGATTGAGAATTGAGGATTGAGGATTGAGGGTTGAAGATTGAGGATTGGTTATTGAGGATTGAAGAATGGGGATTGAGGGTTGAGGGTTGAGGACTGAGGATTGCAGATTGGGTATTGAGGATAGAGGATTGAAGATTGAGGATTAAGGATTGAGGATTGGGGATTGAGGTTTGAGGATTGAAGGTTGAGTATTGAGGATTGAAGATTGACGTTTGAGGATTGAGGATTGAGAATTGAGAATAGAGGATTGAGGGTTGAGGATTGAGGACGAGGACTGACGGTTGAGGATTGAGGTTTGAGGTTTGATGATTGAGGATTGAGGACTGAGGTTTAAGGATTGAGGATTGAGGATGGAGGATGAGGGCTGAGGGTTGAGGATTGAGGTCTGAGTATTGAATACTGAGAATTCAGGATATTCTATTGAGTATTGAGGATTGAGGATTGATGGATGAGAATTGAGGATTGAGGATTGGGTATTGAGGAGTGAAGATTGAGGTTTGAGGATTGAGAATTGAGAACTGAGGATGGAGGAGAGAGGATTGAGGATTGAGGATTGAGGATTGAGCATTGAGAATTGAAGATTGAGGATTGAGGGTTGAGGGTTGAGGACTGAGTATTGCAGATTGGGTATTGAGGATTGAGGATTGAAGATTGAGGATTGAGGATTGAAGATTGAGGATTGGGTATTGAGAATTGAGGATTGAGGATTGAGTATTGAGGATTGAGGATTGAGGATTGTGGATTGTGGATTGAGTGTTGAGGATTGAAGATTGAGTATTGAGGATTGAAGGTTGAGTATTCAGGATTGAAGATAGACGATTGAGTATTGAAGATTGAGGATTGATGACTGAGGATTGAGGATTGAGGATTGAGGATTGAGGATTGAGTATTGATGATTGAGGATTGAGTATTGAGGATTGAGGATTGAAGATTGAGGTTTGAGGATTGAGGATTGAGAATTGAGGATGAGGACTGAGGGTTGAGGATTGAGGTTTGAGGAACGAGGATTGAAGATTGAGAATTGAGGACTGAGGATTGACGATTGAGTATTGAGGATTGAGGATTGATGACTGAGGATTGAGGATTGAGGATTGAGGATTGAGGACTGAACATTGAGTATTGAGGACTGTGGACTGAGGGTTGAGGATTGAGGTTTGAGAAATGAGGATTGAGGATTGCGGATTGAGGATTAAGAATTGAGAATTGAGGGTCCAGGGTTGAAGATAGAAGATTGAGGTTTGAGGATTGCAGATTGAAGATTGAGGACAGAGTGTTGAGGGTAGAGTATTGCGAACTGATGTTTGGGACGTGAGATTTGAAGATTGAAGGTTGAGGATTGTGTATAGAATACTGAGAACTGAGGATTTTCTATTGAGGGCTGAGAATTGAGGATTGAGGATTGAGGATTGAGGATTGAGGATTGAGGATTGAGGATTGAAGGTTGAGGATTAGGGATTGAATATTGAGGACTCAGGATTGAGCATTGAGTATTGTGTACTGATAGTTGAGGGTTGAGTGTTGTGAGTTGAGGATTGAGCATTGAATATTGAGAATTGAAGTTTGAGGAATGAGGATTGAGGATTGAGGATTGAGGATTGAGGACTGCGGGTTGAGGATTGAGGTTTGTGAATTGAAGATAGACAATTGAATATTGAGGATTGAGGCTTGAGGACTGAGGATTGAGGCTTGAGGATTGAGGATTGAGGATTGAGGATAGATGGTTGAGGATTGCGGAATGAGGATTGAGGATTGAGTATTGAGGGCCGAGGATTGAAGATTGAAGATCGAGGACTGAGTATTGAGGATAGAGTGTTGCGAATTGATGTTTGGGAACTGAGATTTGAAGATTGTAGATTGAGGATTGAGTATTGAAAACTGAGAATTGAGGATTTTCTATTGAGGGCTGAGAATTGAGGATTGAGGATTGAGGATTGAGGATTGATGGTTGAGGATTCACGATTGACGATTGAGGTTTGAAGATTGAGGATTGAGGACAGACGATTGAAGATTGAGGACTGAGTACTGAAAACTGAGAATTGTGGATATTATATTGAGGATTGAAAATTGAGGACTGAGGATTGAGGATTGAGGATCAAGGGTTGAGGATTGAAGGTTGATGTTTGAGGATTGGCGATTGAGGATTGAGGATTGGGGATTGAGGATTGTGGATTGATGGTTGAGGATTGAGGATTGACGATTGAGGATTGAGGATTGAGGATTGAGGATTGAGGATCGATTATTGAATATTGAGGATTGAGACTTGAGGACTGATGATTGAGGATTGAAGATTGAGGACAGAGTATTGAAAACTGTGAATTGAAGATATTCTAACGAGGATTGAAAATTGAGGATTGAGGATAGAGGATTGAGGATTAAGGGTTGAGGATAGAAGTTTGAGGTTTGAGGATTGATGGTTGTGGATTGAGGATTGGGGATTCAGGATTGAGGATTGATGGTTGAGGATTGAGGATTGACGATTGAGGATTTAGGATCGAGGATTGAGGATTGTGGATTGAGGATTGAGGATTGATTACTGAGGGTTGAGTATTGAGGATTGAGGATTGAAGATTGAGCATTGAGTATTGAGGATTGAGGATTGAAGATTGAGCATTGAGGATTGAGGATAGAGGACTGATGATTGAGGATTGAGGATTGAAGATTGAGGGTTGGGGTCGAGGATTGAGGATTGAGGATTGAGAATCGAAGATTGAGTATTGAGGATTGAAGGTTGAGGTTTGAGGATTGTGGATTGAGGATGGAGGATGAGGGCTGAGGGTTGAGGATTGAGGTCTGAGTATTGAATACTGAGAATTCAGGATATTCTATTGACTATTGAGAATTGAGGATTGATGGATGAGTATTGAGGATTGAGGATTGAGTATTGAGGATTGAAGATTGAGGTTTGAGGATTGAGAATTGAGAATTGAGGATGAGGACTGAGGGTTGAGGATTGAGGTTTGAGGAACGGGGATTGAGGATTGAGGATTGAGGACTGAGGATTGACGATTGAGTATTGAAGATTGAGGATTGATGACTGAGGATTGAGGATTGAAGATTGAGTATTCAGGATTGAGGATTGAGGCTTGAGGATTGAGGATTGAGGATTGAAGATTGAGGATTGGGGATTGAGGATTGAGGATTGAGGATTGAGTATTGAGGATGAGGGCTGCGGGCTGAGGATTGAGGTCTGAGTATTGAATACTGAGAATTGAGGATATTCTATTGAGTATTGAGAATTGAGGATTGATGGATGAGTATTGAGGATTGAGGATTGAGTATTGAGGTTTGAAGATTGAGGTTTGAGGATTGACAATTGAGAATTGAGGATGGAGGATAGAGGACTGAGGATTGAGGATTGGGTATTGAGGATTGAAGAATGAGGATTGACGATTGAGGATTGGGAATTGGGGACTGAAGATTGAGTATTGAGGATTGAAGGTTGAGGATTGAAGGTTGAGGATTGGGGATTGAGGATTGGCGATTGAGGATTGAGGACTGAGGATTGAGAATAGAGGATTGAGGATTGAAGATTGAGTATTGAGGATTAAAGATTGAGGATTGAGGATTGAGGACTGAAGATTGAGGACGGAGTGTTGAGTGTTGAGTGATGCGAATTGATGTTTGTAGACTGAGATTTGAAGATTGAAGATTGGGGATTGAGTACTGAAAACTGTGAATTGAGGATATTCTAATGAGGACTGAGGATTTACAATTGATTGTTGAGGACTGAGGGCTGAAGATTGAGGATTCAGGACTGAGGATTCGGGATTGAGGTTTGAGGACGAGGACCGACGGTTGAGGATCGAGGTTTGAGGATTGAGGATTGAGGACTGATGACTGAGGATTGAGAATTGAGGATTGAGCATTGAGGATAGAAGATTGAGGACTGGGGATTAAGGATTGAAGATTGAGTATTAAGGATGGGGGATTGGGGATTGAGGATCTAGGATTGGAGATTGACTATTGAGGATTGAAGATTGACGATTGATGATTGAGGATTGAGAATTGAGAATTGGGGATTGAGGGTTGAGGATTGAGGACAAGGACTGACGGTTGAGGATTGAGGTTTGAGGTTTGATGATTGAGGATTGAGGACTGAGGATTGAGGATTGAGGATTGAGGATTGAGAATTGAGGAATGAAGATTGAGGACTGGGGATTGAGGATTGAAGATTGAGGATTAAGCATTGAGGATTGGGGATTGAGGATCTAGGATTGGAGATTGATTATTCAGGATTGAAGATTGAGGATTGAGGATTGAGTATTGAGGATTGAAGATTGAGGTTTGAGGATTGAGAATTGAGAATTGAGGATGAGGACTGAGGGTTGAGGATTGAGGTTTGAGGAACGGGGATTGAGGATTGAGGATTGAGGACTGAGGATTGACGATTGAGTATTGAAGATTGAGGATTGATGACTGAGGATTGAGGATTGAAGATTGAGTATTCAGGATTGAAGGTTGACGATTGAGTATTGAAGATTGAGAATTGATGACTGAGGATTGAGGAATGAGGATTGAGGATTGAGGATTGAGGATTGAGGATTGAAGTATGAAGATTGAGTATTGAGGATTGAAGATTGAGGATTGAGGATTGAGGATTGAGGATGGAGGATGAGGGCTGAGGGTTGAGGGTTGAGGTTTGAGTATTGAATACTGAGAATTCAGGATATTCTATTGAGTATTGAGAATTGAGAATTGATAGTTGAGTGTTGAGTGTTGTGAGTTGAGGATTGAGCATTGAATATTGAGAATTGAAGTTTGAGGAATGAGGATTCAGGATTGGGGATTGAGGATTGAGGACTGCGGGCTGAGGATTGAGGTTTGAGAATTGAGGATAGAAAATTGAATATTGAGGATTGAGGCTTGAGGACTGAGGATTGAGGCTTGAGGATTGAGGATTGACGGTTCTTGATTTAAGATTGAATATTGAGGATTGAGCATTGAGGGTTAAATATTCAGGACTGTGGGTTGAGGTTCGAGTGTTAAGAATTGATGTTTGAGGTTTGAGATTTGAAGATTGAAGATTGTGGATTGAGTATTCATAACTGAGGGTTGAGGATATTCTACTGTGGACTGAGGTTTGAGGATTGAGGATTGAGGATTGATGGTTGAGACTGTGGGTTGAGGATTGAGCGTTGAGGATTGAGGATTGAATATTGAGGATTGAGGATTGAAGATTGAGGATTGAGGATTGATGTTGAAGATTGAGTATTGAGGATTGAGGATTGATGACTGAGGATTGAGGATTGAGGATTGAAGATTGAGTATTCAGGATTGAGGATTGAGGCTTGAGGATTGAGTATTGAGGATTGAAGATTGAGGATTGGGTATTGAGAATTGAGGATTGAGGATTGAGTATTGAGGATTGAGGATTGAGGATTGAGGATTGAAGATTGAGGATTGGGTATTGAGAATTGAGGATTGAGGATTGAGTATTGAGGATTGAGGATTGAGGATTGTGGATTGTGGATTGAGTGTTGAGGATTGAAGATTGCGTATTGAGGATTGAAGGTTGAGTATTCAGGATTGAAGATTGACGATTGAGTATTGAAGATTGAGGATTGATGACTGAGGATTGAGGATTGAGGATTGAGGATTGAGGATTGAAGATTGAAGATTGAGGATTGAGGATTGTGGATTGAGGATTGAGAATTGATGGTCGAGGGTTGAAGATTGAAGATTGAGGTTTGAGGGTTGTTGATTGAAGGTTGAGGACTGAGTGTTGGGGATAGAGTGTTGAGAATTGATGTTCGAGAACTGAGATTTGAAGAGTGTAGGTTGAGGATTGAGTATTGAAAACTGGGAATTGAGGATTATCTACTGAGGGCTGAGAATTGAGGATTGAGGATTGAGGATTGGGGATTGAGGATTGAGGATTCAGGATTGATGGTTGAGGATTGAGGATTGACGATTGAGGATTGAGGTTTGAAGATTGAGTGACGTGGACTGAGGATTGATGATTGAGGGTTGAAGATTGAGAATTGAGGACTGACGATTGATGATTGTGGACTGAGTATCGAAAACTGAGAATTGGGGATATCCTCTTCAGGATTGAAAATTGAGGATTGAGGATTGAGGATTGAGGATTAAGGGTTGAGGATTGAAAGTTCAGGTTTGAGGATTGACGATTGAGGATTGAGGGTTGGGGTTGAGGATTGAGGATTGTGGATTGAGAATCGAAGATTGAGTATTGAGGATTGAAGTTTGAGGTTTGAGGATTGAGGATTGAGGATGGAGGATGAGGGCTGAGGGTTGAGGATTGAGGTCTGGGTATTGAATACTGAGAATTCAGGATATTCTATTGAGTATTGAGAATTGAGGATTGATGGATGAGATTTAGGATTGAGGATTGAGTATTGAGGATTGAAGATTGAGGTTTGAGGATTGAGAATTGAGGATTGAGGATTGAGGGTTGAAGATTGAGGATTGGTTATTGAGGATTGAAGAATGAGGATTGAGGGTTGAGAGTTGAGGACTGAGGATTGCAGATTGGGTATTGAGGTTTGAGGATTGAAGACTGAGGATTAAGGATTGAGGATTGGGGATTGAGGATTGAGGATGTGGTCTGAGGGTTGAGGATTGAGGTTTGAGGAACGGGGATTGAGGATTGAGAATTGAGGACTGAGGATTGACGATTGAGTATTGAAGATTGAGGATTGATGACTGAGGATTGAGGATTGAGGATTGAGGATTGGGTATGAGGATTGAAGAATGAGGATTGACGATTCAGGATTGAGGATTGAGGATTGAAGATTGAGTATTGAGGATTGAAGGTTGATGATTGAGGATTGAGGATTGTGGATTGTGGATTGAGGGTTGAGGATTGAAGATTGAGTATTGAGGATTGAAGATTGAGTATTCAGGATTGAAGATTGAGGATTGAGGATTGAGTTATGAAGATTGAGTATCCATGACTGGTGATTGAGGATTGAGGATTGCGGATTGAGTATTGAGGATTGAAGATTGAGTATTGATGATTGAGGATTGAGTATTGAGGATTGAGGATTGACGATTGAGGTTTGAGGATTGAGGATTGAGAATTGAGGATGAGGACTGAGGGTTGAGGATTGAGGTTTGAGGAACGAGGATTGAAGATTGAGAATTGGGGACTGAGGATTGACGATTGAGTATTGAGGATTGAGGATTGATGACTGAGGATTGAGGATTGAGGATTGAAGATTGAGTATTCTGGATTGAGGATTGAGGCTTGAGTATTGAGGATTGAGGATTGAAGATTGAGGATTGGGAATTGAGGGTTGAGGATTGAGGATGGAGTATTGAGGATTGAGGATTGAGGATTGTGGATTGTGGGTTGAGTGTTGAGGATTGAAGATTGAGTATTGAGGATTGAAGATTGAGTATTCAGGATTGAAGATTGACGATTGAGTATTGAAGATTGAGGATTGATGACTGGGGATTGAGGAATGAGGATTGAGGATTGAGGATTGAGGATTGAAGATTGAAGATTGAGTATTGACGATTGAAGATTGAGGATTGAGGATTGAGGATTGAGGATGGAGGATGAGGGCTGAGGGTTGAGGATTGAGGTTTGAGTATTGAATACTGAGAATTCAGGATATTCTATTGAGTATTGAGAATTGAGGATTGATGGTTGAGTATTGAGGATTGAGGATTCAGTATTGAGGGTTGAAGATTGAGGTTTGAGGATTGAGGATTGAGAATTGAGGTTGAGGACTGAGGGTTGAGGATTGAGGTTTGAGGAACGAGGATTGAGGATTGAGAATTGAGGACTGAGGATTGACGATTGAGTATTGACGATTGAGTATTGAGGATTGAGGATTGATGACTGAGGATTGAGGATTGAGGATTGAGAATTGAGGATTGAGGATTGAGGGTTGAAGATTGAGGATTGGTTATTGAGGATTGAAGAATGGGGATTGAGGGTTGAGGGTTGAGGACTGAGGATTGCAGATTGGGTATTGAGGATAGAGGATTGAAGATTGAGGATTAAGGATTGAGGATTGGGGATTGAGGTTTGAGGATTGAAGGTTGAGTATTGAGGATTAAGGATTGACGATTGAGCATTGAGGATTGAGAATTGAGAATTGAGGATTGAGGGTTGAGGATTGAGGACGAGGACTGACGGTTGAGGATTGAGGATTGAGGTTTGATGATTGAGGATTGAGGACTGAGGATTGAGGATTGAGGATTGAGGATTGAGCATTGAGAATTGAAGATTGAGGACTGGGGATTGAGGATTGAAGATTGAGGATTAAGGATTGAGGATTGGGGATTGAGGATCTAGGATTGGAGATTGATTATTCAGGATTGAAGATTGAGGATTGAGGATTGAGGATTGATAATTGTGAATTGAGGATGAGGACTGAGGCTTGAGTATTGAGGTTTGAGGAATGAGGATTGAGGATTGAGGATTGAGGATTGAGGATTGAGGATTGAGTTATGGAGATTGAGTATTCATGACTGATGATTGAGGATTGAGGATTGAGGATTGAGGATTGAGGATTGAAGATTGAGTATTGATGATTGAGGATTGAGTATTGGGGATTGAGGATTGAAGATTGAGGTTTGAGGATTGAGGATTGAGGATTAAGAATTGAGGATGAGGACTGAGGGTTGAGGATTGAGGTTTGAGGAACGAGGATTGAGGATTGAGAATTGAGGACTGAGGATTGACGATTGAGTATTGAGGATTGAGGATTGATGACTGAGGATTGAGGATTGTAGATTGAAGATTGAGGACAGAGTGTTGAGGGTAGAGTATTGCGAACTGATGTTTGGGACGTGAGATTTGAAGATTGAAGGTTGAGGATTGTGTATAGAATACTGAGAACCGAGGATTTTCTATTGAGGGCTGAGAATTGAGGATTGAGGATTGAGGATTGAGGATTGAGGATTGAGGATTGAGGATTGCGGGGTTGAGGATTAAGGATTGAAGATTGAGGACTCAGGATTGAGCATTGAGTATTGTGTACTGATAGTTGAGGGTTGAGTGTTGTGAGTTGAGGATTGAGCATTGAATATTGAGAATTGAAGTTTGAGGAATGAGGATTGAGGATTGAGGATTCAGGATTGAGGACTGCGGGTTGAGGATTGAGGTTTGAGAATTGAGGATAGACAATTGAATATTGAGGATTGAGGCTTGGGGATTGAGGATTGAGGCTTGAGGATTGAGGATTGAGGATTGAGGATAGATGGTTGAGGATTGCGGAATGAGGATTGAGGATTGAGTATTGAGGATTGAGAATTGAGGATTGAGGATTGAAGATTGAGGGTTAAGGATTGAGGATTGGGGATTGAGGTTCTAGGATTGGAGATTGTCTATTGAGGATTGAGGATTGAGGATTAAGGATTGAGGAACGAGGATTGAGGATTGAGGATGACGGCTGAGGGTTGAGGATTGATGTATGAAGAACGAGGGTTGAGGATTGAGGATTGAGGACTGCGGATTGACGATTGAGTATTGAAGATTGAGGATTGATGACTGAGGATTGAGGATTGAGGATTGAGGATTGGGTATGAGGATTGAGGATTGAAGATTGAGGATTAAGGGTTGAGGATTGGGGATTGAGGATTGAGGATTGAGGATTGAGGATTGGGTATGAGGATTGAGGATTGAAGATTGAGGATTAAAGATTGAGGATTGGGGATTGAGGATTGAGGATTGTGGTTTGCGGACTGAGGACTGAGGATTGAGGATTGAGAATTGAGGATTGAGGATTGAGGGTTGAAGATTGAGGATTGGGTATTGAGGATTGAAGAATGAGGATTGAGGGTTGAGGGTTGAGGACTGAGGATTGCAGATTGGGTATTGAGGATTGATGATTGATGATTGAGGATTAAGGATTGAGGATTGGGGATTGAGGATTGAGGATTGAATGTTGAGTATTGAGGATTGAAGATTGACGTTTGAGGATTGAGGATTGAGAATTGAGGATTGAGGGTTGAGGGTTGAGGCTTGACGACGAGGACTGACGGTTGAGGATTGAGGTTTGAGGTTTGATGATTGAGGATTGAGGACTGAGGTTTGAGGATTGAGGATTGAGGATGGAGGATGAGGGCTGAGGGTTGAGGATTGAGGTCTGAGTATTGAATACTGAGAATTCAGGATATTCTATTGAGTATTGAGAATTGAGTATTGATGGATGGGTATTGAGGATTGAGGATTGAGTATTGAGGATTGTAGATTGAGGTTTGAGGATTGAGAATTGAGAATTGATGATGAGGACAGAGGATTGAGGATTGAGGTCTGAGGAACGAGGATTGAGGACCGAGAATTGAGGACGGAGGATTGACGATTGAGTATTGAAGATTGAGGATTGATGACTGAGGATTGAGGATTGAGGATTGAGGATTGGGTATGAGGATTGAGGATTGAAGATTGAGGATTAAGGGTTGAGGATTGGGGATTGAGGATTGAGGATTGAGGATTGAGGATTGGGTATGAGGATTGAGGATTGAAGATTGAGGATTAAAGATTGAGGATTGGGGATTGAGGATTGAGGATTGTGGTTTGCGGACTGAGGACTGAGGATTGAGGATTGAGAATTGAGGATTGAGGATTGAGGGTTGAAGATTGAGGATTGGGTATTGAGGATTGAAGAATGAGGATTGAGGGTTGAGGGTTGAGGACTGAGGATTGCAGATTGGGTATTGAGGATTGATGATTGATGATTGAGGATTAAGGATTGAGGATTGGGGATTGAGGATTGAGGATTGAATGTTGAGTATTGAGGATTGAAGATTGACGTTTGAGGATTGAGGATTGAGAATTGAGGATTGAGGGTTGAGGGTTGAGGCTTGACGACGAGGACTGACGGTTGAGGATTGAGGTTTGAGGTTTGATGATTGAGGATTGAGGACTGAGGTTTGAGGATTGAGGATTGAGGATGGAGGATGAGGGCTGAGGGTTGAGGATTGAGGTCTGAGTATTGAATACTGAGAATTCAGGATATTCTATTGAGTATTGAGAATTGAGTATTGATGGATGGGTATTGAGGATTGAGGATTGAGTATTGAGGATTGTAGATTGAGGTTTGAGGATTGAGAATTGAGAATTGATGATGAGGACAGAGGATTGAGGATTGAGGTCTGAGGAACGAGGATTGAGGACCGAGAATTGAGGACGGAGGATTGACGATTGAGTATTGAAGATTGAGGATTGATGACTGAGGATTGAGGATTGAGGATTGAGGATTGGGTATGAGGATTGCAGAATGAGGATTGACGATTCAGGATTGAGGATTGAGGATTGAAGATTGAGTATTGAGGATTGAAGGTTGATGATTGTGGATTCAGGATTGTGGATTGTGGATTGAGGGTTGAGGATTGAAGATTGAGTATTGAGGATTGAAGATTGAGTATTCAGGATTGAAGATTGAGGATTGAGGATTGAGGCTTTAGGACTGAGGATTGAGGATTGAAGATTGAGGATTGGGGATAGAGGATTGAGGATTGAGGATTGAGGAATGAGTATTGAGGATTGAGAATTGAGGATTGAGGATTGAAGATTGAGGGTTAAGGATTGAGGATTGGGGATTGAGGATCTAGGATTGGAGATTGACTATTGAGGATTGAGGATTGAGGATTAAGGATTGAGGAACGAGGACTGAGGATTGAGGATGACGGCTGAGGGTTGAGGATTGATGTATGAGGAACGAGGACTGAGGATTGAGGATTGAGGACTGCGGATTGACGATTGAGTGTTGAAGATTGATGATTGATGACTGAGGATTGAGGATTGAGGATTGAGGACTGATGACTGAGGATTGAGAATTGAGGATTGAGCATTGAGGATAGAAGATTGAGGACTGGGGATTAAGGATTGAAGATTGAGTATTAAGGATGGGGGATTGGGGATTGAGGATCTAGGATTGGAGATTGACTATTGAGGATTGAAGATTGACGATTGATGATTGAGGATTGAGAATTGAGAATTGAGGATTGAGGGTTGAGGATTGAGGACAAGGACTGACGGTTGAGGATTGAGGTTTGAGGTTTGATGATTGAGGATTGAGGACTGAGGATTGAGGATTGAGGATTGAGGATTGAGAATTGAGGAATGAAGATTGAGGACTGGGGATTGAGGATTGAAGATTGAGGATTAAGCATTGAGGATTGGGGATTGAGGATCTAGGATTGGAGATTGATTATTTAGGATTGAAGATTGAGGATTGAGGATTGAGTATTGAGGATTGAAGATTGAGGTTTGAGGATTGAGAATTGAGAATTGAGGATGAGGACTGAGGGTTGAGGATTGAGGTTTGAGGAACGGGGATTGAGGATTGAGGATTGAGGACTGAGGATTGACGATTGAGTATTGAAGATTGAGGATTGATGACTGAGGATTGAGGATTGAAGATTGAGTATTCAGGATTGAAGGTTGACGATTGAGTATTGAAGATTGAGAATTGATGACTGAGGATTGAGGAATGAGGATTGAGGATTGAGGATTGAGGATTGAGGATTGAAGTATGAAGATTGAGTATTGAGGATTGAAGATTGAGGATTGAGGATTGAGGATTGAGGATGGAGGATGAGGGCTGAGGGTTGAGGGTTGAGGTTTGAGTATTGAATACTGAGAATTCAGGATATTCTATTGAGTATTGAGAATTGAGAATTGATAGTTGAGTGTTGAGTGTTGTGAGTTGAGGATTGAGCATTGAATATTGAGAATTGAAGTTTGAGGAATGAGGATTCAGGATTGGGGATTGAGGATTGAGGACTGCGGGCTGAGGATTGAGGTTTGAGAATTGAGGATAGAAAATTGAATATTGAGGATTGAGGCTTGAGGACTGAGGATTGAGGCTTGAGGATTGAGGATTGACGGTTCTTGATTTAAGATTGAATATTGAGGATTGAGCATTGAGGGTTAAATATTCAGGACTGTGGGTTGAGGTTCGAGTGTTAAGAATTGATGTTTGAGGTTTGAGATTTGAAGATTGAAGATTGTGGATTGAGTATTCATAACTGAGGGTTGAGGATATTCTACTGTGGACTGAGGTTTGAGGATTGAGGATTGAGGATTGATGGTTGAGACTGTGGGTTGAGGATTGAGCGTTGAGGATTGAGGATTGAATATTGAGGATTGAGGATTGAAGATTGAGGATTGAGGATTGATGTTGAAGATTGAGTATTGAGGATTGAGGATTGATGACTGAGGATTGAGGATTGAGGATTGAAGATTGAGTATTCAGGATTGAGGATTGAGGCTTGAGGATTGAGGATTGAGGATTGAAGATTGAGGATTGGGTATTGAGAATTGAGGATTGAGGATTGAGTATTGAGGATTGAGGATTGAGGATTGAGGATTGAAGATTGAGGATTGGGTATTGAGAATTGAGGATTGAGGATTGAGTATTGAGGATTGAGGATTGAGGATTGTGGATTGTGGATTGAGTGTTGAGGATTGAAGATTGCGTATTGAGGATTGAAGGTTGAGTATTCAGGATTGAAGATTGACGATTGAGTATTGAAGATTGAGGATTGATGACTGAGGATTGAGGATTGAGGATTGAGGATTGAGGATTGAAGATTGAAGATTGAGGATTGAGGATTGAGGATTGAGGATTGAGAATTGATGGTCGAGGGTTGAAGATTGAAGATTGAGGTTTGAGGGTTGTTGATTGTAGGTTGAGGACTGAGTGTTGGGGATAGAGTGTTGAGAATTGATGTTCGAGAACTGAGATTTGAAGAGTGTAGGTTGAGGATTGAGTATTGAAAACTGGGAATTGAGGATTATCTACTGAGGGCTGAGAATTGAGGATTGAGGATTGAGGATTGGGGATTGAGGATTGAGGATTCAGGATTGATGGTTGAGGATTGAGGATTGACGATTGAGGATTGAGGTTTGAAGATTGAGTGACGTGGACTGAGGATTGAGGATTGAGGGTTGAAGATTGAGAATTGAGGACTGACGATTGATGATTGTGGACTGAGTATCGAAAACTGAGAATTGGGGATATCCTCTTCAGGATTGAAAATTGAGGATTGAGGATTGAGGATTGAGGATTAAGGGTTGAGGATTGAAAGTTCAGGTTTGAGGATTGACGATTGAGGATTGAGGGTTGGGGTTCAGGATTGAGGATTGTGGATTGAGAATCGAAGATTGAGTATTGAGGATTGAAGTTTGAGGTTTGAGGATTGAGGATTGAGGATGGAGGATGAGGGCTGAGGGTTGAGGATTGAGGTCTGGGTATTGAATACTGAGAATTCAGGATATTCTATTGAGTATTGAGAATTGAGGATTGATGGATGAGATTTAGGATTGAGGATTGAGTATTGAGGATTGAAGATTGAGGTTTGAGGATTGAGAATTGAGGATTGAGGATTGAGGGTTGAAGATTGAGGATTGGTTATTGAGGATTGAAGAATGAGGATTGAGGGTTGAGAGTTGAGGACTGAGGATTGCAGATTGGGTATTGGGGATTGAGGATTGAAGACTGAGGATTAAGGATTGAGGATTGGGGATTGAGGATTGAGGATGTGGTCTGAGGGTTGAGGATTGAGGTTTGAGGAACGGGGATTGAGGATTGAGAATTGAGGACTGAGGATTGACGATTGAGTATTGAAGATTGAGGATTGATGACTGAGGATTGAGGATTGAGGATTGAGGATTGGGTATGAGGATTGAAGAATGAGGATTGACGATTCAGGATTGAGGATTGAGGATTGAAGATTGAGTATTGAGGATTGAAGGTTGATGATTGAGGATTGAGGATTGTGGATTGTGGATTGAGGGTTGAGGATTGAAGATTGAGTATTGAGGATTGAAGATTGAGTATTCAGGATTGAAGATTGAGGATTGAGGATTGAGTTATGAAGATTGAGTATCCATGACTGGTGATTGAGGATTGAGGATTGCGGATTGAGTATTGAGGATGGAAGATTGAGTATTGATGATTGAGGATTGAGTATTGAGGATTGAGGATTGACGATTGAGGTTTGAGGATTGAGGATTGAGAATTGAGGATGAGGACTGAGGGTTGAGGATTGAGGTTTGAGGAACGAGGATTGAAGATTGAGAATTGGGGACTGAGGATTGACGATTGAGTATTGAGGATTGAGGATTGATGACTGAGGATTGAGGATTGAGGATTGAAGATTGAGTATTCTGGATTGAGGATTGAGGCTTGAGTATTGAGGATTGAGGATTGAAGATTGAGGATTGGGAATTGAGGGTTGAGGATTGAGGATGGAGTATTGAGGATTGAGGATTGAGGATTGTGGATTGTGGGTTGAGTGTTGAGGATTGAAGATTGAGTATTGAGGATTGAAGATTGAGTATTCAGGATTGAAGATTGACGATTGAGTATTGAAGATTGAGGATTGATGACTGGGGATTGAGGAATGAGGATTGAGGATTGAGGATTGAGGATTGAAGATTGAAGATTGAGTATTGACGATTGAAGATTGAGGATTGAGGATTGAGGATTGAGGATGGAGGATGAGGGCTGAGGGTTGAGGATTGAGGTTTGAGTATTGAATACTGAGAATTCAGGATATTCTATTGAGTATTGAGAATTGAGGATTGATGGTTGAGTGTTGAGGATTGAGGATTCAGTATTGAGGGTTGAAGATTGAGGTTTGAGGATTGAGGATTGAGAATTGAGGATGAGGACTGAGGGTTGAGGATTGAGGTTTGAGGAACGAGGATTGAGGATTGAGAATTGAGGACTGAGGATTGACGATTGAGTATTGACGATTGAGTATTGAGGATTGAGGATTGATGACTGAGGATTGAGGATTGAGGATTGAGGATTGAGGATTGAGGATGATAGCTGAGGGCTGAGGATTGAGGTATGCGGACTGGGGACTGAGGATTGAGGATTGAGAATTGAGGATTGAGGATTGAGGGTTGAAGATTGAGGATTGGTTATTGAGGATTGAAGAATGGGGATTGAGGGTTGAGGGTTGAGGACTGAGGATTGCAGATTGGGTATTGAGGATTGAGGATTGAAGATTGAGGATTAAGGATTGAGGATTGGGGATTGAGGTTTGAGGATTGAAGGTTGAGTATTGAGGATTGAAGATTGACGTTTGAGGATTGAGGATTGAGAATTGAGAATTGAGGATTGAGGGTTGAGGATTGAGGACGAGGACTGACGGATGAGGATTGAGGTTTGAGGTTTGATGATTGAGGATTGAGGACTGAGGTTTAAGGATTGAGGATTGAGGATGGAGGATGAGGGCTGAGGGTTGAGGATTGAGGTCTGAGTATTGAATACTGAGAATTCAGGATATTCTATTGAGTATTGAGGATTGAGGATTGATGGATGAGAATTGAGGATTGAGGATTGGGTATTGAGGATTGAAGATTGAGGTTTGAGGATTGAGAATGGAGAATTGAGGATGGAGGATAGAGGATTGAGGATTGAGGATTGAGGATTGAGCATTGAGAATTGAAGATTGAGGATTGAGGGTTGAGGGTTGAGGACTGAGGATTGCAGATTGGGTATTGAGGATTGAGGATTGATGATTGAGGATTAAGGATTGACGATTGAGCATTGAGGATTGAGAATTGAGAATTGAGGATTGAGGGTTGAGGATTGAGGACGAGGACTGACGGTTGAGGATTGAGGATTGAGGTTTGATGATTGAGGATTGAGGACTGAGGATTGAGGATTGAGGATTGAGGATTGAGCATTGAGAATTGAAGATTGAGGACTGGGGATTGAGGATTGAAGATTGAGGATTAAGGATTGAGGATTGGGGATTGAGGATCTAGGATTGGAGATTGATTATTCAGGATTGAAGATTGAGGATTGAGGATTGAGGATTGATAATTGTGAATTGAGGATGAGGACTGAGGCTTGAGTATTGAGGTTTGAGGAATGAGGATTGAGGAATGAGGATTGAGAATGGAGGATGAGGGCTGAGGGTTGAGGTTTGAGGTTTGAGTATTCAATACTGAGAATTCAGGATATTCTATTGAGTATTGAGAATTGAGGATTGATGGTTGAGTATTGAGGATTGAGGATTGAGTATTGAGGATTGAAGATTGAGGTTTGAGGATTGAGGATTGAGAATTGAGGATGGAGGATAGAGGATTGAGGATTGAGGATTGGGTATTGAGGATTGAAGAATGAGGATTGAGGGTTGAGGGTTGAGGACTGAGGATTGCAGACTGGGTATTGAGGATTGAGGATTGAAGATTGAGGATTAAGGATTGAGGATTGGGGATTGAGGATTGAGGATTGAAGGTTGAGTATTGAGGATTGAAGGTTGACGTTGAGGATTGAGGATTGAGAATTGAGAATTGAGGATTGAGGGTTGAGGATTGAGGACGAGGACCGACGGTTGAGGATTGAGGTTTGAGGATTGAGGATTGAGGACTGATGACTGAGGATTGAGGATTGAGGATTGAGGATTGAGCATTGAGGATTGAAGATTGAAGATTGAGGACTGGGGATTGAGTATTGAAGATTGAGGATTAAGGACTGACGATTGGGGATTGAGTATCTAGGATTGGAGATTGATTATTCAGGATTGAAGATTGAGGATTGAGGATTGAGGATTGATAATTTTGAATTGAGAATTGAGGATGAGGACTGAGGGTTGAGGATTGAGGTTTGAAGAATGAGGATTGAGGATTGAGGATTGAGGATTGAGGATTGAGGATTGAGGATTGAGGATTGGGGATTGAGTTATGAAGACTGAGTATTCATGACTGATTATTGAGGATTGAGGATTGAGGATTGAGGATTGAGGATTGAAGATTGAGTATTGATGATTGAGGATTGAGGATTGAGGATTGAGGATTGAAGATTGAGGATTCAAGATTGAGGATTGGGGATTGAGGATTGAGGATTGAGAATTGAGAATCGAAGATTGAGTATTGAGGATTGAAGATTGAGATTTGAGGATTGAGGATTGAGGATGGAGGATGAAGGCTGAGGGTTGAGGATTGAGGATGGAGGATGAGGGCTGAGGCTTGAGGATTGAGGTTTGAGTATTGAATACTGAGAATTCAGGATATTCTATTGAGTATTGAGAATTGAGGATTGATGGTCGAGTATTGAGGATTGAGGATTGAGTATTGAGGATTGAAGATTGAGGTCTGAGGATTCAGGATTGAGAATTGAGGATGAGGACTGAGGGTTGAGGATTGAGGTTTGAGGAACGAGGATTGAGGATTGAGAATTGAGGACTGAGGATTGACGATTGAGTACTGAGGATTGAGGATTGATGACTGAGGATTGAGGATTGAGGATTGAGGATTGGGTATTGAGGATTGAAGAATGA
Source organism: Calliopsis andreniformis (assembly GCF_051401765.1). Lineage (NCBI taxonomy): Eukaryota > Metazoa > Arthropoda > Insecta > Hymenoptera > Andrenidae > Calliopsis > Calliopsis andreniformis. The sequence continues at coordinate 91,866 of NW_027480551.1, read as the reverse complement.
GGATTGACGATTCATGATTGACAATTGAGGATTGAAGATTGAGTATTGAGGATTGAAGGTTGATGATTGAGGATTGAGGATTGTGGATTGTGGATTGAGGGTTGAGGATTGAAGATTGAGTATTGAGGATTGAAGATTGAGGTTTGAGGATTGAGGATTGAGAATTGAGGATGAGGACTGAGGGTTGAGGATTGAGGTTTGAGGAACGAGGATTGAGGATTGAGAATTGAGGACTGAGGATTGACGATTGAGTACTGAGGATTGAGGATTGATGACTGAGGATTGAGGATTGAGGATTGAGGATTGGGTATTGAGGATTGAAGAATGAGGATTGACGATTCAGGATTGAGAATTGAGGATTGAAGATTGAGTATTGAGGATTGAAGGTTGATGATTGAGGATTGAGTATTGTGGATTGTGGATTGAGTGTTGAGGATTGAAGATTGAGTATTGAGGATTGAAGATTGAGTATTCAGGATTGAAGATTGAGGATTGAGGATTGAGGCTTGAGGATTGAGGATTGAGGATTGAGGATTGAGGATTGAGTATTGAGGATTGAGGATTCAAGATCGAGGATTGGGGATTGAGGATTGAGGATTGAGAATTGAGAATCGAAGATTGTGTATTGAGGATTGAAGATTGAGACTTGAGGATTGAGGATTGAGGATGGAGGGTGAAGGCTGAGGGTTGAGGATTGAGGATGGAGGATGAGGGCTGAGGGTTGAGGATTGAGGTTTGAGTATTGAATACTGAGAATTCAGGATATTCTATTGAGTATTGAGAATTGAGGATTGATGGTTGAGTATTGAGAATTGAGGATTGAGTATTGAGGATTGAAGATTGAGGTTTCAGGATTGATTATTGAGTATTGAGGTTTGAAGATTGAGGATTGAGGATTGAGAATTGAGAATTGAGGATGAGGACTGAGGGTTGAGGATTGAGGTTTGAAGAATGAGGATTGAGGGTTGAGGATTGAGGATTGAGTTATGAAGATTGAGTATTCATGACTTAAGATTGAGGATTGAGGACTGAGGATTGAGGACTGATGATTGAAGATTGAGTATTGATGATTGTGGATTGAGGATTGAGGATTGAGGATTGAGGATTGAGGATTGAAGATTGAGGATTGGGGACTGAGGATTGAGGATTGAGAATTGAGAATCGAAGATTGAGTATTGAGGATTGAAGATTGAGGTTTGAGGATTGAGGATTGAGGCTGGAGGATGAGGGCTGAGGGTTGAGGATTGAGGTTTGAGTATTGAATACTGAGAATTCAGGATATTCTATTGAGTATTGAGAATTGAGGATTGATGGTTGCGTATTGAGCTCTGAGGATTGAGTATTGAGTATTGAGGTTTGAGGTTCGATGATTGAGGGTTGAGGGCTGAGGATTGAGGATTGAGGATTGAGGATTGAGCATTGAGGATTGAAGATTGAGGAGTGGGGATTGAGGATTGAAGATTGAGGATTAAGGATTTAGGATTGGGGATTGAGTATCTAGGATTGGAGATTGATTATTCAGGATTGAAGATTGAGGATTGAGGATTGAGGATTGATAATTGAGAATTGAGGATGAGGACTGAGGGTTGAGGATTGAGGTTTGAAGAATGAGGATTGAGGATTGAGGATTGAGGATTGAGGATTGAGGATTGAGGATTGAGGATTGAGGATTGAGTTATGAAGATTGAGTATTCATGACTCATGATTGAGGATTGAGAATTGACGATTGAGGATTGAGGATTGAGGATTGAAGATTGAGTATTGATGATTGAGGATTGGGGATTGAGGATTGAGGATTGACGATTGAGGATTGAAGATTGAGGATTGGGGATTGAGGATTGAGGATTGAGAATTGAGAATCGAAGATTGAGAATTGAGGATTGAAGATTGAGGTTTGAGGATTGAGGATTGAGCATGGAGGATGAGGGCTGAGTGTTGAGGATTGAGGTTTGAGTATTGAATACTGAGAATTCAGGATATTCTATTGAGTATTGAGAGTTGCGTGTTGATGGTTGAGTATTGAGGATTGAGGGTTGGGTATTGAGGATTGAGAATTGAGGATTGAGGATTGAAGATTGAGGATGAAGGATTGAGGATTGGGGATTGAGGATCTAGGATTGGAGATTGACTATTGAGGATTGAGGATTGAGTATTGAGGATTGAGGAACGAGTATTGAGGATTGAGGATTGAGGACTGCGGATTGACGATTGAGTATTGAAGATTGAGGATTGATGACTGAGGATTGAGGATTGAGGATTGAGGATTGAGGATTGAAGATTGAAGATTGAAGATTGAGTATTGAGGATTGAAGATTGAGGATTGAGGATTGACGATTGAGTATTGAGGATTGAGGAACGAGTATTGAGGACTGAGGATGATGCCTGAGGGTTGAGGATTGATGTTTGAGGAACGAGGATTGAGGATTGAGGATTGAGGACTGCGGATTGACGATTGAGTATTGAAGATTGAGGATTGATGACTGAGGATTGAGGATTGAGGATTGAGGATTGAGGATTGAAGATTGAAGGTTGAAGATTCAGTATTGAGGATTGAAGATTGAGGATTGAGGATTGACGATTGAGTATTGAGTATTGAAGATTGATGACTGAGGATTGAGGATTGAGGATTGAGGATTGAGGATTGAGGATTGAGGATGATGGCTGAGTGTTGAGGATTGAGGTTTGAGGACTGAGGACTGAGGATTGAGGATTGAGAATTGAGGATTGAGGATTGAGGGTTGAAGATTGAGGATTGGGTGTTGAGGATTGAAGAATGAGGATTGAGGGTTGAGGGTTGTGGACTGAGGATTGCAGATTCGGTTGTGAGGTTTGAGGATTGAAGATTGAGGATTGAGGATTGAGGATTGAGAATTGAGAATTGAGGATGAGGACTGAGGGTTGAGGATTGAGGTTTGAAGAATGAGGATTGAGGATTGAGGATTGAGGATTGAGGATTGAGCATTGAGGATTGAGTTATGAAGATTGAGTATTCATGACTGATGATTGAGGATTGAGTAATTGAGGATTGAGGATTGAGTATTGAGGATTGAGTTATGAAGATTGAGTATCCATGACTGATGATTGAGGATTGAGGATTGAGGATTGAGGATTGAGAATTGAAGAATGAGAATTGATGATTGAGGATTGAGGATTGAGGATTGAGGATTGAGGATTGAGGACTGAGGATTGAGGATTCAAGATTGAGGATTGGGGATTGAGGATTGAGGATTGAGAATTGAGAATCGAAGATTGAGTATTGAGGATTGAAGATTGAGGTTTGAGGATTGAGGATTGAGGATGGAGGATGAGGGCTGAGGGTTGAGGATTGATGTTTGAGTATTGAATACTGAGAATTAAGGATATTCTATTGAGTATTGAGAATTGAGGATTGATGGTTGCGTATTGAGGACTGAGGATTGAGTATTCAGTATTGAGGTTTGAGGTTCGATGATTGAGGATTGAGGACTGAGGATTGAGGATTGAGGATTGAGGATTGAGCATTGAGGATTGAAGATTGAGGACTGGGGATTGAGGATTGAAGATTGAGGATTAAGGATTGAGGATTGGGGATTGAGTATCTAGGATTGGAGATTGATTATTCAGGATTGAAGATTGAGGATTGAGGATTGAGGATTGAGAATTGAGAATTGAGAATGAGGACTGAGGGTTGAGGATTGAGGTTTGAAGAATGAGGATTGAGGATTGAGGATTGAGGATTGAGGATTGAGGATTGATGATTGAGTATTGAGGATTGAGTTATGAAGATTGAGTATTCATGACTGATGATTGAGGATTGAGGATTGAGGATTGACGATTGAGGATTGAAGATTGAGAATTGATGATTGAGGATTGAGGATTGAGGATTGAGTATTGAGGATTGAAGATTGAGGATTGAGGACTGAGGATTGAGGATGGAGGATGAGGGCTGAGGATTGAGGATGGAGGATGAGGGCTGAGGGTTGAGGATTGAGATTTGAGTATTGAATACTGAGAATTCAGGATATTGTATTGAGTATTGAGAATTGAGGATTGATGGTTGAGTATTGAGAATTGAGGATTGAGTATTGAGGATTGAAGATTGAGGTTTGAGGATTGATTATTGAGTATTGAGGATTGAAGATTGAGGATTGAGGATTGAGAATTGAGAATTGAGGATGAGGACTGAAGGTTGAGGATTGAGGTTTGAAGAATGAGGATTGAGGGTTGAGGATTGAGGATTGAGGATTGAGGATTGAAGATTGAGTATTGAGGATTGAAGGTTGATGATTGAGGATTGAGGATTGTGGATTGTGGATTGAGGGTTGAGGATTGAAGATTGAGTATTGACGATTGAGTATTGAGTATTGAGGATTGATGACTGAGGATTGAGGATTGAGGATTGAGTATTGAGGATTGAAGATTGAGGATTGAGGATTGAGAATTGAGAATTGAGGATGAGGACCGAGGGTTGAGGATTGAGGTTTGAAGAATGAGTATTGAGGGTTGAGGATTGAGGATTGAGTTATGAAGATTGAGTATTCATGTCTTATGATTGAGGATTGAGGATTGAGGATTGAGGACTGATGATTGAAGATTGAGTATTGATGATTGTGGATTGAGGATTGAGGATTGAGGATTGGGGACTGAGGATTGAGGATTGAGAATTGAGAATCGAAGATTGAGTATTGAGGATTGAAGATTGAGGTTTGAGGATTGAGGATTGAGGCTGGAGGATGAGGGCTGAGGGTTGAGGATTGAGGTTTGAGTATTGAATACTGAGAATTCAGGATATCCTATTGAGTATTGAGAATTGAGGATTGATGGTTGTGTATTGAGCTCTGAGGATTGAGTATTGAGTATTGAGGTTTGAGGTTCGATGATTGAGGATTGAGGACTGAGGATTGAGGATTGAGGATTGAGGATTGAGCATTGAGGATTGAAGATTGAGGAGTGGGGATTGAGGATTGAAGATTGAGGATTAAGGATTTAGGATTGGGGATTGAGTATCTAGGATTGGAGATTGATTATTCAGGATTGAAGATTGAGGATTGAGGATTGAGGAGTGAGAATTGAGAATTGAGGATGAGGACTGAGGGTTGAGGATTGAGGTTTGAAGAATGAGGATTGAGGATTGAGGATTGAGGATTGAGGATTGAGGATTGAAGATTGAGTTATGATGATTGAGTATTCATGACTCATGATTGAGGATTGAGGATTGAGGATTGAGGATTGAGGATTGAGGATTGAAGATTGAGTATTGATGATTGAGGATTGAGGATTGAGGATTGAGGATTGACGATTGAGGATTGAAGATTGAGGATTGGGGATTGAGGATTGAGGATTGAGAATTGAGAATCGAAGATTGAGTATTGAGGATTGAAGATTGAGGTTTGAGGATTGAGGATTGAGCATGGAGGATGAGGGCTGAGTGTTGAGGATTGAGGTTTGAGTATTGAATACTGAGAATTCTGGATATTCTATTGAGTATTGAGAGTTGAGGATTGATGGTCGAGTATTGAGGATTGAGGGTTGAGTATTGAGGATTGAAGAGTGAGGTTTGAGGATTGAGGATTGAGAATTGAGGATGAGGACTGAGGGTTGAGGATTGAGGTTAGAGGAACGAGGATTGAGGATTGAGAATTGAGGACTGGGGATTGACGATTGAGTATCGAGGATTGAGGAACGAGGATTGAGGATTGAGAACTGAGGACTGAGGATTGACGATTGAGTATTGAGGATTGAGGATTGATGACTGAGGATTGAGGATTGAGTATTGAAGATTGGGTATTGAGGATTGAAGAATGAGGATTGAAGATTCAGGATTGAGGATTGAGGATTGAAGATTGAGTATTGAGGATTGAACGTTGATGATTGAGGATTGAGGATTGTGGATTGTGGATTGAGGGTTGAGGATTGAAGATTGAGTATTGAGGATTGAAGATTGAGTATTCAGGATTGAAGATTGAGGATTGAGGATTGAGGCTTGAGGATTGAGGATTGAGGATTGAAGGTTGAGGATTGGGGATTGAGGATTGAGGATTGAGGATTGAGTATTGAGGATTGAGAATTGAGGATTGAGGATTGGAGATTGAGGATTAAGGATTGAGGATTGGGGATTGAGGATCTAGGATTGGATATTGACTATTGAGGATTGAGGATTGAGTATTGAGGATTAAGGAACGAGGATTGAGGATTGAGGATGATGGCTGAGGGTTAAGGATTGATGTTTGAGGAACGAGGATTGAGGATTGAGGATTGAGGACTGCGGATTGACGATTGAGTATTGAAGATTGAGGATTGATGACTGAGGATTGAGGATTGAGGATTGAGGATTGAGGATTGAAGATTGAATGTTGAAGATTGAGTATTGAGGATTGAAGATTGAGGATTGAGGATTGAGGATTGAGGATGGAGGATGAGGTCTGAGTGTTAATGATTGAGGTTTGAGTATTGAATACTGAGAATTCAGGATATACTATTGAGTATTGAGAATTGAGGATTGATGGTTGAGTATTGAGGATTGAGGATTGAGTATTGAGGATTGAGGATTGAGGTTTGAGGATTGAGGATTGAGAATTGAGGATGAGGACTGAGGGTTGAGGATTGAGGTTTGAGGAACGAGGATTGAGGATTCAGAATTGAGGACTGAGGATTGACGATTGAGTATAGACGATTGAGTATTGAGTATTGAAGATTGATGACTGAGGATTGAGGATTGAGGATTGAGGATTGAGTATTGAGGATGATGGCTGAGTGTTGAGGATTGAGGTTTGAGGACTGCGAATGAGGATTGAGGATTGAGAATTGAGGATTGAGGATTGAGGGTTGAAGATTGAGGATTGGGTATTGAGGATTGAAGAATGAGGATTGAGGGTTGAGGGTTGAGGACTGAGAATTGCAGATTGGGTAGTGAGGATTGAGGATTGAAGATTGAGGATTGATGATTGAGGATTGAGAATTGAGAATTGAGGATGAGGACTGAGGGTTGAGGATTGAGGTTTGAAGAATGAGGATTGAGGATTGAGGATTGAGGATTGAGGATTGAGCATTGAGGATTGAGTTATGAAGATTGAGTATTCATGACTGATGATTGAGGATTGAGGATTGAGGATTGAGGATTGAGGATTGAGGATTGAAGATTGAGTATTGATGATTGAGGATTGAGGATTGAGGATTGAGGATTGAGAATTGAGGATGAGGACTGAGGGTTGAGGATTGAGGTTTGAGGAACGAGGATTGAAGATTGAGAATTGAGGACTGAGGATTGACGATTGAGTATTGAGGATTGGGGATTGATGACTGAGTATTGAGGATTGAGGATTGAAGATTGAGTATTCTGGATTGAGGACTGAGGCTTGAGGATTGAGGATTGAGGATTGAAGATTGAGGATTGGGAATTGAGGGTTGAGGATTGAGGATGGAGTATTGAGGATTGAGGATTGAGGATTGTGGATTGTGGGTTGAGTGTTGAGGATTGAAGATTGAGTATTCAGGATTGAAGATTGACGATTGAGTATTGAAGATTGAGGATTGATGACTGAGGATTGAGGAATGAGGATTGAGGATTGAGGATTGAGGATTGAAGATTGAAGATTGAGTATTGAGGATTGAAGATTGAGGATTGAGGATTGAGGATTGAGGATGGAGGATGAGGGCTGAGGGTTGAGGATTGAGGTTTGAGTATTGAGTACTGAGAATTCAGGATATTCTATTGAGTATTGAGATTTGAGGATTGATGGTTGAGTATTGAGGATTGAGGATTCAGTATTGAGGATTGAAGATTGAGGTTTGAGGATTGAGGATTGAGAATTGAGGATGAGGACTGAGGGTTGAGGATTGAGGTTTGAGGAACGAGGATTGAGGATTGAGAATTGAGGACTGAGGATTGACGATTGAGTATTGACGATTGAGTATTGAGGATTTAGGATTGATGAGTGAGGATTGAGGATTGAGGATTGAGGATTGAGGATTGAGGATGATAGCTGAGGGCTGAGGATTGAGGTATGCGGACTGAGGACTGAGGATTGAGGATTGAGAATTGAGGATTGAGGATTGAGGGTTGAAGATTGAGGATTGGTTATTGAGGATTGAAGAATGAGGATTGAGGGTTGAGGGTTGAGGACTGAGGATTGCAGATTGGGTATTGAGGATTGAGGATTGAAGATTGAGGATTAAGGATTGAGGATTGGGGATTGAGGATTGAGGATTGAAGGTTGAGTATTGAGGATTGAAGATTGACGTTTGAGGATTGAGGATTGAGAATTGAGAATTGAGGATTGAGGGTTGAGGATTGAGGACGAGGACTGACGGATGAGGATTGAGGTTTGAGGTTTGATGATTGAGGATTGAGGACTGAGGTTTAAGGATTGATGATTGAGGATGGAGGATGAGGGCTGAGGGTTGAGGATTGAGGTCTGAGTATTGAATACTGAGAATTCAGGATATTCTATTGAGTATTGAGGATTGAGGATTGATGGATGAGAATTGAGGATTGAGGATTGGGTATTGAGGATTGAAGATTGAGGTTTGAGGATTGAGAATTCAGAATTGAGGATGGAGGATAGAGGATTGAGGATTGAGGATTGAGGATTGAGCATTGAGAATTGAAGATTGAGGATTGGGGGTTGAGGGTTGAGGACTGAGGATTGCAGATTGGGTATTGAGGATTGAGGATTGAAGATTGAGGATTAAGGATTGACGATTGAGCATTGAGGATTGAGAATTGAGAATTGAGGATTGAGGGTTGAGGATTGAGGACGAGGACTGACGGTTGAGGATTGAGGATTGAGGTTTGATGATTGAGGATTGAGGACTGAGGATTGAGGATTGAGGATTGAGGATTGAGCATTGAGAATTGAAGATTGAGGACTGGGGATTGAGGATTGAAGATTGAGGATTAAGGATTGAGGATTGGGGATTGAGGATCTAGGATTGGAGATTGATTATTCAGGATTGAAGATTGAGGATTGAGGATTGAGGATTGATAATTGTGAATTGAGGATGAGGACTGAGGCTCGAGGATTGAGGTTTGAGGAATGAGGATTGAGGATTGAGGATTGAGGATTGAGGATTGAGGATTGAGTTATGGAGATTGAGTATTCATGACTGATGATTGAGGATTGAGGATTGAGGATTGAGGATTGAGGATTGAAGATTGAGTATTGATGATTGAGGATTGAGTATTGGGGATTGAGGATTGAAGATTGAGGTTTGAGGATTGAGGATTGAGGATTGAGAATTGGGGATGAGGACTGAGGGTTGAGGATTGAGGTTTGAGGAACGAGGATTGAGGATTGAGAATTGAGGACTGAGGATTGACGATTGAGTGTTGAGGATTGAGGATAGATGACTGAGGATTGAGGATTGTAGATTGAAGATTGAGGACAGAGTGTTGAGGGTAGAGTATTGCGAACTGATGTTTGGGACGTGAGATTTGAAGATTGAAGATTGAGGATTGTGTATAGAATACTGAGAACCGAGGATTTTCTATTGAGGGCTGAGAATTGAGGATTGAGGATTGAGGATTGAGGATTGAGGATTGAGGATTGAGGATTGCGGGGTTGAGGATTAAGGATTGAAGATTGAGGACTCAGGATTGAGCATTGAGTATTGTGTACTGATAGTTGAGGGTTGAGTGTTGTGAGTTGAGGATTGAGCATTGAATATTGAGAATTGAAGTTTGAGGAATGAGGATTGAGGATTGAGGATTCAGGATTGAGGACTGCGGGTTGAGGATTGAGGTTTGAGAATTGAGGATAGACAATTGAATATTGAGGATTGAGGCTTGAGGATTGAGGATTGAGGCTTGAGGATTGAGGATTGAGGATTGAGGATAGATGGTTGAGGATTGCGGAATGAGGATTGAGGATTGGGTATTGAGGATTGAGAATTGAGGATTGAGGATTGAAGATTGAGGGTTAAGGATTGAGGATTGGGGATTGAGTTTCTAGGATTGGAGATTGTCTATTGAGGATTGAGGATTGAGGATTAAGGATTGAGGAACGAGGATTGAGGATTGAGGATGACGGCTGAGGGTTGAGGATTGATGTTTGAAGAACGAGGATTGAGGATTGAGGATTGAGGACTGCGGATTGACGATTGAGTATTGAAGATTGAGGATTGATGACTGAGGATTGAGGATTGAGGATTGAGGATTGGGTATGAGGATTGAGGGTTGAAGATTGAGGATTAAGGGTTGAGGATTGGGGATTGAGGATTGAGGATTGAGGATTGAGGATTGGGTATGAGGATTGAGGATTGAAGATTGAGGATTAAGGATTGAGGATTGGGGATTGAGGATTGAGGATTGTGGTTTGCGGACTGAGGACTGAGGATTGAGGATTGAGAATTGAGGATTGAGGATTGAGGGTTGAAGATTGAGGATTGGGTATTGAGGATTGAAGAATGAGGATTGAGGGTCGAGGGTTGAGGACTGAGGATTGCAGATTGGGTATTGAGGATTGATGATTGAAGATTGAGGATTAAGGATTGAGGATTGGGGATTGAGGATTGAGGATTGAAGGTTGAGTATTGAGGATTGAAGATTGACGTTTGAGGATTGAGGATTGAGAATTGAGAATTGAGGGTTGAGGGTTGAGGCTTGACGCCGAGGACTGACGGTTGAGGATTGAGGTTTGAGGTTTGATGATTGAGGATTGAGGACTGAGGTTTGAGGATTGAGGATTGAGGATGGAGGATGAGGGCCGAGGGTTGAGGATTGAGGTCTGAGTATTGAATACTGAGAATTCAGGATATTCTATTGAGTATTGAGAATTGAGTATTGATGGATGGGTATTGAGGATTGAGGATTGAGTATTGAGGATTGTAGATTGAGGTTTGAGGATTGAGAATTGAGAATTGATGATGAGGACAGAGGGTTGAGGATTGAGGTTTGAGGAACGAGGATTGAGGACCGAGAATTGAGGACGGAGGATTGACGATTGAGTATTGAAGATTGAGGATTGATGACTGAGGATTGAGGATTGAGGATTGAGGATTGGGTATGAGGATTGCAGAATGAGGATTGACGATTCAGGATTGAGGATTGAGGATTGAAGATTGAGTATTGAGGATTGAAGATTGACGTTTGAGGATTGAGGATTGAGAATTGAGAATTGAGGGTTGAGGGTTGAGGCTTGACGACGAGGACTGACGGTTGAGGATTGAGGTTTGAGGAATGAGGATTGAGAATGGAGGATGAGGGCTGAGGGTTGAGGTTTGAGGTTTGAGTATTCAATACTGAGAATTCAGGATATTCTATTGAGTATTGAGAATTGAGGATTGATGGTTGAGTATTGAGGATTGAGGATTGAGTATTGAGGATTGAAGATTGAGGTTTGAGGATTGAGGATTGAGAATTGAGGATGGAGGATAGAGGATTGAGGATTGAGGATTGGGTATTGAGGATTGAAGAATGAGGATTGAGGGTTGAGGGTTGAGGACTGAGGATTGCAGATTGGGTATTGAGGATTGAGGATTGAAGATTGAGGATTAAGGATTGAGGATTCAGGATTGAGGATTGAGGGTTGAAGGTTGAGTATTGAGGATTGAAGATTGACGTTGAGGATTGAGGATTGAGAATTGAGGATTGAGGGTTGAGGATTGAGGACGAGGACCGACGGTTGAGGATTGAGGTTTGAGGATTCAGGATTGAGGACTGATGACTGAGGGTTGAGGATTGAGGATTGAGCATTGAGGATTGAAGATTGAAGATTGAGGACTGGGGATTGAGTATTGAAGATTGAGGATTAAGGACTGAGGATTGGGGATTGAGTATCTAGGATTGGAGATTGATTATTCAGGATTGAAGATTGAAGATTGAGGATTGAGGATTGAGGATTGAGGATTGAGGATTGAGGATTGAGGATTGGGGATTGAGTTATGAAGACTGAGTATTCATGACTGATTATTGAGGATTGAGGATTGAGGATTGAGGATTGAGGATTGAAGATTGAGTATTGATGATTGAGGATTGAGGATTGAGGATTGAGGATTGAAGATTGAGGATTCAAGATTGAGGATTGGGGATTGAAGATTGAGATTTGAGGATTGAGGATTCAGGATGGAGGATGAAGGCTGAGGGTTGAGGATTGAGGATGGAGGATGAGGGCTGAGGGTTGAGGATTGAGGTTTGAGTATTGAATACTGAGAATTCAGGATATTCTATTGAGTATTGAGAATTGAGGATTGATGGTCGAGTATTGAGGATTGAGGATTGAGTATTGAGGATTGAAGATTGAGGTTTGAGGATTGAGGATTGAGAATTGAGGATGAGGACTGAGGGTTGAGGATTGAGGTTTGAGGAACGAGGATTGAGGATTAAGAATTGAGGACTGAGGATTGACGATTGAGTACTGAGGATTGAGGATTGATGACTGAGGATTGAGGATTGAGGATTGAGGATTGGGTATTGAGGATTGAAGAATGAGGATTGACGATTCAGGATTGACAATTGAGGATTGAAGATTGAGTATTGAGGATTGAAGGTTGATGATTGAGGATTGAGGATTGTGGATTGTGGATTGAGGGTTGAGGATTGAAGATTGAGTATTGAGGATTGAAGATTGAGGTTTGAGGATTGAGGATTGAGAATTGAGGATGAGGACTGAGGGTTGAGGATTGAGGTTTGAGGAACGAGGATTGAGGATTGAGAATTGAGGACTGAGGATTGACGATTGAGTACTGAGGATTGAGGATTGATGACTGAGGATTGAGGATTGAGGATTGAGGATTGGGTATTGAGGATTGAAGAATGAGGATTGACGATTCAGGATTGAGAATTGAGGATTGAAGATTGAGTATTGAGGATTGAAGGTTGATGATTGAGGATTGAGGATTGTGGATTGTGGATTGTGGGTTGAGGTTTGAAGATTGAGTATTGAGGATTGAAGTTTGAGTATTCAGGATTGAAGATTGAGGATTGAGGATTGAGGCTTGAGGATTGAGGATTGAGGATTGAGGATTGAGGATTGAGTATTGAGGATTGAGGATTCAAGATCGAGGATTGGGGATTGAGGATTGAGGATTGAGAATTGAGAATCGAAGATTGTGTGTTGAGGATTGAAGATTGAGACTTGAGGATTGAGGATGGAGGATGAAGGCTGAGGGTTGAGGATTGAGGATGGAGGATGAGGGCTGAGGGTTGAGGATTGAGGTTTGAGTATTGAATACTGAGAATTCAGGATATTCTATTGGGTATTGAGAATTGAGGATTGATGGTTGAGTATTGAGAATTGAGGATTGAGTATTGAGGATTGAAGATTGAGGTTTGAGGATTGATTATTGAGTATTGAGGATTGAAGATTGAGGATTGAGGATTGAGAATTGAGAATTGAGGATGAGGACTGAGGGTTGAGGATTGAGGTTTGAAGAATGAGGATTGAGGGTTGAGGATTGAGGATTGAGTTATGAAGATTGAGTATTCATGACTTATGATTGAGGATTGAGGACTGAGGATTGAGGACTGATGATTGAAGATTGAGTATTGATGATTGTGGATTGAGGATTGAGGATTGAGGATTGAGGATTGAGGATTGAAGATTGAGGATTGGGGACTGAGGATTGAGGATTGAGAATTGAGAATCGAAGATTGAGTATTGAGGATTGAAAATTGAGGTTTGAGGATTGAGGATTGAGGCTGGAGGATGAGGGCTGAGGGTTGAGGATTGAGGTTTGAGTATTGAATACAGAGAATTCAGGATATTCTATTGAGTATTGAGAATTGAGGATTGATGGTTGCGTATTGAGCTCTGAGGATTGAGTATTGAGTATTGAGGTTTGAGGTTCGATCATTGAGGGTTGAGGACTGAGGATTGAGGATTGAGGATTGAGGATTGAGCATTGAGGATTGAAGATTGAGGAGTGGGGATTGAGGATTGAAGATTGAGGATTAAGGATTTAGGATTGGGGATTGAGTATCTAGAATTGGAGATTGATTATTCAGGATTGAAGATTGAGGATTGAGGATTGAGGATTGAGAATTGAGAATTGAGGATGAGGACTGAGGGTTGAGGATTGAGAATTGAGGATTGAGGATTGAAGATTGAGGATGAAGGATTGAGGATTGGGGATTGAGGATCTAGGATTGGAGATTGACTATTGAGGATTGAGGATTGAGTTTTGAGGATTGAGGAACGAGTATTGAGGATTGAGGCTTGAGGACTGCGGATTACACGATTGAGTATTGAAGATTGAGGATTGATGACTGAGGATTGAGGATTGAGGATTGAGGATTGAGGATTGAAGATTGAAGATTGAAGATTGAGTATTGAGGATTGAAGATTGAGGATTGAGGATTGACGATTGAGTATTGAGGATTGAGGAACGAGTATTGAGGACTGAGGATGATGGCTGAGGGTTGAGGATTGATGTTTGAGGGACGAGGATTGAGGATTGAGGATTGAGGACTGCGGATTGACGATTGAGTATTGAAGACTGAGGATTGATGACTGAGGATTGAGGATTGAGGATTGAGGATTGAGGATTGAAGATTGAAGATTGAAGATTGAGTATTGAGGATTGAAGATTGAGGATTGAGGATTGACGATTGAGTATTGAGTATTGAAGATTGATGACTGAGGATTGAGGATTGAGGATTGAGGATTGAGGATTGAGGATTGAGGATGATGGCTGAGTGTTGAGGATTGAGGTTTGAGGACTGAGGACTGAGGATTGAGGATTGAGAATTGAGGATTGAGGATTGAGGGTTGAAGATTGAGGATTGGGTGTTGAGGATTGAAGAATGAGGATTGAGGGTTGAGGGTTGTGGTCTGAGGATTGCAGATTCGGTAGTGAGGATTGAGGATTGAAGATTGAGGATTGAGGATTGAGGATTGAGGATTGAGAATTGAGAATTGAGGATGAGGACTGAGGGTTGAGGATTGAGGTTTGAAGATTGAGGATTGAGGATTGAGGATTGAGGATTGAGGATTGAGCATTGAGGATTGAGTTATGAAGATTGAGTATTCATGACTGATGATTGAGGATTGAGGATTGAGTATTGAGGATTGAGTATTGAGGATTGAGTTATGAAGATTGAGTATCCATGACTGATGATTGAGGATTGAGGATTGAGGATTGAGGATTGAGAATTGAAGAATGAGAATTGATGATTGAGGATTGAGGATTGAGGATTGAGGATTGAGGATTGAGGATTGAGGATTGAGGATTGAAGATTGAGGATTGGGGATTGAGGATTGAGGATTGAGAATTGAGAATCGAAGATTGAGTATTGAGGATTGAAGATTGAGGTTTGAGGATTGAGGATTGAGGATGGAGGATGAGGGCTGAGGGTTGAGGATTGATGTTTGAGTATTGAATACTGAGAATTCAGGATATTCTATTGAGTATTGAGAATTGAGGATTGATGGTTGCGTATTGAGGACTGAGGATTGAGTATTCAGTATTGAGGTTTGAGGTTCGATGATTGAGGATTGAGGACTGAGGATTGAGGATTGAGGATTGAGGATTGAGGATTGAGGATTGAGGATTGATGATTGAGTATTGAGGATTGAGTTATGAAGATTGAGTATTCATGACTGATGATTGAGGATTGAGGATTGAGGATTGACGATTGAGGATTGAAGATTGAGAATTGATGATTGAGGATTGAGGATTGAGGATTGAGGATTGAGGATTGAGGATTGAGGATTGAAGATTGAGGATTGGGGATTGAGGATTGAGCATTGAGAATTGAGAATCGAAGATTGAGTATTGAGGATTGAAGATAGAGGTTTGAGGATTGAGGATTGAGGATGGAGGATGAGGGCTGAGGGTTGAGGATTGAGTTCTGAGTATTGAATACTGAGAATTCAGGATATTCTATTGAGTATTGAGAATTGAGGATTGATGGTTGCGTATTGAGGATTGAGGATTGAGTATTGAGTATTGAGAGTTGAAGATTGAGGATTGGGGATTGAGGATTGAGGATTGAGAATTGAGAATCGAAGATTGAGTATTGAGGATTGAAGATTGAGATTTGAGGATTGAGGATTGAGGATGGAGGATGAGGGCTGAGGGTCGAGGATTGAGGTTTGAGTATTGAATACTGAGAATTCAGGATATTCTATTGAGTATTGAGAATTGAGGATTGATGGTTGCGTATTGAGAATTGAGGATTGAGTATTGAGTATTGAGGATTGAAGATTGAGGTTTGAGGATTGAGGATTGAGAATTGAGGATTGAGGATTGAAGATTGAGGATTAAGGATTGAGGATTGGGGATTCAGGATCTAGGATTGGAGATTGACTATAGAGGATTGAGGATTGAGTATTGAGGATTAAGGAACGAGGATTGAGGATTGAGGATGATGGCTGAGGGTTGAGGATTGATGTTTGGGGAACGAGGATTGAGGATTGAGGATCGAGGACTGCGGATTGACGATTGAGTATTGAAGATTGAGGATTGATGACTGAGGATTGAGGATTGAGGATTGAGGATTGAGGATTGAAGATTGAAGATTGAAGATTGAGTATTGAGGATTGAAGATTGAGGATTGAGGATTGAGGATTGAGGAACGAGGATTGAGGATTGAGGATGATGGCTGAGGGATGAGGATTGATGTTTGAGGAACGAGGATTGAGGATTGAGGATTGAGGACTGTGGATTGACGACTGAGTACTGAAGATTGAGGATTGATGACTGAGGATTGAGGATTGAGTATTGGGGATTGAGGACTGAGGATTGAAGATTGATGATTGAGTATTGAGGATTGAAGATTGAGGATTGAGGATTCAGGATTGAGGATGGAGGATGAGGGCTGAGGGTTGAGGATTGAGGTTTGAGTATTGAATACTGAGAATTCAGGATATTCGATTGAGTATTGAGAATTGAGGATTGATGGTTGAGTATTGAGGATTGAGGATTGAGTATTGAAGATTGAAGATTGAGGATTGAGGAACGAGTATTGAGGACTGAGGATGATGGCTGAGGGTTGAGGATTGATGTTTGAGGGACGAGGATTGAGGATTAAGGATTGAGGACTGCGGATTGACGATTGAGTATTGAAGATTGAGGATTGATGACTGAGGATTGAGGATTGAGGATTGAGGATTGAGGATTGAAGATTGAAGATTGAAGATTGAGTATTGAGGATTGAAGATTGAGGATTGAGGATTGACGATTGAGTATTGAGTATTGAAGATTGATGACTGAGGATTGAAGGTTGAGGATTGGGGATTGAGGATTGAGGATTGAGGATTGAGTATTGAGGATTGAGAATTGAGGATTGAGGATTGGAGATTGAGGATTAAGGATTGAGGATTGGGGATTGAGGATCTAGGATTGGATATTGACTATTGAGGATTGAGGATTGAGTATTGAGGATTAAGGAACGAGGATTGAGGATTGAGGATGATGGCTGAGGGTTAAGGATTGATGTTTGAGGAACGAGGATTGAGGATTGAGGATTGAGGACTGCGGATTGACGATTGAGTATTGAAGATTGAGGATTGATGACTGAGGATTGAGGATTGAGGATTGAGGATTGAGGATTGAAGATTGAATGTTGAAGATTGAGTATTGAGGATTGAAGATTGAGGATTGAGGATTGAGGATTGAGGATGGAGGATGAGGTCTGAGGGTTAATGATTGAGGTTTGAGTATTGAATACTGAGAATTCAGGATATACTATTGAGTATTGAGAATTGAGGATTGATGGTTGAGTATTGAGGATTGAGGATTGAGTATTGAGGATTGAGGATTGAGGTTTGAGGATTGAGGATTGAGAATTGAGGATGAGGACTGAGGGTTGAGGATTGAGGTTTGAGGAACGAGGATTGAGGAATCAGAATTGAGGACTGAGGATTGACGATTGAGTATAGACGATTGAGTATTGAGTATTGAAGATTGATGACTGAGGATTGAGGATTGAGGATTGAGGATTGAGTATTGAGGATGATGGCTGAGTGTTGAGGATTGAGGTTTGAGGACTGTGGACTGAGGATTGAGGATTGAGAATTGAGGATTGAGGATTGAGGGTTGAAGATTGAGGATTGGGTATTGAGGATTGAAGAATGAGGATTGAGGGTTGAGGGTTGAGGACTGAGAATTGCAGATTGGGTAGTGAGGATTGAGGATTGAAGATTGAGGATTGAGGATTGAGGATTGAGAATTGAGAATTGAGGATGAGGACTGAGGGTTGAGGATTGAGGTTTGAAGAATGAGGATTGAGGATTGAGGATTGAGGATTGAGGATTGAGCATTGAGGATTGAGTTATGAAGATTGAGTATTCATGACTGATGATTGAGGATTGAGGATTGAGGATTGAGGATTGAGGATTGAGGATTGAAGATTGAGTATTGATGATTGAGGATTGAGGATTGAGGATTGAGGATTGAGAATTGAGGATGAGGACTGAGGGTTGAGGATTGAGGTTTGAGGAACGAGGATTGAAGATTGAGAATTGAGGACTGAGGATTGACGATTGAGTATTGAGGATTGGGGATTGATGACTGAGTATTGAGGATTGAGGATTGAAGATTGAGTATTCTGGATTGAGGACTGAGGCTTGAGGATTGAGGATTGAGGATTGAAGATTGAGGATTGGGAATTGAGGGTTGAGGATTGAGGATGGAGTATTGAGGATTGAGGATTGAGGATTGTGGATTGTGGGTTGAGTGTTGAGGATTGAAGATTGAGTATTCAGGATTGAAGATTGACGATTGAGTATTGAAGATTGAGGATTGATGACTGAGGATTGAGGAATGAGGATTGAGGATTGAGGATTGAGGATTGAAGATTGAAGATTGAGTATTGAGGGTTGAAGATTGAGGATTGAGGATTCAGGATTGAGGATGGAGGATGAGGGCTGAGGGTTGAGGATTGAGGTTTGAGTATTGAGTACTGAGAATTCAGGATATTCTATTGAGTATTGAGAATTGAGGATTGATGGTTGAGTATTGAGGATTGAGGATTCAGTATTGAGGATTGAAGATTGAGGTTTGAGGATTGAGGATTGAGAATTGAGGATGGGGACTGAGGGCTGAGGATTGAGGTTTGAGGAACGAGGATTGAGGATTGAGAATTGAGGACTCAGGATTGACGATTGAGTATTGACGATTGAGTATTGAGGATTTAGGATTGATGAGTGAGGATTGAGGATTGAGGATTGAGGATTGAGAATTGAGGATGATAGCTGAGGGCTGAGGATTGAGGTATGCGGACTGAGGACTGAGGATTGAGGATTGAGAATTGAGGATTGAGGATTGAGGGTTGAAGATTGAGGATTGGTTATTGAGGATTGAAGAATGAGGATTGAGGGTTGAGGGTTGAGGACTGAGGATTGCAGATTGGGTATTGAGGATTGAGGATTGAAGATTGAGGATTAAGGATTGAGGATTGGGGATTGAGGATTGAGGATTGAAGGTTGAGTATTGAGGATTGAAGATTGACGTTTGAGGATTGAGGATTGAGAATTGAGAATTGAGGATTGAGGGTTGAGGATTGAGGACGAGGACTGACGGATGAGGATTGAGGTTTGAGGTTTGATGATTGAGGATTGAGGACTGAGGTTTAAGGATTGATGATTGAGGATGGAGGATGAGGGCTGAGGGTTGAGGATTGAGGTCTGAGTATTGAATACTGAGAATTCAGGATATTCTATTGAGTATTGAGGATTGAGGATTGATGGATGAGAATTGAGGATTGAGGATTGGGTATTGAGGATTGAAGATTGAGGTTTGAGGATTGAGAATTGAGAATTGAGGATGGAGGACAGAGGATTGAGGATTGAGGATTGAGGATTGAGCATTGAGAATTGAAGATTGAGGATTGGGGGTTGAGGGTTGAGGACTGAGGATTGCAGATTGGGTATTGAGGATTGAGGATTGAAGATTGAGGATTAAGGATTGACGATTGAGCATTGAGGATTGAGAATTGAGAATTGAGGATTGAGGGTTGAGGATTGAGGACGAGGACTGACGGTTGAGGATTGAGGATTGAGGTTTGATGATTGAGGATTGAGGACTGAGGATTGAGGATTGAGGATTGAGGATTGAGCATTGAGAATTGAAGATTGAGGACTGGGGATTGAGGATTGAAGATTGAGGATTAAGGATTGAGGATTGGGGATTGAGGATCTAGGATTGGAGATTGATTATTCAGGATTGAAGATTGAGGATTGAGGATTGAGGATTGATAATTGTGAATTGAGGATGAGGACTGAGGCTTGAGGATTGAGGTCTGAGGAATGAGGATTGAGGATTGAGGATTGAGGATTGAGGATTGAGGATTGAGTTATGGAGATTGAGTATTCATGACTGATGATTGAGGATTGAGGATTGAGGATTGAGGATTGAGGATTGAAGATTGAGTATTGATGATTGAGGATTGAGTATTGGGGATTGAGGATTGAAGATTGAGGTTTGAGGATTGAGGATTGAGGATTGAGAATTGAGGATGAGGACTGAGGGTTGAGGATTGAGGTTTGAGGAACGAGGATTGAGGATTGAGAATTGAGGACTGAGGATTGACGGTTGAGTGTTGAGGATTGAGGATAGATGACTGAGGATTGAGGATTGTAGATTGAAGATTGAGGACAGAGTGTTGAGGGTAGAGTATTGCGAACTGATGTTTGGGACGTGAGATTTGAAGATTGAAGATTGAGGATTGTGTATAGAATACTGAGAACCGAGGATTTTCTATTGAGGGCTGAGAATTGAGGATTGAGGATTGAGGATTGAGGATTGAGGATTGAGGATTGAGGATTGCGGGGTTGAGGATTAAGGATTGAAGATTGAGGACTCAGGATTGAGCATTGAGTATTGTGTACTGATAGTTGAGGGTTGAGTGTTGTGAGTTGAGGATTGAGCATTGAATATTGAGAATTGAAGTTTGAGGAATGAGGATTGAGGATTGAGGATTCAGGATTGAGGACTGCGGGTTGAGGATTGAGGTTTGAGAATTGAGGATAGACAATTGAATATTGAGGATTGAGGCTTGAGGATTGAGGATTGAGGCTTGAGGATTGAGGATTGAGGATTGAGGATAGATGGTTGAGGATTGCGGAATGAGGATTGAGGATTGAGTATTGAGGATCGAGAATTGAGGATTGAGGATTGAAGATTGAGGGTTAAGGATTGAGGATTGGGGATTGAGTTTCTAGGATTGGAGATTGTCTATTGAGGATTGAGGATTGAGGATTAAGGATTGAGGAACGAGGATTGAGGATTGAGGATGACGGCTGAGGGTTGAGGATTGATGTTTGAAGAACGAGGATTGAGGATTGAGGATTGAGGACTGCGGATTGACGATTGAGTATTGAAGATTGAGGATTGATGACTGAGGATTGAGGATTGAGGATTGAGGATTGGGTATGAGGATTGAGGGTTGAAGATTGAGGATTAAGGGTTGAGGATTGGGGATTGAGGATTGAGGATTGAGGATTGAGGATTGGGTATGAGGATTGAGGATTGAAGATTGAGGATTAAGGATTGAGGATTGGGGATTGAGGATTGAGGATTGAGGTTTGAGGATTGAGTTATGAAGATTGAGTATTCATGACTTATGATTGAGGATTGAGGACTGAGGATTGAGGACTGATGATTGAAGATTGAGTATTGATGATTGTGGAGTGAGGATTGAGGATTGAGGATTGAGGATTGAGGATTGAAGATTGAGGATTGGGGACTGAGGATTGAGGATTGAGAATTGAGAATCGAAGATTGAGTATTGAGGATTGAAGATTGAGGTTTGAGGATTGAGGATTGAGGCTGGAGGATGAGGGCTGAGGGTTGAGGATTGAGGTTTGAGTATTGAATACAGAGAATTCAGGATATTCTATTGAGTATTGAGAATTGAGGATTGATGGTTGCGTATTGAGCTCTGAGGATTGAGTATTGAGTATTGAGGTTTGAGGTTCGATCATTGAGGGTTGAGGACTGAGGATTGAGGATTGAGGATTGAGGATTGAGCATTGAGGATTGAAGATTGAGGAGTGGGGATTGAGGATTGAAGATTGAGGATTAAGGATTTAGGATTGGGGATTGAGTATCTAGAATTGGAGATTGATTATTCAGGATTGAAGATTGAGGATTGAGGATTGAGGATTGAGAATTGAGAATTGAGGATGAGGACTGAGGGTTGAGGATTGAGAATTGAGGATTGAGGATTGAAGATTGAGGATGAAGGATTGAGGATTGGGGATTGAGGATCTAGGATTGGAGATTGACTATTGAGGATTGAGGATTGAGTTTTGAGGATTGAGGAACGAGTATTGAGGATTGAGGATTGAGGACTGCGGATTACACGATTGAGTATTGAAGATTGAGGATTGATGACTGAGGATTGAGGATTGAGGATTGAGGATTGAGGATTGAAGATTGAAGATTGAAGATTGAGTATTGAGGATTGAAGATTGAGGATTGAGGATTGACGATTGAGTATTGAGGATTGAGGAACGAGTATTGAGGACTGAGGATGATGGCTGAGGGTTGAGGATTGATGTTTGAGGGACGAGGATTGAGGATTGAGGATTGAGGGGTGCGGATTGACGATTGAGTATTGAAGATTGAGGATTGATGACTGAGGATTGAGGATTGAGGATTGAGGATTGAGGATTGAAGATTGAATGTTGAAGATTGAGTATTGAGGATTGAAGATTGAGGATTGAGGATTGAGGATTGAGGATGGAGGATGAGGTCTGAGGGTTAATGATTGAGGTTTGAGTATTGAATACTGAGAATTCAGGATATACTATTGAGTATTGAGAATTGAGGATTGATGGTTGAGTATTGAGGATTGAGTATTGAGTATTGAGGATTGAGGATTGAGGTTTGAGGATTGAGGATTGAGAATTGAGGATGAGGACTGAGGGTTGAGGATTGAGGTTTGAGGAACGAGGATTGAGGAATCAGAATTGAGGACTGAGGATTGACGATTGAGTATAGACGATTGAGTATTGAGTATTGAAGATTGATGACTGAGGATTGAGGATTGAGGATTGAGGATTGAGTATTGAGGATGATGGCTGAGTGTTGAGGATTGAGGTTTGAGGACTGTGGACTGAGGATTGAGGATTGAGAATTGAGGATTGAGGATTGAGGGTTGAAGATTGAGGATTGGGTATTGAGGATTGAAGAATGAGGATTGAGGGTTGAGGGTTGAGGACTGAGAATTGCAGATTGGGTAGTGAGGATTGAGGATTGAAGATTGAGGATTGAGGATTGAGGATTGAGAATTGAGAATTGAGGATGAGGACTGAGGGTTGAGGATTGAGGTTTGAAGAATGAGGATTGAGGATTGAGGATTGAGGATTGAGGATTGAGCATTGAGGATTGAGTTATGAAGATTGAGTATTCATGACTGATGATTGAGGATTGAGGATTGAGGATTGAGGATTGAGGATTGAGGATTGAAGATTGAGTATTGATGATTGAGGATTGAGGATTGAGGATTGAGGATTGAGAATTGAGGATGAGGACTGAGGGTTGAGGATTGAGGTTTGAGGAACGAGGATTGAAGATTGAGAATTGAGGACTGAGGATTGACGACTGAGTATTGAGGATTGGGGATTGATGACTGAGTATTGAGGATTGAGGATTGAAGATTGAGTATTCTGCATTGAGGACTGAGGCTTGAGGATTGAGGATTGAGGATTGAAGATTGAGGATTGGGAATTGAGGGTTGAGGATTGAGGATGGAGTATTGAGGATTGAGGATTGAGGATTGTGGATTGTGGGTTGAGTGTTGAGGATTGAAGATTGAGTATTCAGGATTGAAGATTGACGATTGAGTATTGAAGATTGAGGATTGATGACTGAGGATTGAGGAATGAGGATTGAGGATTGAGGATTGAGGATTGAAGATTGAAGATTGAGTATTGAGGGTTGAAGATTGAGGATTGAGGATTCAGGATTGAGGATGGAGCATGAGGGCTGAGGGTTGAGGATTGAGGTTTGAGTATTGAGTACTGAGAATTCAGGATATTCTATTGAGTATTGAGAATTGAGGATTGATGGTTGAGTATTGAGGATTGAGGATTCAGTATTGAGGATTGAAGATTGAGGTTTGAGGATTGAGGATTGAGAATTGAGGATGGGGACTGAGGGCTGAGGATTGAGGTTTGAGGAACGAGGATTGAGGATTGAGAATTGAGGACTCAGGATTGACGATTGAGTATTGACGATTGAGTATTGAGGATTTAGGATTGATGCGTGAGGATTGAGGATTGAGGATTGAGGATTGAGAATTGAGGATGATAGCTGAGGGCTGAGGATTGAGGTATGCGGACTGAGGACTGAGGATTGAGGATTGAGAATTGAGGATTGAGGATTGAGGGTTGAAGATTGAGGATTGGTTATTGAGGATTGAAGAATGAGGATTGAGGGTTGAGGGTTGAGGACTGAGGATTGCAGATTGGGTATTGAGGATTGAGGATTGAAGATTGAGGATTAAGGATTGAGGATTGGGGATTGAGGATTGAGGATTGAAGGTTGAGTATTGAGGATTGAAGATTGACGTTTGAGGATTGAGGATTGAGAATTGAGAATTGAGGATTGAGGGTTGAGGATTGAGGACGAGGACTGACGGATGAGGATTGAGGTTTGAGGTTTGATGATTGAGGATTGAGGACTGAGGTTTAAGGATTGATGATTGAGGATGGAGGATGAGGGCTGAGGGTTGAGGATTGAGGTCTGAGTATTGAATACTGAGAATTCAGGATATTCTATTGAGTATTGAGGATTGAGGATTGATGGATGAGAATTGAGGATTGAGGATTGGGTATTGAGGATTGAAGATTGAGGTTTGAGGATTGAGAATTGAGAATTGAGGATGGAGGATAGAGGATTGAGGATTGAGGATTGAGGATTGAGCATTGAGAATTGAAGATTGAGGATTGGGGGTTGAGGGTTGAGGACTGAGGATTGCAGATTGGGTATTGAGGATTGAGGATTGAAGATTGAGGATTAAGGATTGACGATTGAGCATTGAGGATTGAGAATTGAGAATTGAGGATTGAGGGTTGAGGATTGAGGACGAGGACTGACGGTTGAGGATTGAGGATTGAGGTTTGATGATTGAGGATTGAGGACTGAGGATTGAGGATTGAGGATTGAGGATTGAGCATTGAGAATTGAAGATTGAGGACTGGGAATTGAGGATTGAAGATTGAGGATTAAGGATTGAGGATTGGGGATTGAGGATCTAGGATTGGAGATTGATTATTCAGGATTGAAGATTGAGGATTGAGGATTGAGGATTGATAATTGTGAATTGAGGATGAGGACTGAGGCTTGAGGATTGAGGTCTGAGGAATGAGGATTGAGGATTGAGGATTGAGGATTGAGGATTGAGGATTGAGTTATGGAGATTGAGTATTCATGACTGATGATTGAGGATTGAGGATTGAGGATTGAGGATTGAGGATTGAAGATTGAGTATTGATGATTGAGGATTGAGTATTGGGGATTGAGGATTGAAGATTGAGGTTTGAGGATTGAGGATTGAGGATTGAGAATTGAGGATGAGGACTGAGGGTTGAGGATTGAGGTTTGAGGAACGAGGATTGAGGATTGAGAATTGAGGACTGAGGATTGACGGTTGAGTGTTGAGGATTGAGGATAGATGACTGAGGATTGAGGATTGTAGATTGAAGATTGAGGACAGAGTGTTGAGGGTAGAGTATTGCGAACTGATGTTTGGGACGTGAGATTTGAAGATTGAAGATTGAGGATTGTGTATAGAATACTGAGAACCGAGGATTTTCTATTGAGGGCTGAGAATTGAGGATTGAGGATTGAGGATTGAGGATTGAGGATTGAGGATTGAGGATTGCGGGGTTGAGGATTAAGGATTGAAGATTGAGGACTCAGGATTGAGCATTGAGTATTGTGTACTGATAGTTGAGGGTTGAGTGTTGTGAGTTGAGGATTGAGCATTGAATATTGAGAATTGAAGTTTGAGGAATGAGGATTGAGGATTGAGGATTCAGGATTGAGGACTGCGGGTTGAGGATTGAGGTTTGAGAATTGAGGATAGACAATTGAATATTGAGGATTGAGGCTTGAGGATTGAGGATTGAGGATTGAGGATAGATGGTTGAGGATTGCGGAATGAGGATTGAGGATTGAGTATTGAGGATCGAGAATTGAGGATTGAGGATTGAAGATTGAGGGTTAAGGATTGAGGATTGGGGATTGAGTTTCTAGGATTGGAGATTGTCTATTGAGGATTGAGGATTGAGGATTAAGGATTGAGGAACGAGGATTGAGGATTGAGGATGACGGCTGAGGGTTGAGGATTGATGTTTGAAGAACGAGGATTGAGGATTGAGGATTGAGGACTGCGGATTGACGATTGAGTATTGAAGATTGAGGATTGATGACTGAGGATTGAGGATTGAGGATTGAGGATTGGGTATGAGGATTGAGGGTTGAAGATTGAGGATTAAGGGTTGAGGATTGGGGATTGAGGATTGAGGATTGAGGATTGAGGATTGGGTATGAGGATTGAGGATTGAAGATTGAGGATTAAGGATTGAGGATTGGGGATTGAGGATTGAGGATTGAGGTTTGAGGATTGAGTTATGAAGATTGAGTATTCATGACTTATGATTGAGGATTGAGGACTGAGGATTGAGGACTGATGATTGAAGATTGAGTATTGATGATTGTGGAGTGAGGATTGAGGATTGAGGATTGAGGATTGAGGATTGAAGATTGAGGATTGGGGACTGAGGATTGAGGATTGAGAATTGAGAATCGAAGATTGAGTATTGAGGATTGAAGATTGAGGTTTGAGGATTGAGGATTGAGGCTGGAGGATGAGGGCTGAGGGTTGAGGATTGAGGTTTGAGTATTGAATACAGAGAATTCAGGATATTCTATTGAGTATTGAGAATTGAGGATTGATGGTTGCGTATTGAGCTCTGAGGATTGAGTATTGAGTATTGAGGTTTGAGGTTCGATCATTGAGGGTTGAGGACTGAGGATTGAGGATTGAGGATTGAGGATTGAGCATTGAGGATTGAAGATTGAGGAGTGGGGATTGAGGATTGAAGATTGAGGATTAAGGATTTAGGATTGGGGATTGAGTATCTAGAATTGGAGATTGATTATTCAGGATTGAAGATTGAGGATTGAGGATTGAGGATTGAGAATTGAGAATTGAGGATGAGGACTGAGGGTTGAGGATTGAGAATTGAGGATTGAGGATTGAAGATTGAGGATGAAGGATTGAGGATTGGGGATTGAGGATCTAGGATTGGAGATTGACTATTGAGGATTGAGGATTGAGTTTTGAGGATTGAGGAACGAGTATTGAGGATTGAGGATTGAGGACTGCGGATTACACGATTGAGTATTGAAGATTGAGGATTGATGACTGAGGATTGAGGATTGAGGATTGAGGATTGAGGATTGAAGATTGAAGATTGAAGATTGAGTATTGAGGATTGAAGATTGAGGATTGAGGATTGACGATTGAGTATTGAGGATTGATGACTGAGGATTGAGGATTGAGGATTGAGGATTGAGGATTGAAGATTGAAGATTGAAGATTGAGTATTGAGGATTGAAGATTGAGGATTGAGGATTGACGATTGAGTATTGAGTATTGAAGATTGATGACTGAGGATTGAGGATTGAGGATTGAGGATTGAGGATTGAGGATTGAGGATGATGGCTGAGTGTTGAGGATTGAGGTTTGAGGACTGAGGACTGAGGATTGAGGATTGAGAATTGAGGATTGAGGATTGAGGGTTGAAGATTGAGGATTGGGTGTTGAGGATTGAAGAATGAGGATTGAGGGTTGAGGGTTGTGGTCTGAGGATTGCAGATTCGGTAGTGAGGATTGACGATTGAAGATTGAGGATTGAGGATTGAGGATTGAGAATTGAGAATTGAGGATGAGGACTGAGGGTTGAGGATTGAGGTTTGAAGATTGAGGATTGAGGATTGAGGATTGAGGATTGAGGATTGAGCATTGAGGATTGAGTTATGAAGATTGAGTATTCATGACTGATGATTGAGGATTGAGGATTGAGTATTGAGGATTGAGTATTGAGGATTGAGTTATGAAGATTGAGTATCCATGACTGATGATTGAGGATTGAGGATTGAGGATTGAGGATTGAGAATTGAAGAATGAGAATTGATGATTGAGGATTGAGGATTGAGGATTGAGGATTGAGGATTGAGGATTGAGGATTGAGGATTGAAGATTGAGGATTGGGGATTGAGGATTGAGGATTGAGAATTGAGAATCGAAGATTGAGTATTGAGGATTGAAGATTGAGGTTTGAGGATTGAGGATTGAGGATGGAGGATGAGGGCTGAGGGTTGAGGATTGATGTTTGAGTATTGAATACTGAGAATTCAGGATATTCTATTGAGTATTGAGAATTGAGGATTGATGGTTGCGTATTGAGGACTGAGGATTGAGTATTCAGTATTGAGGTTTGAGGTTCGATGATTGAGGATTGAGGACTGAGGATTGAGGATTGAGGATTGAGGATTGAGGATTGAGGATTGAGGATTGATGATTGAGTATTGAGGATTGAGTTATGAAGATTGAGTATTCATGACTGATGATTGAGGATTGAGGATTGAGGATTGACGATTGAGGATTGAAGATTGAGAATTGATGATTGAGGATTGAGGATTGAGGATTGAGGATTGAGGATTGAGGATTGAGGATTGAAGATTGAGGATTGGGGATTGAGGATTGAGCATTGAGAATTGAGAATCGAAGATTGAGTATTGAGGATTGAAGATAGAGGTTTGAGGATTGAGGATTGAGGATGGAGGATGAGGGCTGAGGGTTGAGGATTGAGTTCTGAGTATTGAATACTGAGAATTCAGGATATTCTATTGAGTATTGAGAATTGAGGATTGATGGTTGCGTATTGAGGATTGAGGATTGGGTATTGAGTATTGAGAGTTGAAGATTGAGGATTGGGGATTGAGGATTGAGGATTGAGAATTGAGAATCGAAGATTGAGTATTGAGGATTGAAGATTGAGATTTGAGGATTGAGGATTGAGGATGGAGGATGAGGGCTGAGGGTCGAGGATTGAGGTTTGAGTATTGAATACCGAGAATTCAGGATATTCTATTGAGTATTGAGAATTGAGGATTGATGGTTGCGTATTGAGAATTGAGGATTGAGTATTGAGTATTGAGGATTGAAGATTGAGGTTTGAGGATTGAGGATTGAGAATTGAGGATGAGGACTGAGGGTTGAGGATTGAGGTTTGAGGAACGAGGATTGAGGATTGAGAATCGAGGACAGAGGATTGAGGATTGAGGATTGAGGATTGAGGATTGAGGATGATGGCTGAGTGTTGAGGATTGAGGTTTGAGGACTGAGGATTGAGGATTGAGAATTGAGTATTGAGGATTGAAGATTGACGATTGAGTATTGAGTATTGAGGATTGAGGACTGTGTATTGAGGTTTGAAGATTGAGGATTAAGGATTGAGGATTGGGGATTGAGGATCTAGGATTGGAGATTGATTATTCACGATTGGAGATTGAGGATTGAGGATTGAGGATTGAGAATTGAGAATTGAGGATGAGGACAGAGGGTTGAGGATTGAGGTTTGAAGAATGAGGATTGAGGATTGAGGATTGAGGATTGAGGATTGAGGATTGAGGATTGAAGATTGAGTTATGAAGATTGAGTATTCATGACTGATGATTGAGGATTGAGGATTGAGTATTGAGGATTCAGGATTGAGGATTGAGGATTGAAGATTGAGGATTGGGGATTGAGGATTCAGGATTGAGAATTGAGAATCGAAGATTGAGTATTGAGGATTGAAGATTGAGGTTTGAGGATTGAGGATTGAGCATTGAGGATGAGGGCTGAGGGTTGAGGACTGAGGTTTGAGTATTGAATACTGAGAATTCAGGATATTCTATTGAGTATTGAGAGTTGAGGAATAATGGTTGAGTATTGAGGACTGAGGGTTGAGTATTGAGGATTGAAGAGTGAGGTTTGAGGATTGAGGATTGAGAATTGAGGATGAAGACTGAGCGTTGAGGATTGAGGTTTGAGGAACGAGGATTGAAGATTGAGAATTGAGGACTGGGGCTTGACGGTTGAGTATCTAGGATTGAGGAACGAGGATTGAGGATTGAGAATTGAGGACTGAGGATTGACGATTGAGTATTGAGGATTGAGGATTGATGACTGAGGATTGAGGATTGAGTATTGAGGATTGGGTATTGAGGATTGAAGATTGAGTATTGAGGATTGAAGGTTGATGATTGAGGATTGAGGATTGTGGATTGTGGATTGAGGGTTGAGGATTGAAGATTGAGTATTGAGGATTGAAGATTGAGTATTCAGGATTGAAGATTGAGGATTGAGGTTTGAGACTTGAGGATTGCGGATTGAGGATTGAAGATTGAGGATTGGGGATTGAGGATTGAGGATTGAGGATTGAGTATTGAGGATTGAGAATTGAGGATTGAGGATTGAAGATTGAGGATTAAGGATTGAGGATTGGGGATTCAGGATCTAGGATTGGAGATTGACTATAGAGGATTGAGGATTGAGTATTGAGGATTAAGGAACGAGGATTGAGGATTGAGGATGATGGCTGAGGGTTGAGGATTGATGTTTGGGGAACGAGGATTGAGGATTGAGGATCGAGGACTGCGGATTGACGATTGAGTATTGAAGATTGAGGATTGATGACTGAGGATTGAGGATTGAGGATTGAGGATTGAGGATTGAAGATTGAAGATTGAAGATTGAGTATTGAGGATTGAAGATTGAGGATTGAGGATTGAGGATTAAGGATTGAGGATTGAAGATTGAGAATTGATGGTTGAGGATTGAGGATTGAGGATTGAGGATGGAGGATGAAGGCTGAGGGTTGAGGATTGAGGATGGAGGATGAGGGCTGAGGGTTGAGGATTGAGGTTTGAGTATTGAATACTGAGAATTCAGGATATTCTATTGAGTATTGTGAATTGAGGATTGATGGTCGAGTATTGAGGATTGAGGACTGAGTATTGAGGATTGAAGATTGAGGTTTGAGGATTGAGGATTGAGAATTGAGGATGAGGACTGAGGGTTGAGGATTGAGGTTTGAGGAACGAAGATTGAGGATTGAGAATTGAGGATTGAAAATTGAGGATTAAGGATTGAGGATTGGGGATTGAGGATCTAGGATTGGAGATTGACCATTGAGGATTGAGGATTGAGGTTTGAGGATTGAGGAACGAGGATTGAGGATTGAGGATGATGGCTGAGGGATGAGGATTGATGTTTGAGGAACGAGGATTGAGGATTGAGGATTGAGGACTGTGGATTGACGACTGAGTACTGAAGATTGAGGATTGATGACTGAGGATTGAGGATTGAGTATTGGGGATTGATGGTTGAGTATTGAGGATTGAGGATTGAGTATTGAGGATTGAGGATTGAGGTTTGAGGATTGAGGATTGAGAATTGAGGATGAGGACTGAGGGTTGAGGATTGAGGTTTGAGGAACGAGGATTGAGGATTCAGAATTGAGGACTGAGGATTGACGATTGAGTATAGACGATTGAGTATTGAGTATTGAAGATTGATGACTGAGGATTGAGGATTGAGGATTGAGGATTGAGTATTGAGGATGATGGCTGAGTGTTGAGGATTGAGGTTTGAGGACTGTGGACTGAGGATTGAGGATTGAGAATTGAGGATTGAGGATTGAGGGTTGAAGATTGAGGATTGGGTATTGAGGATTGAAGAATGAGGATTGAGGGTTGAGGGTTGAGGACTGAGAATTGCAGATTGGGTAGTGAGGATTGAGGATTGAAGATTGAGGATTGAGGATTGAGGATCGAGAATTGAGAATTGAGGATGAGGACTGAGGGTTGAGGATTGAGGTTTGAAGAATGAGGATTGAGGATTGAGGATTGAGGATTGAGGATTGAGCATTGAGGATTGAGTTATGAAGATTGAGTATTCATGACTGATGATTGAGGATTGAGGATTGAGGATTGAGGATTGAGGATTGAGGATTGAAGATTGAGTATTGATGATTGAGGTTTGAGGATTGAGGATTGAGGATTGAGAATTGAGGATGAGGACTGAGGGTTGAGGATTGAGGTTTGAGGAACGAGGATTGAAGATTGAGAATTGAGGACTGAGGATTGACGATTGAGTATTGAGGATTGGGGATTGATGACTGAGTATTGAGGATTGAGGATTGAAGATTGAGTATTCTGGATTGAGGACTGAGGCTTGAGGATTGAGGATTGAGGATTGAAGATTGAGGATTGGGAATTGAGGGTTGAGGATTGAGGATGGAGTATTGAGGATTGAGGATTGAGGATTGTGGATTGTGGGTTGAGTGTTGAGGATTGAAGATTGAGTATTCAGGATTGAAGATTGACGATTGAGTATTGAAGATTGAGGATTGATGACTGAGGATTGAGGAATGAGGATTGAGGATTGAGGATTGAGGATTGAAGATTGAAGATTGAGTATTGAGGATTGAAGATTGAGGATTGAGGATTGAGGATTGAGGATGGAGGATGAGGGCTGAGGGTTGAGGATTGAGGTTTGAGTATTGAGTACTGAGAATTCAGGATATTCTATTGAGTATTGAGAATTGAGGATTGATGGTTGAGTATTGAGGATTGAGGATTCAGTATTGAGGATTGAAGATTGAGGTTTGAGGATTGAGGATTGAGAATTGAGGATGAGGACTGAGGGTTGAGGATTGAGGTTTGAGGAACGAGGATTGAGGATTGAGAATTGAGGACTGAGGATTGACGATTGAGTATTGACGATTGAGTATTGAGGATTTAGGATTGATGAGTGAGGATTGAGGATTGAGGATTGAGGATTGAGAATTGAGGATGATAGCTGAGGGCTGAGGATTGAGGTATGCGGACTGAGGACTGAGGATTGAGGATTGAGAATTGAGGATTGAGGATTGAGGGTGGAAGATTGAGGATTGGTTATTGAGGATTGAAGAATGAGGATTGAGGGTTGAGGGTTGAGGACTGAGGATTGCAGATTGGGTATTGAGGATTGAGGATTGAAGATTGAGGATTAAGGATTGAGGATTGGGGATTGAGGATTGAGGATTGAAGGTTGAGTATTGAGGATTGAAGATTGACGTTTGAGGATTGAGGATTGAGAATTGAGAATTGAAGATTGAGGGTTGAGGATTGAGGACGAGGACTGACGGATGAGGATTGAGGTTTGAGGTTTGATGATTGAGGATTGAGGACTGAGGTTTAAGGATTGATGATTGAGGATGGAGGATGAGGGCTGAGGGTTGAGGATTGAGGTCTGAGTATTGAATACTGAGAATTCAGGATATTCTATTGAGTATTGAGGATTGAGGATTGATGGATGAGAATTGAGGATTGAGGATTGGGTATTGAGGATTGAAGATTGAGGTTTGAGGATTGAGAATTGAGAATTGAGGATGGAGGATAGAGGATTGAGGATTGAGGATTGAGGATTGAGCATTGAGAATTGAAGATTGAGGATTGGGGGTTGAGGGTTGAGGACTGAGGATTGCAGATTGGGTATTGAGGATTGAGGACTGAAGATTGAGGATTAAGGATTGACGATTGAGCATTGAGGATTGAGAATTGAGAATTGAGGATTGAGGGTTGAGGATTGAGGACGAGGACTGACGGTTGAGGATTGAGGATTGAGGTTTGATGATTGAGGATTGAGGACTGAGGATTGAGGATTGAGGATTGAGGATTGAGCATTGAGAATTGAAGATTGAGGACTGGGGATTGAGGATTGAAGATTGAGGATTAAGGATTGAGGATTGGGGATTGAGGATCTAGGATTGGAGATTGATTATTCAGGATTCAAGATTGAGGATTGAGGATTGAGGATTGATAATTGTGAATTGAGGATGAGGACTGAGGCTTGAGGATTGAGGTTTGAGGAATGAGGATTGAGGATTGAGGATTGAGGATTGAGGATTGAGGATTGAGTTATGGAGATTGAGTATTCATGACTGATGATTGAGGATTGAGGATTGAGGATTGAGGATTGAGGATTGAAGATTGAGTATTGATGATTGAGGATTGAGTATTGGGGATTGAGGATTGAAGATTGAGGTTTGAGGATTGAGGATTGAGGATTGAGAATTGAGGATGAGGACTGAGGGTTGAGGATTGAGGTTTGAGGAACGAGGATTGAGGATTGAGAATTGAGGACTGAGGATTGAGGATTGAGTGTTGAGGATTGAGGATAGATGACTGAGGATTGAGGATTGTAGATTGAAGATTGAGGACAGAGTGTTGAGGGTAGAGTATTGCGAACTGATGTTTGGGACGTGAGATTTGAAGATTGAAGATTGAGGATTGTGTATAGAATACTGAGAACCGAGGATTTTCTATTGAGGGCTGAGAATTGAGGATTGAGGATTGAGGATTGAGGATTGAGGATTGAGGATTGAGGATTGCGGGGTTGAGGATTAAGGATTGAAGATTGAGGACTCAGGATTGAGCATTGAGTATTGTGTACTGATAGTTGAGGGTTGAGTGTTGTGAGTTGAGGATTGAGCATTGAATATTGAGAATTGAAGTTTGAGGAATGAGGATTGAGGATTGAGGATTCAGGATTGAGGACTGCGGGTTGAGGATTGAGGTTTGAGAATTGAGGATAGACAATTGAATATTGAGGATTGAGGCTTGAGGATTGAGGATTGAGGCTTGAGGATTGAGGATTGAGGATTGAGGATAGATGGTTGAGGATTGCGGAATGAGGATTGAGGATTGAGTATTGAGGATTGAGAATTGAGGATTGAGGATTGAAGATTGAGGGTTAAGGATTGAGGATTGGGGATTGAGTTTCTAGGATTGGAGATTGTCTATTGAGGATTGAGGATTGAGGATTAAGGATTGAGGAACGAGGATTGAGGATTGAGGATGACGGCTGAGGGTTGAGGATTGATGTTTGAAGAACGAGGATTGAGGATTGAGGATTGAGGACTGCGGATTGACGATTGAGTATTGAAGATTGAGGATTGATGACTGAGGATTGAGGATTGAGGATTGAGGATTGGGTATGAGGATTGAGGGTTGAAGATTGAGGATTAAGGGTTGAGGATTGGGGATTGAGGATTGAGGATTGAGGATTGAGGATTGGGTATGAGGATTGAGGATTGAAGATTGAGGATTAAGGATTGAGGATTGGGGATTGAGGATTGAGGATTGAGGTTTGAGGTTTGATGATTGAGGATTGAGGACTGAGGTTTGAGGATTGAGGTTTGAGGATGGAGGATGAGGGCCGAGGGTTGAGGATTGAGGTCTGAGTATTGAATACTGAGAATTCAGGATATTCTATTGAGTATTGAGAATTGAGTATTGATGGATGGGTATTGAGGATTGAGGATTGAGTATTGAGGATTGTAGATTGAGGTTTGAGGATTGAGAATTGAGAATTGATGATGAGGACAGAGGGTTGAGGATTGAGGTTTGAGGAACGAGGATTGAGGACCGAGAATTGAGGACGGAGGATTGACGATTGAGTATTGAAGATTGAGGATTGATGACTGAGGATTGAGGATTGAGGATTGAGGATTGGGTATGAGGATTGCAGAATGAGGATTGACGATTCAGGATTGAGGATTGAGGATTGAAGATTGAGTATTGAGGATTGAAGATTGACGTTTGAGGATTGAGGATTGAGAATTGAGAATTGAGGGTTGAGGGTTGAGGCTTGACGACGAGGACTGACGGTTGAGGATTGAGGTTTGAGGAATGAGGATTGAGAATGGAGGATGAGGGCTGAGGGTTGAGGTTTGAGGTTTGAGTATTCAATACTGAGAATTCAGGATATTCTATTGAGTATTGAGAATTGAGGATTGATGGTTGAGTATTGAGGATTGAGGATTGAGTATTGAGGATTGAAGATTGAGGTTTGAGGATTGAGGATTGAGAATTGAGGATGGAGGATAGAGGATTGAGGATTGAGGATTGGGTATTGAGGATTGAAGAATGAGGATTGAGGGTTGAGGGTTGAGGACTGAGGATTGCAGATTGGGTATTGAGGATTGAGGATTGAAGATTGAGGATTAAGGATTGAGGATTCAGGATTGAGGATTGAGGATTGAAGGTTGAGTATTGAGGATTGAAGATTGACGTTGAGGATTGAGGATTGAGAATTGAGAATTGAGGATTGAGGGTTGAGGATTGAGGACGAGGACCGACGGTTGAGGATTGAGGTTTGAGGATTCAGGATTGAGGACTGATGACTGAGGGTTGAGGATTGAGGATTGAGCATTGAGGATTGAAGATTGAAGATTGAGGACTGGGGATTGAGTATTGAAGATTGAGGATTAAGGACTGAGGATTGGGGATTGAGTATCTAGGATTGGAGATTGATTATTCAGGATTGAAGATTGAGGATTGAGGATTGAGGATTGAGGATTGAGGATTGAGGATTGGGGATTGAGTTATGAAGACTGAGTATTCATGACTGATTATTGAGGATTGAGGATTGAGGATTGAGGATTGAGGATTGAAGATTGAGTATTGATGATTGAGGATTGAGGATTGAGGATTGAGGATTGAAGATTGAGGATTCAAGATTGAGGATTGGGGATTGAGGATTGAGGATTGAGAAATGAGAATCGAAGATTGAGTATTGAGGATTGAAGATTGAGATTTGAGGATTGAGGATTCAGGATGGAGGATGAAGGCTGAGGGTTGAGGATTGAGGATGGAGGATGAGGGCTGAGGGTTGAGGATTGAGGTTTGAGTATTGAATACTGAGAATTCAGGATATTCTATTGAGTATTGAGAATTGAGGATTGATGGTCGAGTATTGAGGATTGAGGATTGAGTATTGAGGATTGAAGATTGAGGTTTGAGGATTGAGGATTGAGAATTGAGGATGAGGACTGAGGGTTGAGGATTGAGGTTTGAGGAACGAGGATTGAGGATTGAGAATTGAGGACTGAGGATTGACGATTGAGTACTGAGGATTGAGGATTGATGACTGAGGATTGAGGATTGAGGATTGAGGATTGGGTATTGAGGATTGAAGAATGAGGATTGACGATTCAGGATTGACAATTGAGGATTGAAGATTGAGTATTGAGGATTGAAGGTTGATGATTGAGGATTGAGGATTGTGGATTGTGGATTGAGGGTTGAGGATTGAAGATTGAGTATTGAGGATTGAAGATTGAGGTTTGAGGATTGAGGATTCAGAATTGAGGATGAGGACTGAGGGTTGAGGATTGAGGTTTGAGGAACGAGGATTGAGGATTGAGAATTGAGGACTGAGGATTGACGATTGAGTACTGAGGATTGAGGATTGATGACTGAGGATTGAGGATTGAGGATTGGGGATTGGGTATTGAGGATTGAAGAATGAGGATTGACGATTCAGGATTGAGAATTGAGGATTGAAGATTGAGTATTGAGGATTGAAGGTTGATGATTGAGGATTGAGGATTGTGGATTGTGGATTGAGGGTTGAGGTTTGAAGATTGAGTATTGAGGATTGAAGTTTGAGTATTCAGGATTGAAGATTGAGGATTGAGGATTGAGGCTTGAGGATTGAGGATTGAGGATTGACGATTGAGGATTGAGTATTGAGGATTGAGGATTCAAGATCGAGGATTGGGGATTGAGGATTGAGGATTGAGAATTGAGAATCGAAGATTGTGTGTTGAGGATTGAAGATTGAGACTTGAGGATTGAGGATTGAGGATGGAGGATGAAGGCTGAGGGTTGAGGATTGAGGATGGAGGATGAGGGCTGAGGGTTGAGGATTGAGGTTTGAGTATTGAATACTGAGAATTCAGGATATTCTATTGGGTATTGAGAATTGAGGATTGATGGTTGAGTATTGAGAATTGAGGATTGAGTATTGAGGATTGAAGATTGAGGTTTGAGGATTGATTATTGAGTATTGAGGATTGAAGATTGAGGATTGAGGATTGAGAATTGAGAATTGAGGATGAGGACTGAGGGTTGAGGATTGAGGTTTGAAGAATGAGGATTGAGGGTTGAGGATTGAGGATTGAGTTATGAAGATTGAGTATTCATGACTTATGATTGAGGATTGAGGACTGAGGATTGAGGACTGATGATTGAAGATTGAGTATTGATGATTGTGGATTGAGGATTGAGGATTGAGGATTGAGGATTGAGGATTGAAGATTGAGGATTGGGGACTGAGGATTGAGGATTGAGAATTGAGAATCGAAGATTGAGTATTGAGGATTGAAGATTGAGGTTTGAGGATTGAGGATTGAGGCTGGAGGATGAGGGCTGAGGGTTGAGGATTGAGGTTTGAGTATTGAATACAGAGAATTCAGGATATTCTATTGAGTATTGAGAATTGAGGATTGATGGTTGCGTATTGAGCTCTGAGGATTGAGTATTGAGTATTGAGGTTTGAGGTTCGATCATTGAGGGTTGAGGACTGAGGATTGAGGATTGAGGATTGAGGATTGAGCATTGAGGATTGAAGATTGAGGAGTGGGGATTGAGGATTGAAGATTGAGGATTAAGGATTTAGGATTGGGGATTGAGTATCTAGAATTGGAGATTGATTATTCAGGATTGAAGATTGAGGATTGAGGATTGAGGATTGAGAATTGAGAATTGAGGATGAGGACTGAGGGTTGAGGATTGAGAATTGAGGATTGAGGATTGAAGATTGAGGATGAAGGATTGAGGATTGGGGATTGAGGATCTAGGATTGGAGATTGACTATTGAGGATTGAGGATTGAGTTTTGAGGATTGAGGAACGAGTATTGAGGATTGAGGATTGAGGACTGCGGATTACACGATTGAGTATTGAAGATTGAGGATTGATGACTGAGGATTGAGGATTGAGGATTGAGGATTGAGGATTGAAGATTGAAGATTGAAGATTGAGTATTGAGGATTGAAGATTGAGGATTGAGGATTGACGATTGAGTATTGAGGATTGAGGAACGAGTATTGAGGACTGAGGATGATGGCTGAGGGTTGAGGATTGATGTTTGAGGGACGAGGATTGAGGATTGAGGATTGAGGACTGCGGATTGACGATTGAGTATTGAAGATTGAGGATTGATGACTGAGGATTGAGGATTGAGGATTGAGGATTGAGGATTGAAGATTGAAGATTGAAGATTGAGTATTGAGGATTGAAGATTGAGGATTGAGGATTGACGATTGAGTATTGAGTATTGAAGATTGATGACTGAGGATTGAGGATTGAGGATTGAGGATTGAGGATTGAGGATTGAGGATGATGGCTGAGTGTTGAGGATTGAGGTTTGAGGACTGAGGACTGAGGATTGAGGATTGAGAATTGAGGATTGAGGATTGAGGGTTGAAGATTGAGGATTGGGTGTTGAGGATTGAAGAATGAGGATTGAGGGTTGAGGGTTGTGGTCTGAGGATTGCAGATTCGGTAGTGAGGATTGAGGATTGAAGATTGAGGATTGAGGATTGAGGATTGAGAATTGAGAATTGAGGATGAGGACTGAGGGTTGAGGATTGAGGTTTGAAGATTGAGGATTGAGGATTGAGGATTGAGGATTGAGGATTGAGCATTGAGGATTGAGTTATGAAGATTGAGTATTCATGACTGATGATTGAGGATTGAGGATTGAGTATTGAGGATTGAGTATTGAGGATTGAGTTATGAAGATTGAGTATCCATGACTGATGATTGAGGATTGAGGATTGAGGATTGAGGATTGAGAATTGAAGAATGAGAATTGATGATTGAGGATTGAGGATTGAGGATTGAGGATTGAGGATTGAGGATTGAGGATTGAGGATTGAAGATTGAGGATTGGGGATTGAGGATTGAGGATTGAGAATTGAGAATCGAAGGTTGAGTATTGAGGATTGAAGATTGAGGTTTGAGGATTGAGGATTGAGGATGGAGGATGAGGGCTGAGGGTTGAGGATTGATGTTTGAGTATTGAATACTGAGAATTCAGGATATTCTATTGAGTATTGAGAATTGAGGATTGATGGTTGCGTATTGAGGACTGAGGATTGAGTATTCAGTATTGAGGTTTGAGGTTCGATGATTGAGGATTGAGGACTGAGGATTGAGGATTGAGGATTGAGGATTGAGGATTGAGGATTGAGGATTGATGATTGAGTATTGAGGATTGAGTTATGAAGATTGAGTATTCATGACTGATGATTGAGGATTGAGGATTGAGGATTGACGATTGAGGATTGAAGATTGAGAATTGATGATTGAGGATTGAGGATTGAGGATTGAGGATTGAGGATTGAGGATTGAGGATTGAAGATTGAGGATTGGGGATTGAGGATTGAGCATTGAGAATTGAGAATCGAAGATTGAGTATTGAGGATTGAAGATAGAGGTTTGAGGATTGAGGATTGAGGATGGAGGATGAGGGCTGAGGGTTGAGGATTGAGTTCTGAGTATTGAATACTGAGAATTCAGGATATTCTATTGAGTATTGAGAATTGAGGATTGATGGTTGCGTATTGAGGATTGAGGATTGAGTATTGAGTATTGAGAGTTGAAGATTGAGGTTTGGGGATTGAGGATTGAGGATTGAGAATTGAGAATCGAAGATTGAGTATTGAGGATTGAAGATTGAGATTTGAGGATTGAGGATTGAGGATGGAGGATGAGGGCTGAGGGTCGAGGATTGAGGTTTGAGTATTGAATACTGAGAATTCAGGATATTCTATTGAGTATTGAGAATTGAGGATTGATGGTTGCGTATTGAGAATTGAGGATTGAGTATTGAGTATTGAGGATTGAAGATTGAGGTTTGAGGATTGAGGATTGAGAATTGAGGATGAGGACTGAGGGTTGAGGATTGAGGTTTGAGGAACGAGGATTGAGGATTGAGAATCGAGGACAGAGGATTGAGGATTGAGGATTGAGGATTGAGGATTGAGGATGATGGCTGAGTGTTGAGGATTGAGGTTTGAGGACTGAGGATTGAGGATTGAGAATTGAGTATTGAGGATTGAAGATTGACGATTGAGTATTGAGTATTGAGGATTGAGGACTGTGTATTGAGGTTTGAAGATTGAGGATTAAGGATTGAGGATTGGGGATTGAGGATCTAGGATTGGAGATTGATTATTCACGATTGGAGATTGAGGATTGAGGATTGAGGATTGAGAATTGAGAATTGAGGATGAGGACAGAGGGTTGAGGATTGAGGTTTGAAGAATGAGGATTGAGGATTGAGGATTGAGGATTGAGGATTGAGGATTGAGGATTGAAGATTGAGTTATGAAGATTGAGTATTCATGACTGATGATTGAGGATTGAGGATTGAGTATTGAGGATTCAGGATTGAGGATTGAAGATTGAGTATTGATGATTGAGGTTTGAGGATTGAGGATTGAGGATTGAGGATTGAGGATTGAAGATTGAGGATTGGGGATTGAGGATTCAGGATTGAGAATTGAGAATCGAAGATTGAGTATTGAGGATTGAAGATTGAGGTTTGAGGATTGAGGATTGAGCATTGAGGATGAGGGCTGAGGGTTGAGGACTGAGGTTTGAGTATTGAATACTGAGAATTCAGGATATTCTATTGAGTATTGAGAGTTGAGGAATAATGGTTGAGTATTGAGGACTGAGGGTTGAGTATTGAGGATTGAAGAGTGAGGTTTGAGGATTGAGGATTGAGAATTGAGGATGAAGACTGAGCGTTGAGGATTGAGGTTTGAGGAACGAGGATTGAAGATTGAGAATTGAGGACTGGGGCTTGACGGTTGAGTATCTAGGATTGAGGAACGAGGATTGAGGATTGAGAATTGAGGACTGAGGATTGACGATTGAGTATTGAGGATTGAGGATTGATGACTGAGGATTGAGGATTGAGTATTGAGGATTGGGTATTGAGGATTGAAGATTGAGTATTGAGGATTGAAGGTTGATGATTGAGGATTGAGGATTGTGGATTGTGGATTGAGGGTTGAGGATTGAAGATTGAGTATTGAGGATTGAAGATTGAGTATTCAGGATTGAAGATTGAGGATTGAGGTTTGAGACTTGAGGATTGCGGATTGAGAATTGAAGATTGAGGATTGGGGATTGAGGATTGAGGATTGAGGATTGAGTATTGAGGATTGAGAATTGAGGATTGAGGATTGAAGATTGAGGATTAAGGATTGAGGATTGGGGATTCAGGATCTAGGATTGGAGATTGACTATAGAGGATTGAGGATTGAGTATTGAGGATTAAGGAACGAGGATTGAGGATTGAGGATGATGGCTGAGGGTTGAGGATTGATGTTTGGGGAACGAGGATTGAGGATTGAGGATCGAGGACTGCGGATTGACGATTGAGTATTGAAGATTGAGGATTGATGACTGAGGATTGAGGATTGAGGATTGAGGATTGAGGATTGAAGATTGAAGATTGAAGATTGAGTATTGAGGATTGAAGATTGAGGATTGAGGATTGAGGTCTTGAGGATTGAGGATTGAAGATTGAGAATTGATGGTTGAGGATTGAGGATTGAGGATTGAGGATGGAGGATGAAGGCTGAGGGTTGAGGATTGAGGATGGAGGATGAGGGCTGAGGGTTGAGGATTGAGGTTTGAGTATTGAATACTGAGAATTCAGGATATTCTATTGAGTATTGTGAATTGAGGATTGATGGTCGAGTATTGAGGATTGAGGACTGAGTATTGAGGATTGAAGATTGAGGTTTGAGGATTGAGGGTTGAGAATTGAGGATGAGGACTGAGGGTTGAGGATTGAGGTTTGAGGAACGAAGATTGAGGATTGAGAATTGAGGATTGAAAATTGAGGATTAAGGATTGAGGATTGGGGATTGAGGATCTACGATTGGAGATTGACCATTGAGGATTGAGGATTGAGGTTTGAGGATTGAGGAACGAGGATTGAGGATTGAGGATGATGGCTGAGGGATGAGGATTGATGTTTGAGGAACGAGGATTGAGGATTGAGGATTGAGGACTGTGGATTGACGACTGAGTACTGAAGATTGAGGATTGATGACTGAGGATTGAGGATTGAGTATTGGGGATTGAGGACTGAGGATTGAAGATTGATGATTGAGTATTGAGGATTGAAGATTGAGGATTGAGGATTCAGGATTGAGGATGGAGGATGAGGGCTGAGGGTTGAGGATTGAGGTTTGAGTATTGAATACTGAGAATTCAGGATATTCGATTGAGTATTGAGAATTGAGGATTGATGGTTGAGTATTGAGGATTGAGGATTGAGTATTGAAGATTGAAGATTGAGGATTGAGGAACGAGTATTGAGGACTGAGGATGATGGCTGAGGGTTGAGGATTGATGTTTGAGGGACGAGGATTGAGGATTGAGGATTGAGGACTGCGGATTGACGATTGAGTATTGAAGATTGAGGATTGATGACTGAGGATTGAG
The DNA here is from genome assembly GCF_051401765.1 of Calliopsis andreniformis. Classification (NCBI taxonomy): domain Eukaryota; kingdom Metazoa; phylum Arthropoda; class Insecta; order Hymenoptera; family Andrenidae; genus Calliopsis; species Calliopsis andreniformis. The sequence continues at coordinate 48,580 of NW_027480551.1, read as the reverse complement.
GATTGAGGATTGAGGATTGAGGATTGCAGTTTGAAGATTGAAGATTGAGTATTGAGGATTGAAGATTGAGGATTGAGGATTGACGATTGAGTATTGAGTATTGAAGATTGATGACTGAGGATTGAGGATTGAGGATTGAGGATTGAGGATTGAGGATTGAGGATGATGGCTGAGTGTTGAGGATTGAGGTTTGAGGACTGAGGATTGAGTATTCAGTATTGAGGTTTGAGGTTCGATGATTGAGGATTGAGGACTGAGGATTGAGGATTGAGGATTGAGGATTGAGGATTGAGGATTGAGGATTGATGATTGAGTATTGAGGATTGAGTTATGAAGATTGAGTATTCATGACTGATGATTGAGGATTGAGGATTGAGGATTGACGATTGAGGATTGAAGATTGAGAATTGATGATTGAGGATTGAGGATTGAGGATTGAGGATTGAGGATTGAGGATTGAGGATTGAAGATTGAGGATTGAGGATTGACGATTGAGTATTGAGTATTGAAGATTGATGACTGAGGATTGAGGATTGAGGATTGAGGATTGAGGATTGAGGATTGAGGATGATGGCTGAGTGTTGAGGATTGAGGTTTGAGGACTGAGGATTGAGTATTCAGTATTGAGGTTTGAGGTTCGATGATTGAGGATTGAGGACTGAGGATTGAGGATTGAGGATTGAGGATTGAGGATTGAGGATTGAGGATTGATGATTGAGTATTGAGGATTGAGTTATGAAGATTGAGTATTCATGACTGATGATTGAGGATTGAGGATTGAGGATTGACGATTGAGGATTGAAGATTGAGAATTGATGATTGAGGATTGAGGATTGAGGATTGAGGATTGAGGATTGAGGATTGAGGATTGAAGATTGAGGATTGGGGATTGAGGATTGAGCATTGAGAATTGAGAATCGAAGATTGAGTATTGAGGATTGAAGATAGAGGTTTGAGGATTGAGGATTGAGGATGGAGGATGAGGGCTGAGGGTTGAGGATTGAGTTCTGAGTATTGAATACTGAGAATTCACAGGATATTCTATTGAGTATTGAGAATTGAGGATTGATGGTTGCGTATTGAGGATTGAGGATTGAGTATTGAGTATTGAGAGTTGAAGATTGAGGATTGGGGATTGAGGATTGAGGATTGAGAATTGAGAATCGAAGATTGAGTATTGAGGATTGAAGATTGAGATTTGAGGATTGAGGATTGAGGATGGAGGATGAGGGCTGAGGGTCGAGGATTGAGGTTTGAGTATTGAATACTGAGAATTCAGGATATTCTATTGAGTATTGAGAATTGAGGATTGATGGTTGCGTATTGAGAATTGAGGATTGAGTATTGAGTATTGAGGATTGAAGATTGAGGTTTGAGGATTGAGGATTGAGAATTGAGGATGAGGACTGAGGGTTGAGGATTGAGGTTTGAGGAACGAGGATTGAGGATTGAGAATCGAGGACAGAGGATTGAGGATTGAGGATTGAGGATTGAGGATTGAGGATGATGGCTGAGTGTTGAGGATTGAGGTTTGAGGACTGAGGATTGAGGATTGAGAATTGAGTATTGAGGATTGAAGATTGACGATTGAGTATTGAGTATTGAGAATTGAGGACTGTGTATTGAGGTTTGAAGATTGAGGATTAAGGATTGAGGATTGGGGATTGAGGATCTAGGATTGGAGATTGATTATTCACGATTGGAGATTGAGGATTGAGGATTGAGGATTGAGAATTGAGAATTGAGGATGAGGACAGAGGGTTGAGGATTGAGGTTTGAAGAATGAGGATTGAGGATTGAGGATTGAGGATTGAGGATTGAGGATTGAGGATTGAAGATTGAGTTATGAAGATTGAGTATTCATGACTGATGATTGAGGATTGAGGATTGAGTATTGAGGATTCAAGATTGAGGATTGAAGATTGAGTATTGAAGATTGAGGTTTGAGGATTGAGGATTGAGGATTGAGGATTGAGGATTGAAGATTGAGGATTGGGGATTGAGGATTCAGGATTGAGAATTGAGAATCGAAGATTGAGTATTGAGGATTGAAGATTGAGGTTTGAGGATTGAGGATTGAGCATTGAGGATGAGGGCTGAGGGTTGAGGACTGAGGTTTGAGTATTGAATACTGAGAATTCAGGATATTCTATTGAGTATTGAGAGTTGAGGAATAATGGTTGAGTATTGAGGACTGAGGGTTGAGTATTGAGGATTGAAGAGTGAGGTTTGAGGATTGAGGATTGAGAATTGAGGATGAAGACTGAGCGTTGAGGATTGAAGTTTGAGGAACGAGGATTGAAGATTGAGAATTGAGGACTGGGGCTTGACGGTTGAGTATCTAGGATTGAGGAACGAGGATTGAGGATTGAGAATTGAGGACTGAGGATTGACGATTGAGTATTGAGGATTGAGGATTGATGACTGAGGATTGAGGATTGAGTATTGAGGATTGGGTATTGAGGATTGAAGATTGAGTATTGAGGATTGAAGGTTGATGATTGAGGATTGAGGATTGTGGATTGTGGATTGAGGGTTGAGGATTGAAGATTGAGTATTGAGGATTGAAGATTGAGTATTCAGGATTGAAGATTGAGGATTGAGGTTTGAGACTTGAGGATTGCGGATTGAGGATTGAAGATTGAGGATTGGGGATTGAGGATTGAGGATTGAGGATTGAGTATTGAGGATTGAGAATTGAGGATTGAGGATTGAAGATTGAGGATTAAGGATTGAGGATTGGGGATTCAGGATCTAGGATTGGAGATTGACTATAGAGGATTGAGGATTGAGTATTGAGGATTAAGGAACGAGGATTGAGGATTGAGGATGATGGCTGAGGGTTGAGGATTGATGTTTGGGGAACGAGGATTGAGGATTGAGGATTGAGGGCTGCGGATTGACGATTGAGTATTGAAGATTGAGGATTGATGACTGAGGATTGAGGATTGAGGATTGAGGATTGAGGATTGAAGATTGAAGATTGAAGATTGAGTATTGAGGATTGAAGATTGAGGATTGAGGATTGAGGATTGAGGATTGAGGATTGAAGATTGAGAATTGATGGTTGAGGATTGAGGATTGAGGATTGAGGATGGAGGATGAAGGCTGAGGGTTGAGGATTGAGGATGGAGGATGAGGGCTGAGGGTTGAGGATTGAGGTTTGAGTATTGAATACTGAGAATTCAGGATATTCTATTGAGTATTGTGAATTGAGGATTGATGGTCGAGTATTGAGGATTGAGGACTGAGTATTGAGGATTGAAGATTGAGGTTTGAGGATTGAGGATTGAGAATTGAGGATGAGGACTGAGGGTTGAGGATTGAGGTTTGAGGAACGAAGATTGAGGATTGAGAATTGAGGATTGAAAATTGAGGATTAAGGATTGAGGATTGGGGATTGAGGATCTAGGATTGGAGATTGACCATTGAGGATTGAGGATTGAGGTTTGAGGATTGAGGAACGAGGATTGAGGATTGAGGATGATGGCTGAGGGATGAGGATTGATGTTTGAGGAACGAGGATTGAGGATTGAGGATTGAGGACTGTGGATTGACGACTGAGTACTGAAGATTGAGGATTGATGACTGAGGATTGAGGATTGAGTATTGGGGATTGAGGACTGAGGATTGAAGATTGATGATTGAGTATTGAGGATTGAAGATTGAGGATTGAGGATTCAGGATTGAGGATGGAGGATGAGGGCTGAGGGTTGAGGATTGAGGTTTGAGTATTGAATACTGAGAATTCAGGATATTCGATTGAGTATTGAGAATTGAGGATTGATGGTTGAGTATTGAGGATTGAGGATTGAGTATTGAAGATTGAAGATTGAGGATTGAGGAACGAGTATTGAGGACTGAGGATGATGGCTGAGGGTTGAGGATTGATGTTTGAGGGACGAGGATTGAGGATTGAGGATTGAGGACTGCGGATTGACGATTGAGTACTGAAGATTGAGGATTGATGACTGAGGATTGAGGATTGAGGATTGAGGATTGAGGATTGAAGATTGAAGATTGAAGATTGAGTATTGAGGATTGAAGATTGAGGATTGAGGATTGACGATTGAGTATTGAGTATTGAAGATTGATGACTGAGGATTGAGGATTGAGGATTGAGGATTGAGGATTGAGGATTGAGGATGATGGCTGAGTGTTGAGGATTGAGGTTTGAGGGCTGAGGACTGAGGATTGAGGATTGAGAATTGAGGATTGAGGATTGAGGGTTGAAGATTGAGGATTGGGTGTTGAGGATTGAAGAATGAGGATTGAGGGTTGAGGGTTGTGGTCTGAGGATTGCAGATTCGGTAGTGAGGATTGAGGATTGAAGATTGAGGATTGAGGATTGAGGATTGAGAATTGAGAATTGAGGATGGGGACTGAGGGTTGAGGATTGAGGTTTGAAGATTGAGGATTGAGGATTGAGGATTGAGGATTGAGGATTGAGCATTGAGGATTGAGTTATGAAGATTGAGTATTCATGACTGATGATTGAGGATTGAGGATTGAGTATTGAGGATTGAGTATTGAGGATTGAGTTATGAAGATTGAGTATCCATGACTGATGATTGAGGATTGAGGATTGAGGATTGAGGATTGAGAATTGAAGAATGAGAATTGATGATTGAGGATTGAGGATTGAGGATTGAGGATTGAGGATTGAGGATTGAGGATTGAGGATTGAAGATTGAGGATTGGGGATTGAGGATTGAGGATTGAGAATTGAGAATCGAAGATTGAGTATTGAGGATTGAAGATTGAGGTTTGAGGATTGAGGATTGAGGATGGAGGATGAGGGCTGAGGGTTGAGGATTGATGTTTGAGTATTGAATACTGAGAATTCAGGATATTCTATTGAGTATTGAGAATTGAGGATTGATGGTTGCGTATTGAGGACTGAGGATTGAGTATTCAGTATTGAGGTTTGAGGTTCGATGATTGAGGATTGAGGACTGAGGATTGAGGATTGAGGATTGAGGATTGAGGATTGAGGATTGAGGATTGATGATTGAGTATTGAGGATTGAGTTATGAAGATTGAGTATTCATGACTGATGATTGAGGATTGAGGATTGAGGATAGACGATTCAGGATTGAAGATTGAGAATTGATGATTGAGGATTGAGGATTGAGGATTGAGGATTGAGGATTGAGGATTGAGGATTGAAGATTGAGGATTGGGGATTGAGGATTGAGCATTGAGAATTGAGAATCGAAGATTGAGTATTGAGGATTGAAGATAGAGGTTTGAGGATTGAGGATTGAGGATGGAGGATGAGGGCTGAGGGTTGAGGATTGAGTTCTGAGTATTGAATACTGAGAATTCAGGATATTCTATTGAGTATTGAGAATTGAGGATTGATGGTTGCGTATTGAGGATTGAGGATTGAGTATTGAGTATTGAGAGTTGAAGATTGAGGATTGGGGATTGAGGATTGAGGATTGAGAATTGAGAATCGAAGATTGAGTATTGAGGATTGAAGATTGAGATTTGAGGATTGAGGATTGAGGATGGAGGATGAGGGCTGAGGGTTGAGGATTGAGGTTCGAGTATTGAATACTGAGAATTCAGGATATTCTATTGAGTATTGAGAATTGAGGAGTGATGGTTGCGTATTGAGAATTGAGGATTGAGTATTGAGTATTGAGGATTGAAGATTGAGGTTTGAGGATTGAGGATTGAGAATTGAGGATGAGGACTGAGGGTTGAGGATTGAGGTTTGAGGAACGAGGATTGAGGATTGAGAATCGAGGACAGAGGATTGAGGATTGAGGATTGAGGATTGAGGATTGAGGATGATGGCTGAGTGTTGAGGATTGAGGTTTGAGGACTGAGGATTGAGGATTGAGAATTGAGTATTGAGGATTGAAGATTGACGATTGAGTATTGAGTACTGAGGATTGAGGACTGTGTATTGAGGTTTGAAGATTGAGGATTAAGGATTGCGGATTGGGGACTGAGGATCTAGGATTGGAGATTGATTATTCACGATTGGAGATTGAGGATTGAGGATTGAGGATTGAGTATTGAGAATTGAGGATGAGGACAGAGGGTTGAGGATTGAGGTTTGAAGAATGAGGATTGAGGATTGAGGATTGAGGATTGAGGATTGAGGATTGAGGATTGAAGATTGAGTTATGAAGATTGAGTATTCATGACTGATGATTGAGGATTGAGGATTGAGGATTGAGGATTCAGGATTGAGGATTGAAGATTGAGTATTGATGATTGAGGTTTGAGGATTGAGGATTGAGGATTGAGGATTGAGGATTGAAGATTGAGGATTGGGGATTGAGGATTCAGGATTGAGAATTGAGAATCGAAGATTGAGTATTGAGGATTGAAGATTGAGGTTTGAGGATTGAGGATTGAGCATTGAGGATGAGGGCTGAGGGTTGAGGACTGAGGTTTGAGTATTGAATACTGAGAATTCAGGATATTCTATTGAGTATTGAGAGTTGAGGAATAATGGTTGAGTATTGAGGACTGAGGGTTGAGTATTGAGGATTGAAGAGTGAGGTTTGAGGATTGAGGATTGAGAATTGAGGATGAAGACTGAGCGTTGAGGATTGAGGTTTGAGGAACGAGGATTGAAGATTGAGAATTGAGGACTGGGGCTTGACTGTTGAGTATCTAGGATTGAGGAACGAGGATTGAGGATTCAGAATTGAGGACTGAGGATTGACGATTGAGTATTGAGGATTGAGGATTGATGACTGAGGATTGAGGATTGAGTATTGAGGATTGGGTATTGAGGATTGAAGATTGAGTATTGAGGATTGAAGGTTGATGATTGAGGATTGAGGATTGTGGATTGTGGATTGAGGGTTGAGGATTGAAGATTGAGTATTGAGGATTGAAGATTGAGTATTCGGGATTGAAGATTGAGGATTGAGGTTTGAGACTTGAGGATTGCGGATTGAGGATTGAAGATTGAGGATTGGGGATTGAGGATTGAGGATTGAGGATTGAGTATTGAGGATTGAGAATTGAGGATTGAGGATTGAAGATTGAGGATTAAGGATTGAGGATTGGGGATTCAGGATCTAGGATTGGAGATTGACTATAGAGGATTGAGGATTGAGTATTGAGGATTAAGGAACGAGGATTGAGGATTGAGGATGATGGCTGAGGGTTGAGGATTGATGTTTGGGGAACGAGGATTGAGGATTGAGGATTGAGGACTGCGGATTGACGATTGAGTATTGAAGATTGAGGATTGATGACTGAGGATTGAGGATTGAGGATTGAGGATTGAGGATTGAAGGTTGAAGATTGAAGATTGAGTATTGAGGATTGAAGATTGAGGATTGAGGATTGAGGATTGAGGATTGAGGATTGAAGATTGAGAATTGATGGTTGAGGATTGAGGATTGAGGATTGAGGATGGAGGATGAAGGCTGAGGGTTGAGGATTGAGGATGGAGGATGAGGGCTGAGGGTTGAGGATTGAGGTTTGAGTATTGAATACTGAGAATTCAGGATATTCTATTGAGTATTGTGAATTGAGGATTGATGGTCGAGTATTGAGGATTGAGGACTGAGTATTGAGGATTGAAGATTGAGGTTTGAGGACTGAGGATTGAGAATTGAGGATGAGGACTGAGGGTTGAGGATTGAGGTTTGAGGAACGAAGATTGAGGATTGAGAATTGAGGATTGAAAATTGAGGATTAAGGATTGAGGATTGGGGATTGAGGATCTAGGATTGGAGATTGACCATTGAGGATTGAGGATTGAGGTTTGAGGATTGAGGAACGAGGATTGAGGATTGAGGATGATGGCTGAGGGATGAGGATTGATGTTTGAGGAACGAGGATTGAGGATTGAGGATTGAGGACTGTGGATTGACGACTGAGCACTGAAGATTGAGGATTGAGGATTGAGTATTGGGGATTGAGGACTGAGGATTGAAGATTGATGATTGAGTATTGAGGATTGAAGATTGAGGATTGAGGATTCAGGATTGAGGATGGAGGATGAGGGCTGAGGGTTGAGGATTGAGGTTTGAGTATTGAATACTGAGAATTCAGGATATTCGATTGAGTATTGAGAATTGAGGATTGATGGTTGAGTATTGAGGTTTGAGGATTGAGTATTGAAGATTGAAGATTGAGGTTTGAGGATTGAGGATTGAGAATTGAGGATGAGGACTGAGGGTTGAGGATTGAGGTTTGAGGAACGAGGATTGAGGATTGAGAATTGAGGCCTGAGGATTGACGATTGAGTATTCACGATTGAGTATTGAGTATTGAGAAATTGATGACTGAGGATTGAGGATTGAGGATTGAGGACTGAGGATTGAGGATTGAGTATTGAGGATTGAAGATTGAGGATTGAGGACTGAGGATTGAGGATGGAGGATGAGGGCTGAAGGTTGAGGATTGAGATTTGAGTATTGAATACTGAGAATTCAGGATATTCTATTGAGTATTGAGAATTGAGGATTGATGGTTGAGTATTGAGAATTGAGGATTGAGTATTGAGGATTGAAGATTGAGGTTTGAGGATTGATTATTGAGTATTGAGGATTGAAGATTGAGGATTGAGGATTGAGAATTGAGGATGAGGACTGAAGGTTGAGGATTGAGGTTTGAAGAATGAGGATTGAGGGTTGAGGATTGAGGTTTGAGTTATGAAGATTGAGTATTCATGACTTATGATTGAGTATAGACGATTGAGTATTGAGTATTGAAGATTGATGACTGAGGATTGAGGATTGAGGATTGAGGATTGAGTATTGAGGATGATGGCTGAGTGTTGAGGATTGAGGTTTGAGGACTGTGGACTGAGGATTGAGGATTGAGAATTGAGGATTGAGGATTGAGGGTTGAAGATTGAGGATTGGGTATTGAGGATTGAAGAATGAGGATTGAGGGTTGAGGGTTGAGGACTGAGAATTGCAGATTGGGTAGTGAGGATTGAGGATTGAAGATTGAGGATTGAGGATTGAGGATTGAGAATTGAGAATTGAGGATGAGGACTGAGGGTTGAGGATTGAGGTTTGAAGAATGAGGATTGAGGATTGAGGATTGAGGATTGAGGATTGAGCATTGAGGATTGAGTTATGAAGATTGAGTATTCATGACTGATGGTTGAGGATTGAGGATTGAGGATTGAGGATTGAGGATTGAGGATTGGAGATTGAGTATTGATGATTGAGGATTGAGGATTGAGGATTGAGGATTGAGGATTGAGGATTGAAGATTGAGGATTGGGGATTGAGGATTGAGGATTGAGAATTGAGAATCGAAGATTGAGTATTGAGGATTGAAGATTGAGGTTTGAGGATTGAGGATTGAGCATGGAGGATGAGGGCTGAGGGTTGAGGATTGAGGTTTGAGTATTGGATACTGAGAATTCAGGATATTCTATTGAGTATTGAGAATTGAGGATTGTTGGTTGCGTATTGAGGACTGAGGATTGAGTATTGAGTATTGACGTTTGAGGTTCGATGATTGAGGATTGAGGACTGAGGATTGAGGATTGAGGATTGAGGATTGAGCATTGAGGATTGAAGATTGAGGACTGGGGATTGAGGATTGAAGATTGAGGATTAAGGACTGAGGATTGGGGATTGAGTATCTAGGATTGGAGATTGATTATTCAGGATTGAAGATTGAGGATTGAGGATTGAGGATTGAGAATTGAGAATTGAGGATGAGGACTGAGGGTTGAGGATTGAGGTTTGAAGAATGAGGATTGAGGATTGAGTATTGAGTATTGAGAGTTGAAGATTGAGTATTGAGGATTGAGTTATGAAGATTGAGTATCCATGACTGATGATTGAGGATTGAGGATTGAGGCATGAGTATTGAGTATTGAGGGTTGAAGATTGAGGTTTGAGGATTGAGGATTGAGAATTGAGGATGAGGACTGAGGGTTGAGGATTGAGGTTTGAGGAACGAGGATTGAGGATTGAGAATTGAGGATTGAGGATTGAATATTGAGGATTAAGGATTGAGGATTGGGGATTGAGGATCTAGGATTGGAGATTGACTATTGAGGATTGAGGATTGAGTATTGAGGATTGAGGAACGAGTATTGAGGATTGAGGATGATGGCTGAGGGTTGAGGATTGATGTTTGAGGAACGAGGATTGAGGATTGAGGATTGAGGACTGCGGATTGACGATTGAATATTGAAGATTGTGGATTGATGACTGAGGATTGAGGATTGAGGATTGAGGATTGAGGATTGAAGATTGAGGATTGAAGATTGAGTATTGAGGGTTGAAGATTGAGGATTGACGATTGACGATTGAGTATTGAGTATTGAAGGTTGATGACTGAGGATTGAGGATTGAGGACTGAGGATTGAGGATTGAGGATTGAGGATTGAGCATTGAGGATTGAAGATTGAGGACTGGGGATTGAGGATTGTGGATTGTGGATTGAGGGTTGAGGATTGAAGATTGAGTATTGAGGATTGAAGATTGAGTATTCAGGATTGAAGATTGAGGATTGAGGATGGAGGATGAGGGCTGAGGGTTGAGGGTTGAGGTTTGAGTATTGAATACTGAGAATTCAGGATATTCTATTGAGTATTGAGAATTGAGAATTGATAGTTGAGTGTTGAGTGTTGTGAGTTGAGGATTGAGCATTGAATATTGAGAATTGAAGTTTGAGGAATGAGGATTCAGGATTGGGGATTGAGGATTGAGGACTGCGGGTTGAGGATTGAGGTTTGAGGATTGAGGATAGAAAATTGAATATTGAGGATTGAGGCTTGAGGACTGAGGATTGAGGCTTGAGGATTGAGGATTGACGGTTCTTGATTTAAGATTGAATATTGAGGATTGAGCATTGAGGGTTAAATATTCAGGACTGTGGGTTGAGGTTCGAGTGTTAAGAATTGATGTTTGAGGTTTGAGATTTGAAGATTGAAGATTGTGGATTGAGTATTCATAACTGAGGGTTGAGGATATTCTACTGTGGACTGAGGTTTGAGGATTGAGGATTGAGGATTGATGGTTGAGACTGTGGGTTGAGGATTGAGCGTTGAGGATTGAGGATTGAATATTGAGGATTGAGGATTGAAGATTGAGGATTGAGGATTGATGTTGAAGATTGAGTATTGAGGATTGAGGATTGATGACTGAGGATTGAGGATTGAGGATTGAAGATTGAGTATTCAGGATTGAGGATTGAGGCTTGAGGATTGAGGATTGAGGATTGAAGATTGAGGATTGGGTATTGAGAATTGAGGATTGAGGATTGAGTATTGAGGATTGAGGATTGAGGATTGAGGATTGAAGATTGAGGATTGGGTATTGAGAATTGAGGATTGAGGATTGAGTATTGAGGATTGAGGATTGAGGATTGTGGATTGTGGATTGAGTGTTGAGGATTGAAGATTGCGTATTGAGGATTGAAGGTTGAGTATTCAGGATTGAAGATTGACGATTGAGTATTGAAGATTGAGGATTGATGACTGAGGATTGAGGATTGAGGATTGAGGATTGAGGATTGAAGATTGAAGATTGAGAATTGAGGATTAAGGATTGAGGATTGAGAATTGATGGTCGAGGGTTGAAGATTGAAGATTGAGGTTTGAGGGTTGTTGATTGAAGGTTGAGGACTGAGTGTTGGGGATAGAGTGTTGAGAATTGATGTTCGAGAACTGAGATTTGAAGAGTGCAGGTTGAGGATTGAGTATTGAAAACTGGGAATTGAGGATTATCTACTGAGGGCTGAGAATTGAGGATTGAGGATTGAGGATTGAGGATTGAGGATTGAGGATTCAGGATTGATGGTTGAGGATTGAGGATTGACGATTGAGGATTGAGGTTTGAAGATTGAGTGACGTGGACTGAGGATTGAGGATTGAGGGTTGAAGATTGAGAATTGAGGACTGACGATTGATGATTGTGGACTGAGTATCGAAAACTGAGAATTGGGGATATCCTCTTCAGGATTGAAAATTGAGGATTGAGGGTTGAGGATTGAGGATTAAGGGTTGAGGATTGAAAGTTCAGGTTTGAGGATTGACGATTGAGGATTGAGGGTTGGGGTTGAGGATTGAGGATTGAGGATTGAGAATCGAAGATTGAGTATTGAGGATTGAAGTTTGAGGTTTGAGGATTGAGGATTGAGGATGGAGGATGAGGGCTGAGGGTTGAGGATTGAGGTCTGGGTATTGAATACTGAGAATTCAGGGTATTCTATTGAGTATTGAGAATTGAGGATTGATGGATGAGATTTAGGATTGAGGATTGAGTATTGAGGATTGAAGATTGAGGTTTGAGGATTGAGAATTGAGGATTGAGGATTGAGGGTTGAAGATTGAGGATTGGTTATTGAGGATTGAAGAATGAGGATTGAGGGTTGAGAGTTGAGGACTGAGGATTGCAGATTGGGTATTGAGGATTGAGGATTGAAGACTGAGGATTAAGGATTGAGGATTGGGGATTGAGGATTGAGGATGTGGTCTGAGGGTTGAGGATTGAGGTTTGAGGAACGGGGATTGAGGATTGAGAATTGAGGACTGAGGATTGACGATTGAGTATTGAAGATTGAGGATTGATGACTGAGGATTGAGGATTGAGGATTGAGGATTGGGTATGAGGATTGAAGAATGAGGATTTACGATTCAGGATTGAAGATTGAGGATTGAAGATTGAGTATTGAGGATTGAAGGTTGATGATTGAGGATTGAGGATTGTGGATTGTGGATTGAGGGTTGAGGATTGAAGATTGAGTATTGAGGATTGAAGATTGAGTATTCAGGATTGAAGATTGAGGATTGAGGATTGAGTTATGAAGATTGAGTATCCATGACTGGTGATTGAGGATTGAGGATTGCGGATTGAGTATTGAGGATTGAAGATTGAGTATTGATGATTGAGGATTGAGTATTGAGGATTGAGGATTGACGATTGAGGTTTGAGGATTGAGGATTGAGAATTGAGGATGAGGACTGAGGGTTGAGGATTGAGGTTTGAGGAACGAGGATTGAAGATTGAGAATTGGGGACTGAGGATTGACGATTGAGAATTGAGGATTGAGGATTGATGACTGAGGATTGAGGATTGAGGATTGAAGATTGAGTATTCTGGATTGAGGATTGAGGCTTGAGTATTGAGGATTGAGGATTGAAGATTGAGGATTGGGAATTGAGGGTTGAGGATTGAGGATGGAGTATTGAGGATTGAGGATTGAGGATTGTGGATTGTGGGTTGAGTGTTGAGGATTGAAGATTGAGTATTCAGGATTGAAGATTGACGATTGAGTATTGAAGATTGAGGATTGATGACAGGGGATTGAGGAATGAGGATTGAGGATTGAGGATTGAGGATTGAAGATTGAAGATTGAGTATTGACGATTGAAGATTGAGGATTGAGGATTGAGGATTGAGGATGGAGGATGAGGGCTGAGGGTTGAGGATTGAGGTTTGAGTATTGAATACTGAGAATTCAGGATATTCTATTGAGTATTGAGAATTGAGGATTGATGGTTGAGTATTGAGGATTGAGGATTCAGTATTGAGGGTTGAAGATTGAGGTTTGAGGATTGAGGATTGAGAATTGAGGATGAGGACTGAGGGTTGAGGATTGAGGTTTGAGGAACGAGGATTGAGGATTGAGAATTGAGGACTGAGGATTGACGATTGAGTATTGACGATTGAGTATTGAGGATTGAGGATTGATGACTGAGGATTGAGGATTGAGGATTGAGGATTGAGGATTGAGGATGATAGCTGAGGGCTGAGGATTGAGGTATGCGGACTGGGGACTGAGGATTGAGGATTGAGAATTGAGGATTGAGGATTGAGGGTTGAAGATTGAGGATTGGTTATTGAGGATTGAAGAATGGGGATTGAGGCTTGAGGGTTGAGGACTGAGGATTGCAGATTGGGTATTGAGGATTGAGGATTGAAGATTGAGGATTAAGGATTGAGGATTGGGGATTGAGGTTTGAGGATTGAAGGTTGAGTATTGAGGATTGAAGATTGACGTTTGAGGATTGAGGATTGAGAATTGAGAATTGAGGATTGAGGGTTGAGGATTGAGGACGAGGACTGACGGTTGAGGATTGAGGTTTGAGGTTTGATGATTGAGGATTGAGGACTGAGGTTTAAGGATTGAGGATTGAGGATGGAGGATGAGGGCTGAGGGTTGAGGATTGAGGTCTGAGTATTGAATACTGAGAATTCAGGATATTCTATTGAGTATTGAGGATTGAGGATTGATGGATGAGAATTGAGGATTGAGGATTGGGTATTGAGGATTGAAGATTGAGGTTTGAGGATTGAGAATTGAGAACTGAGGATGGAGGAGAGAGGATTGAGGATTGAGGATTGAGGATTGAGCATTGAGAATTGAAGATTGAGGATTGAGGGTTGAGGGTTGAGGACTGAGTATTGCAGGTTGGGTATTGAGGATTGAGGATTGAAGATTGAGGATTGAGGATTGAAGATTGAGGATTGAGGATTGATGTTGAAGATTGAGTATTGAGGATTGAGGACTGATGACTGAGGATTGAGGATTGAGGATTGAAGATTGAGTATTCAGGATTGAGGATTGAGGATTGAGGATTGAGCATTGAGAATTGAAGATTGAGGACTGGGGATTGAGGATTGAAGATTGAGGATTAAGGATTGAGGATTGGGGATTGAGGATCTAGGATTGGAGATTGATTATTCAGGATTGAAGATTGAGGATTGAGGATTGAGGATTGATAATTGAGAATTGAGGATGAGGACTGAGGGTTGAGGATTGAGGTTTGAAGAATGAGGATTGAGGATTGAGGATTGAGGATTGAGGATTGACGATTGAGTACTGAGGATTGAGGATTGATGACTGAGGATTGAGGATTGAGGATTGAGGATTGGGTATTGAGGATTGAAGAATGAGGATTGACGATTCAGGATTGACAATTGAGGATTGAAGATTGAGTATTGAGGATTGAAGGTTGATGATTGAGGATTGAGGATTGTGGATTGTGGATTGAGGGTTGAGGATTGAAGATTGAGTATTGAGGATTGAAGATTGAGGTTTGAGGATTGAGGATTGAGAATTGAGGATGAGGACTGAGGGTTGAGGATTGAGGTTTGAGGAACGAGGATTGAGGATTGATAATTGAGGACTGAGGATTGACGATTGAGTACTGAGGATTGAGGATTGATGACTGAGGATTGAGGATTGAGGATTGAGGATTGGGTATTGAGGATTGAAGAATGAGGATTGACGATTCAGGATTGAGAATTGAGGATTGAAGATTGAGTATTGAGGATTGAAGGTTGATGATTGAGGATTGAGTATTGTGGATTGTGGATTGAGGGTTGAGGATTGAAGATTGAGTATTGAGGATTGAAGATTGAGTATTCAGGATTGAAGATTGAGGATTGAGGATTGAGGCTTGAGGATTGAGGATTGAGGATTGAGGATTGAGGATTGAGTATTGAGGATTGAGGATTCAAGATCGAGGATTGGGGATTGAGGATTGAGGATTGAGAATTGAGAATCGAAGATTGTGTATTGAGGATTGAAGATTGAGACTTGAGGATTGAGGGCTGAGGATGGAGGATGAAGGCTGAGGGTTGAGGATTGAGGATGGAGGATGAGGGCTGAGGGTTGAGGATTGAGGTTTGAGTATTGAATACTGAGAATTCAGGATATTCTATTGAGTATTGAGAATTGAGGATTGATGGTTGAGTATTGGGAATTGAGGATTGAGTATTGAGGATTGAAGATTGAGGTTTCAGGATTGATTATTGAGTATTGAGGTTTGAAGATTGAGGATTGAGGATTGAGAATTGAGAATTGAGGATGAGAACTGAGGGTTGAGGATTGAGGTTTGAAGAATGAGGATTGAGGGTTGAGGATTGAGGATTGAGTTATGAAGATTGAGTATTCATGACTTATGATTGAGGATTGAGGACTGAGGATTGAGGACTGATGATTGAAGATTGAGTATTGATGATTGTGGATTGAGGATTGAGGATTGAGGATTGAGGATTGAGGATTGAAGATTGAGGATTGGGGACTGAGGATTGAGGATTGAGAATTGAGAATCGAAGATTGAGTATTGAGGATTGAAGATTGAGGTTTGAGGATTGAGGATTGAGGCTGGAGGATGAGGGCTGAGGGTTGAGGATTGAGGTTTGAGTATTGAATACTGAGAATTCAGGATATTCTATTGAGTATTGAGAATTGAGGATTGATGGTTGCGTATTGAGCTCTGAGGATTGAGTATTGAGTATTGAGGTTTGAGGTTCGATGATTGAGGGTTGAGGGCTGAGGATTGAGGATTGAGGATTGAGGATTGAGCATTGAGGATTGAAGATTGAGGAGTGGGGATTGAGGATTGAAGATTGAGGATTAAGGATTTAGGATTGGGGATTGAGTATCTAGGATTGGAGATTGATTATTCAGGATTGAAGATTGAGGATTGAGGATTGAGGATTGAAATTGAGAATTGAGGATGAGGACTGAGGGTTGAGGATTGAGGTTTGAAGAATGAGGATTGAGGATTGAGGATTGAGGATTGAGGATTGAGGATTGAGGATTGAGGATTGAGTTATGAAGATTGAGTATTCATGACTCATGATTGAGGATTGAGGATTGACGATTGAGGATTGAGGATTGAGGATTGAAGATTGAGTATTGATGATTGAGGATTGGGGATTGAGGATTGAGGATTGACGATTGAGGATTGAAGATTGAGGATTGGGGATTGAGGATTGAGGATTGAGAATTGAGAATCGAAGATTGAGTATTGAGGATTGAAGATTGAGGTTTGAGGATTGAGGATTGAGCATGGAGGATGAGGGCTGAGTGTTGAGGATTGAGGTTTGAGTATTGAATACTGAGAATTCAGGATATTCTATTGAGTATTGAGAGTTGCGTGTTGATGGTTGAGTATTGAGGATTGAGTGCTGGGTATTGAGGATTGAGAATTGAGGTTTGAGGATTGAGAATTGAGGATTGAGGATTGAGGGTTGAAGATTGAGGATTGGTTATTGAGGATTGAAGAATGAGGATTGAGGGTTGAGAGTTGAGGACTGAGGATTGCAGATTGGGTATTGAGGATTGAGGATTGAAGACTGAGGATTAAGGATTGAGGATTGGGGATTGAGGATTGAGGATGTGGTCTGAGGGTTGAGGATTGAGGTTTGAGGAACGGGGATTGAGGATTGAGAATTGAGGACTGAGGATTGACGATTGAGTATTGAAGATTGAGGATTGATGACTGAGGATTGAGGATTGAGGATTGAGGATTGGGTATGAGGATTGAAGAATGAGGATTTACGATTCAGGATTGAAGATTGAGGATTGAAGATTGAGTATTGAGGATTGAAGGTTGATGATTGAGGATTGAGGATTGTGGATTGTGGATTGAGGGTTGAGGATTGAAGATTGAGTATTGAGGATTGAAGATTGAGTATTCAGGATTGAAGATTGAGGATTGAGGATTGAGTTATGAAGATTGAGTATCCATGACTGGTGATTGAGGATTGAGGATTGCGGATTGAGTATTGAGGATTGAAGATTGAGTATTGATGATTGAGGATTGAGTATTGAGGATTGAGGATTGACGATTGAGGTTTGAGGATTGAGGATTGAGAATTGAGGATGAGGACTGAGGGTTGAGGATTGAGGTTTGAGGAACGAGGATTGAAGATTGAGAATTGGGGACTGAGGATTGACGATTGAGAATTGAGGATTGAGGATTGATGACTGAGGATTGAGGATTGAGGATTGAAGATTGAGTATTCTGGATTGAGGATTGAGGCTTGAGTATTGAGGATTGAGGATTGAAGATTGAGGATTGGGAATTGAGGGTTGAGGATTGAGGATGGAGTATTGAGGATTGAGGATTGAGGATTGTGGATTGTGGGTTGAGTGTTGAGGATTGAAGATTGAGTATTCAGGATTGAAGATTGACGATTGAGTATTGAAGATTGAGGATTGATGACAGGGGATTGAGGAATGAGGATTGAGGATTGAGGATTGAGGATTGAAGATTGAAGATTGAGTATTGACGATTGAAGATTGAGGATTGAGGATTGAGGATTGAGGATGGAGGATGAGGGCTGAGGGTTGAGGATTGAGGTTTGAGTATTGAATACTGAGAATTCAGGATATTCTATTGAGTATTGAGAATTGAGGATTGATGGTTGAGTATTGAGGATTGAGGATTCAGTATTGAGGGTTGAAGATTGAGGTTTGAGGATTGAGGATTGAGAATTGAGGATGAGGACTGAGGGTTGAGGATTGAGGTTTGAGGAACGAGGATTGAGGATTGAGAATTGAGGACTGAGGATTGACGATTGAGTATTGACGATTGAGTATTGAGGATTGAGGATTGATGACTGAGGATTGAGGATTGAGGATTGAGGATTGAGGATTGAGGATGATAGCTGAGGGCTGAGGATTGAGGTATGCGGACTGGGGACTGAGGATTGAGGATTGAGAATTGAGGATTGAGGATTGAGGGTTGAAGATTGAGGATTGGTTATTGAGGATTGAAGAATGGGGATTGAGGCTTGAGGGTTGAGGACTGAGGATTGCAGATTGGGTATTGAGGATTGAGGATTGAAGATTGAGGATTAAGGATTGAGGATTGGGGATTGAGGTTTGAGGATTGAAGGTTGAGTATTGAGGATTGAAGATTGACGTTTGAGGATTGAGGATTGAGAATTGAGAATTGAGGATTGAGGGTTGAGGATTGAGGACGAGGACTGACGGTTGAGGATTGAGGTTTGAGGTTTGATGATTGAGGATTGAGGACTGAGGTTTAAGGATTGAGGATTGAGGATGGAGGATGAGGGCTGAGGGTTGAGGATTGAGGTCTGAGTATTGAATACTGAGAATTCAGGATATTCTATTGAGTATTGAGGATTGAGGATTGATGGATGAGAATTGAGGATTGAGGATTGGGTATTGAGGATTGAAGATTGAGGTTTGAGGATTGAGAATTGAGAACTGAGGATGGAGGAGAGAGGATTGAGGATTGAGGATTGAGGATTGAGCATTGAGAATTGAAGATTGAGGATTGAGGGTTGAGGGTTGAGGACTGAGTATTGCAGGTTGGGTATTGAGGATTGAGGATTGAAGATTGAGGATTGAGGATTGAAGATTGAGGATTGAGGATTGATGTTGAAGATTGAGTATTGAGGATTGAGGACTGATGACTGAGGATTGAGGATTGAGGATTGAAGATTGAGTATTCAGGATTGAGGATTGAGGATTGAGGATTGAGCATTGAGAATTGAAGATTGAGGACTGGGGATTGAGGATTGAAGATTGAGGATTAAGGATTGAGGATTGGGGATTGAGGATCTAGGATTGGAGATTGATTATTCAGGATTGAAGATTGAGGATTGAGGATTGAGGATTGATAATTGAGAATTGAGGATGAGGACTGAGGGTTGAGGATTGAGGTTTGA
Source organism: Calliopsis andreniformis (assembly GCF_051401765.1). Taxonomy (NCBI): domain Eukaryota; kingdom Metazoa; phylum Arthropoda; class Insecta; order Hymenoptera; family Andrenidae; genus Calliopsis; species Calliopsis andreniformis. Next base: position 29,186 of record NW_027480551.1, on the reverse strand, counting down.
AGAATGAGGATTGAGGATTGAGGATTGAGGATTGAGGATTGACGATTGAGTACTGTGGATTGAGGATTGATGACTGAGGATTGAGGATTGAGGATTGAGGATTGGGTATTGAGGATTGAAGAATGAGGATTGACGATTCAGGATTGACAATTGAGGATTGAAGATTGAGTATTGAGGATTGAAGGTTGATGATTGAGGATTGAGGATTGTGGATTGTGGATTGAGGGTTGAGGATTGAAGATTGAGTATTGAGGATTGAAGATTGAGGTTTGAGGATTGAGGATTGAGAATTGAGGATGAGGACTGAGGGTTGAGGATTGAGGTTTGAGGAACGAGGATTGAGGATTGAGAATTGAGGACTGAGGATTGACGATTGAGTACTGAGGATTGAGGATTGATGACTGAGGATTGAGGATTGAGGATTGAGGATTGGGTATTGAGGATTGAAGAATGAGGATTGACGATTCAGGATTGAGAATTGAGGATTGAAGATTGAGTATTGAGGATTGAAGGTTGATGATTGAGGATTGAGTATTGTGGATTGTGGATTGAGGGTTGAGGATTGAAGATTGAGTATTGAGGATTGAAGATTGAGTATTCAGGATTGAAGATTGAGGATTGAGGATTGAGGCTTGAGGATTGAGGATTGAGGATTGAGGATTGAGGATTGAGTATTGAGGATTGAGGATTCAAGATCGAGGATTGGGGATTGAGGATTGAGGATTGAGAATTGAGAATCGAAGATTGTGTATTGAGGATTGAAGATTGAGACTTGAGGATTGAGGGCTGAGGATGGAGGATGAAGGCTGAGGGTTGAGGATTGAGGATGGAGGATGAGGGCTGAGGGTTGAGGATTGAGGTTTGAGTATTGAATACTGAGAATTCAGGATATTCTATTGAGTATTGAGAATTGAGGATTGATGGTTGAGTATTGGGAATTGAGGATTGAGTATTGAGGATTGAAGATTGAGGTTTCAGGATTGATTATTGAGTATTGAGGTTTGAAGATTGAGGATTGAGGATTGAGAATTGAGAATTGAGGATGAGAACTGAGGGTTGAGGATTGAGGTTTGAAGAATGAGGATTGAGGGTTGAGGATTGAGGATTGAGTTATGAAGATTGAGTATTCATGACTTATGATTGAGGATTGAGGACTGAGGATTGAGGACTGATGATTGAAGATTGAGTATTGATGATTGTGGATTGAGGATTGAGGATTGAGGATTGAGGATTGAGGATTGAAGATTGAGGATTGGGGACTGAGGATTGAGGATTGAGAATTGAGAATCGAAGATTGAGTATTGAGGATTGAAGATTGAGGTTTGAGGATTGAGGATTGAGGCTGGAGGATGAGGGCTGAGGGTTGAGGATTGAGGTTTGAGTATTGAATACTGAGAATTCAGGATATTCTATTGAGTATTGAGAATTGAGGATTGATGGTTGCGTATTGAGCTCTGAGGATTGAGTATTGAGTATTGAGGTTTGAGGTTCGATGATTGAGGGTTGAGGGCTGAGGATTGAGGATTGAGGATTGAGGATTGAGCATTGAGGATTGAAGATTGAGGAGTGGGGATTGAGGATTGAAGATTGAGGATTAAGGATTTAGGATTGGGGATTGAGTATCTAGGATTGGAGATTGATTATTCAGGATTGAAGATTGAGGATTGAGGATTGAGGATTGAAATTGAGAATTGAGGATGAGGACTGAGGGTTGAGGATTGAGGTTTGAAGAATGAGGATTGAGGATTGAGGATTGAGGATTGAGGATTGAGGATTGAGGATTGAGGATTGAGTTATGAAGATTGAGTATTCATGACTCATGATTGAGGATTGAGGATTGACGATTGAGGATTGAGGATTGAGGATTGAAGATTGAGTATTGATGATTGAGGATTGGGGATTGAGGATTGAGGATTGACGATTGAGGATTGAAGATTGAGGATTGGGGATTGAGGATTGAGGATTGAGAATTGAGAATCGAAGATTGAGTATTGAGGATTGAAGATTGAGGTTTGAGGATTGAGGATTGAGCATGGAGGATGAGGGCTGAGTGTTGAGGATTGAGGTTTGAGTATTGAATACTGAGAATTCAGGATATTCTATTGAGTATTGAGAGTTGCGTGTTGATGGTTGAGTATTGAGGATTGAGTGCTGGGTATTGAGGATTGAGAATTGAGGATTGAGGATTGAAGATTGAGGATGAAGGATTGAGGATTGGGGATTGAGGATCTAGGATTGGAGATTGACTATTGAGTATTGAGGATTGAGTATTGAGGATTGAGGAACGAGTATTGAGGATTGAGGATTGAGGACTGCGGATTGACGATTGAGTATTGAAGATTGAGGATTGATGACTGAGGATTGAGGATTGAGGATTGAGGATTGAGGATTGAAGATTGAAGATTGAAGATTGAGTATTGAGGATTGAAGATTGAGGATTGAGGATTGACGATTGAGTATTGAGGATTGAGGAACGAGTATTGAGGACTGAGGATGATGGCTGAGGGTTGAGGATTGATGTTTGAGGAACGAGGATTGAGGATTGAGGATTGAGGACTGCGGATTGACGATTGAGTATTGAAGATTGAGGATTGATGACTGAGGATTGAGGATTGAGGATTGAGGATTGAGGATTGAAGATTGAAGGTTGAAGATTGAGTATTGAGGATTGAGGTTTGAGGATTGAGGATTGAGAATTGAGGATGAGGACTGAGGGTTGTGGATTGAGGTTTGAGGAACGAGGATTGAGGATTGAGAATTGAGGACTGAGGATTGACGATTGAGTACTGAGGATTGAGGATTGATGACTGAGGATTGAGGATTGAGGATTGAGGATTGGGTATTGAGGATTGAAGAATGAGGATTGACGATTCAGGATTGAGAATTGAGGATTGAAGATTGAGTATTGAGGATTGAAGGTTGATGATTGAGGATTGAGTATTGTGGATTGTGGATTGAGGGTTGAGGATTGAAGATTGAGTATTGAGGATTGAAGATTGAGTATTCAGGATTGAAGATTGAGGATTGAGGATTGAGGCTTGACGATTGAGGATTGAGGATTGAGGATTGAGGATTGAGTATTGAGGATTGAGGATTCAAGATCGAGGATTGGGGATTGAGGATTGAGGATTGAGAATTGAGAATCGAAGATTGTGTATTGAGGATTGAAGATTGAGACTTGAGGATTGAGGGTTGAGGATGGAGGATGAAGGCTGAGGGTTGAGGATTGAGGATGGAGGATGAGGGCTGAGGGTTGAGGATTGAGGTTTGAGTATTGAATACTGAGAATTCAGGATATTCTATTGAGTATTGAGAATTGAGGATTGATGGTTGAGTATTGGGAATTGAGGATTGAGTATTGAGGATTGAAGATTGAGGTTTCAGGATTGATTATTGAGTATTGAGGTTTGAAGATTGAGGATTGAGGATTGAGAATTGAGAATTGAGGATGAGAACTGAGGGTTGAGGATTGAGGTTTGAAGAATGAGGATTGAGGGTTGAGGATTGAGGATTGAGTTATGAAGATTGAGTATTCATGACTTATGATTGAGGATTGAGGACTGAGGATTGAGGACTGATGATTGAAGATTGAGTATTGATGATTGTGGATTGAGGATTGAGGATTGAGGATTGAGGATTGAGGATTGAAGATTGAGGATTGGGGACTGAGGATTGAGGATTGAGAATTGAGAATCGAAGATTGAGTATTGAGGATTGAAGATTGAGGTTTGAGGATTGAGGATTGAGGCTGGAGGATGAGGGCTGAGGGTTGAGGATTGAGGTTTGAGTATTGAATACTGAGAATTCAGGATATTCTATTGAGTATTGAGAATTGAGGATTGATGGTTGCGTATTGAGCTCTGAGGATTGAGTATTGAGTATTGAGGTTTGAGGTTCGATGATTGAGGGTTGAGGGCTGAGGATTGAGGATTGAGGATTGAGGATTGAGCATTGAGGATTGAAGATTGAGGAGTGGGGATTGAGGATTGAAGATTGAGGATTGGGTATTGAGAATTGAGGATTGAGGATTGAGTATTGAGGATTGAGGATTGAGGATTGTGGATTGTGGATTGAGTGTTGAGGATTGAAGATTGCGTATTGAGGATTGAAGGTTGAGTATTCAGGATTGAAGATTGACGATTGAGTATTGAAGATTGAGGATTGATGACTGAGGATTGAGGATTGAGGATTGAAGACTGAGGATTAAGGATTGAGGATTGGGGATTGAGGATTGAGGATGTGGTCTGAGGGTTGAGGATTGAGGTTTGAGGAACGGGGATTGAGGATTGAGAATTGAGGACTGAGGATTGACGATTGAGTATTGAAGATTGAGGATTGATGACTGAGGATTGAGGATTGAGGATTGAGGATTGGGTATGAGGATTGAAGAATGAGGATTTACGATTCAGGATTGAAGATTGAGGATTGAAGGTTGAGTATTGAGGATTGAAGGTTGATGATTGAGGATTGAGGATTGTGGATTGTGGATTGAGGGTTGAGGATTGAAGATTGAGTATTGAGGATTGAAGATTGAGTATTCAGGATTGAAGATTGAGGATTGAGGATTGAGTTATGAAGATTGAGTATCCATGACTGGTGATTGAGGATTGAGGATTGCGGATTGAGTATTGAGGATTGAAGATTGAGTATTGATGATTGAGGATTGAGTATTGAGGATTGAGGATTGACGATTGAGGTTTGAGGATTGAGGATTGAGAATTGAGGATGAGGACTGAGGGTTGAGGATTGAGGTTTGAGGAACGAGGATTGAAGATTGAGAATTGGGGACTGAGGATTGACGATTGAGAATTGAGGATTGAGGATTGATGACTGAGGATTGAGGATTGAGGATTGAAGATTGAGTATTCTGGATTGAGGATTGAGGCTTGAGTATTGAGGATTGAGGATTGAAGATTGAGGATTGGGAATTGAGGGTTGAGGATTGAGGATGGAGTATTGAGGATTGAGGATTGAGGATTGTGGATTGTGGGTTGAGTGTTGAGGATTGAAGATTGAGTATTCAGGATTGAAGATTGACGATTGAGTATTGAAGATTGAGGATTGATGACAGGGGATTGAGGAATGAGGATTGAGGATTGAGGATTGAGGATTGAAGATTGAAGATTGAGTATTGACGATTGAAGATTGAGGATTGAGGATTGAGGATTGAGGATGGAGGATGAGGGCTGAGGGTTGAGGATTGAGGTTTGAGTATTGAATACTGAGAATTCAGGATATTCTATTGAGTATTGAGAATTGAGGATTGATGGTTGAGTATTGAGGATTGAGGATTCAGTATTGAGGGTTGAAGATTGAGGTTTGAGGATTGAGGATTGAGAATTGAGGATGAGGACTGAGGGTTGAGGATTGAGGTTTGAGGAACGAGGATTGAGGATTGAGAATTGAGGACTGAGGGTTGACGATTGAGTATTGACGATTGAGTATTGAGGATTGAGGATTGATGACTGAGGATTGAGGATTGAGGATTGAGGATTGAGGATTGAGGATGATAGCTGAGGGCTGAGGATTGAGGTATGCGGACTGGGGACTGAGGATTGAGGATTGAGAATTGAGGATTGAGGATTGAGGGTTGAAGATTGAGGATTGGTTATTGAGGATTGAAGAATGGGGATTGAGGCTTGAGGGTTGAGGACTGAGGATTGCAGATTGGGTATTGAGGATTGAGGATTGAAGATTGAGGATTAAGGATTGAGGATTGGGGATTGAGGTTTGAGGATTGAAGGTTGAGTATTGAGGATTGAAGATTGACGTTTGAGGATTGAGGATTGAGAATTGAGAATTGAGGATTGAGGGTTGAGGATTGAGGACGAGGACTGACGGTTGAGGATTGAGGTTTGAGGTTTGATGATTGAGGATTGAGGACTGAGGTTTAAGGATTGAGGATTGAGGATGGAGGATGAGGGCTGAGGGTTGAGGATTGAGGTCTGAGTATTGAATACTGAGAATTCAGGATATTCTATTGAGTATTGAGGATTGAGGATTGATGGATGAGAATTGAGGATTGAGGATTGGGTATTGAGGATTGAAGATTGAGGTTTGAGGATTGAGAATTGAGAACTGAGGATGGAGGAGAGAGGATTGAGGATTGAGGATTGAGGATTGAGCATTGAGAATTGAAGATTGAGGATTGAGGGTTGAGGGTTGAGGACTGAGTATTGCAGGTTGGGTATTGAGGATCGAGGATTGAAGATTGAGGATTGAGGATTGAAGATTGAGGATTGAGGATTGATGTTGAAGATTGAGTATTGAGGATTGAGGACTGATGTCTGAGGATTGAGGATTGAGGATTGAAGATTGAGTATTCAGGATTGAGGATTGAGGATTGAGGATTGAGCATTGAGAATTGAAGATTGAGGACTGGGGATTGAGGATTGAAGATTGAGGATTAAGGACTGAGGATTGGGGATTGAGGATCTAGGATTGGAGATTGATTATTCAGGATTGAAGATTGAGGATTGAGGATTGAGGATTGATAATTGAGAATTGAGGATGAGGACTGAGGGTTGAGGATTGAGGTTTGAAGAATGAGGATTGAGGATTGAGGATTGAGGATTGAGGATTGACGATTGAGTACTGAGGATTGAGGATTGATGACTGAGGATTGAGGATTGAGGATTGAGGATTGGGTATTGAGGATTGAAGAATGAGGATTGACGATTCAGGATTGACAATTGAGGATTGAAGATTGAGTATTGAGGATTGAAGGTTGATGATTGAGGATTGAGGATTGTGGATTGTGGATTGAGGGTTGAGGATTGAAGATTGAGTATTGAGGATTGAAGATTGAGGTTTGAGGATTGAGGATTGAGGCTGGAGGATGAGGGCTGAGGGTTGAGGATTGAGGTTTGAGTATTGAATACTGAGAATTCAGGATATTCTATTGAGTATTGAGAATTGAGGATTGATGGTTGCGTATTGAGCTCTGAGGATTGAGTATTGAGTATTGAGGTTTGAGGTTCGATGATTGAGGGTTGAGGGCTGAGGATTGAGGATTGAGGATTGAGGATTGAGCATTGAGGATTGAAGATTGAGGAGTGGGTATTGAGGATTGAAGATTGAGGATTAAGGATTTAGGATTGGGGATTGAGTATCTAGGATTGGAGATTGATTATTCAGGATTGAAGATTGAGGATTGAGGATTGAGGATTGAAATTGAGAATTGAGGATGAGGACTGAGGGTTGAGGATTGAGGTTTGAAGAATGAGGATTGAGGCTTGAGGATTGAGGATTGACGGTTCTTGATTTAAGATTGAATATTGAGGATTGAGCATTGAGGGTTAAATATTCAGGACTGTGGGTTGAGGTTCGAGTGTTAAGAATTGATGTTTGAGGTTTGAGATTTGAAGATTGAAGATTGTGGATTGAGTATTCATAACTGAGGGTTGAGGATATTCTACTGTGGACTGAGGTTTGAGGATTGAGGATTGAGGATTGATGGTTGAGACTGTGGGTTGAGGATTGAGCGTTGAGGATTGAGGATTGAATATTGAGGATTGAGGATTGAAGATTGAGGATTGAGGATTGATGTTGAAGATTGAGTATTGAGGATTGAGGATTGATGACTGAGGATTGAGGATTGAGGATTGAAGATTGAGTATTCAGGATTGAGGATTGAGGCTTGAGGATTGAGGATTGAGGATTGAAGATTGAGGATTGGGTATTGAGAATTGAGGATTGAGGATTGAGTATTGAGGATTGAGGATTGAGGATTGAGGATTGAAGATTGAGGATTGGGTATTGAGAATTGAGGATTGAGGATTGAGTATTGAGGATTGAGGATTGAGGATTGTGGATTGTGGATTGAGTGTTGAGGATTGAAGATTGCGTATTGAGGATTGAAGGTTGAGTATTCAGGATTGAAGATTGACGATTGAGTATTGAAGATTGAGGATTGATGACTGAGGATTGAGGATTGAGGATTGAGGATTGAGGATTGAAGATTGAAGATTGAGAATTGAGGATTAAGGATTGAGGATTGAGAATTGATGGTCGAGGGTTGAAGATTGAAGATTGAGGTTTGAGGGTTGTTGATTGAAGGTTGAGGACTGAGTGTTGGGGATAGAGTGTTGAGAATTGATGTTCGAGAACTGAGATTTGAAGAGTGCAGGTTGAGGATTGAGTATTGAAAACTGGGAATTGAGGATTATCTACTGAGGGCTGAGAATTGAGGATTGAGGATTGAGGATTGAGGATTGAGGATTGAGGATTCAGGATTGATGGTTGAGGATTGAGGATTGACGATTGAGGATTGAGGTTTGAAGATTGAGTGACGTGGACTGAGGATTGAGGATTGAGGGTTGAAGATTGAGAATTGAGGACTGACGATTGATGATTGTGGACTGAGTATCGAAAACTGAGAATTGGGGATATCCTCTTCAGGATTGAAAATTGAGGATTGAGGATTGAGGATTGAGGATTAAGGGTTGAGGATTGAAAGTTCAGGTTTGAGGATTGACGATTGAGGATTGAGGGTTGGGGTTGAGGATTGAGGATTGAGGATTGAGAATCGAAGATTGAGTATTGAGGATTGAAGTTTGAGGTTTGAGGATTGAGGATTGAGGATGGAGGATGAGGGCTGAGGGTTGAGGATTGAGGTCTGGGTATTGAATACTGAGAATTCAGGATATTCTATTGAGTATTGAGAATTGAGGATTGATGGATGAGATTTAGGATTGAGGATTGAGTATTGAGGATTGAAGATTGAGGTTTGAGGATTGAGAATTGAGGATTGAGGATTGAGGGTTGAAGATTGAGGATTGGTTATTGAGGATTGAAGAATGAGGATTGAGGGTTGAGAGTTGAGGACTGAGGATTGCAGATTGGGTATTGAGGATTGAGGATTGAAGACTGAGGATTAAGGATTGAGGATTGGGGATTGAGGATTGAGGATGTGGTCTGAGGGTTGAGGATTGAGGTTTGAGGAACGGGGATTGAGGATTGAGAATTGAGGACTGAGGATTGACGATTGAGTATTGAAGATTGAGGATTGATGACTGAGGATTGAGGATTGAGGATTGAGGATTGGGTATGAGGATTGAAGAATGAGGATTTACGATTCAGGATTGAAGATTGAGGATTGAAGGTTGAGTATTGAGGATTGAAGGTTGATGATTGAGGATTGAGGATTGTGGATTGTGGATTGAGGGTTGAGGATTGAAGATTGAGTATTGAGGATTGAAGATTGAGTATTCAGGATTGAAGATTGAGGATTGAGGATTGAGTTATGAAGATTGAGTATCCATGACTGGTGATTGAGGATTGAGGATTGCGGATTGAGTATTGAGGATTGAAGATTGAGTATTGATGATTGAGGATTGAGTATTGAGGATTGAGGATTGACGATTGAGGTTTGAGGATTGAGGATTGAGAATTGAGGATGAGGACTGAGGTTTGAGGATTGAGGTTTGAGGAACGAGGATTGAAGATTGAGAATTGGGGACTGAGGATTGACGATTGAGAATTGAGGATTGAGGATTGATGACTGAGGATTGAGGATTGAGGATTGAAGATTGAGTATTCTGGATTGAGGATTGAGGCTTGAGTATTGAGGATTGAGGATTGAAGATTGAGGATTGGGAATTGAGGGTTGAGGATTGAGGATGGAGTATTGAGGATTGAGGATTGAGGATTGTGGATTGTGGGTTGAGTGTTGAGGATTGAAGATTGAGTATTCAGGATTGAAGATTGACGATTGAGTATTGAAGATTGAGGATTGATGACAGGGGATTGAGGAATGAGGATTGAGGATTGAGGATTGAGGATTGAAGATTGAAGATTGAGTATTGACGATTGAAGATTGAGGATTGAGGATTGAGGATTGAGGATGGAGGATGAGGGCTGAGGGTTGAGGATTGAGGTTTGAGTATTGAATACTGAGAATTCAGGATATTCTATTGAGTATTGAGAATTGAGGATTGATGGTTGAGTATTGAGGATTGAGGATTCAGTATTGAGGGTTGAAGATTGAGGTTTGAGGATTGAGGATTGAGAATTGAGGATGAGGACTGAGGGTTGAGGATTGAGGTTTGAGGAACGAGGATTGAGGATTGAGAATTGAGGACTGAGGATTGACGATTGAGTATTGACGATTGAGTATTGAGGATTGAGGATTGATGACTGAGGATTGAGGATTGAGGATTGAGGATTGAGGATTGAGGATGATAGCTGAGGGCTGAGGATTGAGGTATGCGGACTGGGGACTGAGGATTGAGGATTGAGAATTGAGGATTGAGGATTGAGGGTTGAAGATTGAGGATTGGTTATTGAGGATTGAAGAATGGGGATTGAGGCTTGAGGGTTGAGGACTGAGGATTGCAGATTGGGTATTGAGGATTGAGGATTGAAGATTGAGGATTAAGGATTGAGGATTGGGGATTGAGGTTTGAGGATTGAAGGTTGAGTATTGAGGATTGAAGATTGACGTTTGAGGATTGAGGATTGAGAATTGAGAATTGAGGATTGAGGGTTGAGGATTGAGGACGAGGACTGACGGTTGAGGATTGAGGTTTGAGGTTTGATGATTGAGGATTGAGGACTGAGGTTTAAGGATTGAGGATTGAGGATGGAGGATGAGGGCTGAGGGTTGAGGATTGAGGTCTGAGTATTGAATACTGAGAATTCAGGATATTCTATTGAGTATTGAGGATTGAGGATTGATGGATGAGAATTGAGGATTGAGGATTGGGTATTGAGGATTGAAGATTGAGGTTTGAGGATTGAGAATTGAGAACTGAGGATGGAGGAGAGAGGATTGAGGATTGAGGATTGAGGATTGAGCATTGAGAATTGAAGATTGAGGATTGAGGGTTGAGGGTTGAGGACTGAGTATTGCAGGTTGGGTATTGAGGATCGAGGATTGAAGATTGAGGATTGAGGATTGAAGATTGAGGATTGAGGATTGATGTTGAAGATTGAGTATTGAGGATTGAGGACTGATGTCTGAGGATTGAGGATTGAGGATTGAAGATTGAGTATTCAGGATTGAGGATTGAGGATTGAGGATTGAGCATTGAGAATTGAAGATTGAGGACTGGGGATTGAGGATTGAAGATTGAGGATTAAGGACTGAGGATTGGGGATTGAGGATCTAGGATTGGAGATTGATTATTCAGGATTGAAGATTGAGGATTGAGGATTGAGGATTGATAATTGAGAATTGAGGATGAGGACTGAGGGTTGAGGATTGAGGTTTGAAGAATGAGGATTGAGGATTGAGGATTGAGGATTGAGGATTGACGATTGAGTACTGAGGATTGAGGATTGATGACTGAGGATTGAGGATTGAGGATTGAGGATTGGGTATTGAGGATTGAAGAATGAGGATTGACGATTCAGGATTGACAATTGAGGATTGAAGATTGAGTATTGAGGATTGAAGGTTGATGATTGAGGATTGAGGATTGTGGATTGTGGATTGAGGGTTGAGGATTGAAGATTGAGTATTGAGGATTGAAGATTGAGGTTTGAGGATTGAGGATTGAGAATTGAGGATGAGGACTGAGGGTTGAGGATTGAGGTTTGAGGAACGAGGATTGAGGATTGAGAATTGAGGACTGAGGATTGACGATTGAGTACTGAGGATTGAGGATTGATGACTGAGGATTGAGGATTGAGGATTGAGGATTGGGTATTGAGGATTGAAGAATGAGGATTGACGATTCAGGATTGAGAATTGAGGATTGAAGATTGAGTATTGAGGATTGAAGGTTGATGATTGAGGATTGAGTATTGTGGATTGTGGATTGAGGGTTGAGGATTGAAGATTGAGTATTGAGGATTGAAGATTGAGTATTCAGGATTGAAGATTGAGGATTGAGGATTGAGGCTTGAGGATTGAGGATTGAGGATTGAGGATTGAGGATTGAGTATTGAGGATTGAGGATTCAAGATCGAGGATTGGGGATTGAGGATTGAGGATTGAGAATTGAGAATCGAAGATTGTGTATTGAGGATTGAAGATTGAGACTTGAGGATTGAGGGTTGAGGATGGAGGATGAAGGCTGAGGGTTGAGGATTGAGGATGGAGGATGAGGGGTGAGGGTTGAGGATTGAGGTTTGAGTATTGAATACTGAGAATTCAGGATATTCTATTGAGTATTGAGAATTGAGGATTGATGGTTGAGTATTGGGAATTGAGGATTGAGTATTGAGGATTGAAGATTGAGGTTTCAGGATTGATTATTGAGTATTGAGGTTTGAAGATTGAGGATTGAGGATTGAGAATTGAGAATTGAGGATGAGAACTGAGGGTTGAGGATTGAGGTTTGAGGAATGAGGATTGAGGGTTGAGGATTGAGGATTGAGTTATGAAGATTGAGTATTCATGACTTATGATTGAGGATTGAGGACTGAGGATTGAGGACTGATGATTGAAGATTGAGTATTGATGATTGTGGATTGAGGATTGAGGATTGAGGATTGAGGATTGAGGATTGAAGATTGAGGATTGGGGACTGAGGATTGAGGATTGAGAATTGAGAATCGAAGATTGAGTATTGAGGATTGAAGATTGAGGTTTGAGGATTGAGGATTGAGGCTGGAGGATGAGGGCTGAGGGTTGAGGATTGAGGTTTGAGTATTGAATACTGAGAATTCAGGATATTCTATTGAGTATTGAGAATTGAGGATTGATGGTTGCGTATTGAGCTCTGAGGATTGAGTATTGAGTATTGAGGTTTGAGGTTCGATGATTGAGGGTTGAGGGCTGAGGATTGAGGATTGAGGATTGAGGATTGAGCATTGAGGATTGAAGATTGAGGAGTGGGGATTGAGGATTGAAGATTGAGGATTAAGGATTTAGGATTGGGGATTGAGTATCTAGGATTGGAGATTGATTATTCAGGATTGAAGATTGAGGATTGAGGATTGAGGATTGAAATTGAGAATTGAGGATGAGGACTGAGGGTTGAGGATTGAGGTTTGAAGAATGAGGATTGAGGATTGAGGATTGAGGATTGAGGATTGAGGATTGAGGATTGAGGATTGAGTTATGAAGATTGAGTATTCATGACTCATGATTGAGGATTGAGGATTGACGATTGAGGATTGAGGATTGAGGATTGAAGATTGAGTATTGATGATTGAGGATTGGGGATTGAGGATTGAGGATTGACGATTGAGGATTGAAGATTGAGGATTGGGGATTGAGGATTGAGGATTGAGAATTGAGAATCGAAGATTGAGTATTGAGGATTGAAGATTGAGGTTTGAGGATTGAGGATTGAGCATGGAGGATGAGGGCTGAGTGTTGAGGATTGAGGTTTGAGTATTGAATACTGAGAATTCAGGATATTCTATTGAGTATTGAGAGTTGCGTGTTGATGGTTGAGTATTGAGGATTGAGGGCTGGGTATTGAGGATTGAGAATTGAGGATTGAGGATTGAAGATTGAGGATGAAGCATTGAGGATTGGGGATTGAGGATCTAGGATTGGAGATTGACTATTGAGTATTGAGGATTGAGTATTGAGGATTGAGGAACGAGTATTGAGGATTGAGGATTGAGGACTGCGGATTGACGATTGAGTATTGAAGATTGAGGATTGATGACTGAGGATTGAGGATTGAGGATTGAGGATTGAGGATTGAAGATTGAAGATTGAAGATTGAGTATTGAGGATTGAAGATTGAGGATTGAGGATTGACGATTGAGTATTGAGGATTGAGGAACGAGTATTGAGGACTGAGGATGATGGCTGAGGGTTGAGGATTGATGTTTGAGGAACGAGGATTGAGGATTGAGGATTGAGGACTGCGGATTGACGATTGAGTATTGAAGATTGAGGATTGATGACTGAGGATTGAGGATTGAGGATTGAGGATTGAGGATTGAAGATTGAAGGTTGAAGATTGAGTATTGAGGATTGAGGTTTGAGGATTGAGGATTGAGAATTGAGGATGAGGACTGAGGGTTGAGGATTGAGGTTTGAGGAACGAGGATTGAGGATTGAGAATTGAGGACTGAGGATTGACGATTGAGTACTGAGGATTGAGGATTGATGACTGAGGATTGAGGATTGAGGATTGAGGATTGGGTATTGAGGATTGAAGAATGAGGGTTGACGATTCAGGATTGAGAATTGAGGATTGAAGATTGAGTATTGAGGATTGAAGGTTGATGATTGAGGATTGAGTATTGTGGATTGTGGATTGAGGGTTGAGGATTGAAGATTGAGTATTGAGGATTGAAGATTGAGTATTCAGGATTGAAGATTGAGGATTGAGGATTGAGGCTTGAGGATTGAGGATTGAGGATTGAGGATTGAGGATTGAGTATTGAGGATTGAGGATTCAAGATCGAGGATTGGGGATTGAGGATTGAGGATTGAGAATTGAGAATCGAAGATTGTGTATTGAGGATTGAAGATTGAGACTTGAGGATTGAGGGTTGAGGATGGAGGATGAAGGCTGAGGGTTGAGGATTGAGGATGGAGGATGAGGGCTGAGGGTTGAGGATTGAGGTTTGAGTATTGAATACTGAGAATTCAGGATATTCTATTGAGTATTGAGAATTGAGGATTGATGGTTGAGTATTGGGAATTGAGGATTGAGTATTGAGGATTGAAGATTGAGGTTTCAGGATTGATTATTGAGTATTGAGGTTTGAAGATTGAGGATTGAGGATTGAGAATTGAGAATTGAGGATGAGAACTGAGGGTTGAGGATTGAGGTTTGAAGAATGAGGATTGAGGGTTGAGGATTGAGGATTGAGTTATGAAGATTGAGTATTCATGACTTATGATTGAGGATTGAGGACTGAGGATTGAGGACTGATGATTGAAGATTGAGTATTGATGATTGTGGATTGAGGATTGAGGATTGAGGATTGAGGATTGAGGATTGAAGATTGAGGATTGGGGACTGAGGATTGAGGATTGAGAATTGAGAATCGAAGATTGAGTATTGAGGATTGAAGATTGAGGTTTGAGGATTGAGGATTGAGGCTGGAGGATGAGGGCTGAGGGTTGAGGATTGAGGTTTGAGTATTGAATACTGAGAATTCAGGATATTCTATTGAGTATTGAGAATTGAGGATTGATGGTTGCGTATTGAGCTCTGAGGATTGAGTATTGAGTATTGAGGTTTGAGGTTCGATGATTGAGGGTTGAGGGCTGAGGATTGAGGATTGAGGATTGAGGATTGAGCATTGAGGATTGAAGATTGAGGAGTGGGGATTGAGGATTGAAGATTGAGGATTAAGGATTTAGGATTGGGGATTGAGTATCTAGGATTGGAGATTGATTATTCAGGATTGAAGATTGAGGATTGAGGATTGAGGATTGAAATTGAGAATTGAGGATGAGGACTGAGGGTTGAGGATTGAGGTTTGAAGAATGAGGATTGAGGATTGAGGATTGAGGATTGAGGATTGAGGATTGAGGATTGAGGATTGAGTTATGAAGATTGAGTATTCATGACTCATGATTGAGGATTGAGGATTGACGATTGAGGATTGAGGATTGAGGATTGAAGATTGAGTATTGATGATTGAGGATTGGGGATTGAGGATTGAGGATTGACGATTGAGGATTGAAGATTGAGGATTGGGGATTGAGGATTGAGGATTGAGAATTGAGAATCGAAGATTGAGTATTGAGGATTGAAGATTGAGGTTTGAGGATTGAGGATTGAGCATGGAGGATGAGGGCTGAGTGTTGAGGAATGAGGTTTGAGTATTGAATACTGAGAATTCAGGATATTCTATTGAGTATTGAGAGTTGCGTGTTGATGGTTGAGTATTGAGGATTGAGGGCTGGGTATTGAGGATTGAGAATTGAGGATTGAGGATTGAAGATTGAGGATGAAGGATTGAGGATTGGGGATTGAGGATCTAGGATTGGAGATTGACTATTGAGTATTGAGGATTGAGTATTGAGGATTGAGGAACGAGTATTGAGGATTGAGGATTGAGGACTGCGGATTGACGATTGAGTATTGAAGATTGAGGATTGATGACTGAGGATTGAGGATTGAGGATTGAGGATTGAGGATTGAAGATTGAAGATTGAAGATTGAGTATTGAGGATTGAAGATTGAGGATTGAGGATTGACGATTGAGTATTGAGGATTGAGGAACGAGTATTGAGGACTGAGGATGATGGCTGAGGGTTGAGGATTGATGTTTGAGGAACGAGGATTGAGGATTGAGGATTGAGGACTGCGGATTGACGATTGAGTATTGAAGATTGAGGATTGATGACTGAGGATTGAGGATTGAGGATTGAGGATTGAGGATTGAAGATTGAAGGTTGAAGATTGAGTATTGAGGATTGAAGATTGAGGATTGAGGATTGACGATTGAGTATTGAGTATTGAAGATTGATGACTGAGGATTGAGGATTGAGGATTGAGGATTGAGGATGATGGCTGAGTGTTGAGGATTGAGGTTTGAGGACTGAGGACTGAGGATTGAGGATTGAGAATTGAGGATTGAGGATTGAGGGTTGAAGATTGAGGATTGGGTGTTGAGGATTGAAGAATGAGGATTGAGGGTTGAGGGTTGTGGTCTGAGGATTGCAGATTCGGTAGTGAGGATTGAGGATTGAAGATTGAGGATTGAGGATTGAGGATTGAGAATTGAGAATTGAGGATGAGGACTGAGGGTTGAGGATTGAGGTTTGAAGAATGAGGATTGAGGATTGAGGATTGAGGATTGAGGGTTGAGCATTGAGGATTGAGCATTGAGGATTGAGTTATGAAGATTGAGTATTCATGACTGATGATTGAGGATTGAGGATTGAGGATTGAGGATTGAGTATTGAGGATTGAGTTATGAAGATTGAGTATCCATGACTGATGATTGAGGATTGAGGATTGAGGATTGAGGATTGAGAATTGAAGAATGAGAATTGATGATTGAGGATTGAGGATTGAGGATTGAGGATTGAGGATTGAGGATTGAGGATTGAGGATTCAAGATTGAGGATTGGGGATTGAGGATTGAGGATTGAGAATTGAGAATCGAAGATTGAGTATTGAGGATTGAAGATTGAGGTTTGAGGATTGAGGATTGAGGATGGAGGATGAGGGCTGAGGGTTGAGGATTGATGTTTGAGTATTGAATACTGAGAATTCAGGATATTCTATTGAGTATTGAGAATTGAGGATTGATGGTTGCGTATTGAGGACTGAGGATTGAGTATTCAGTATTGAGGTTTGAGGTTCGATGATTGAGGATTGAGGACTGAGGATTGAGGATTGAGGATTGAGGATTGAGCATTGAGGATTGAAGATTGAGGACTGGGGATTGAGGATTGAAGATTGAGGATTAAGGATTGAGGATTGGGGATTGAGTATCTAGGATTTGAGATTGATTATTCAGGATTGAAGATTGAGGATTGAGGATTGAGGATTGAGAATTGAGAATTGAGAATGAGGACTGAGGGTTGAGGATTGAGGTTTGAAGAATGAGGATTGAGGATTGAGGATTGAGGATTGAGGATTGAGGATTGATGATTGAGTATTGAGGATTGAGTTATGAAGATTGAGTATTCATGACTGATGATTGAGGATTGAGGATTGAGGATTGACGATTGAGGATTGAAGATTGAGAATTGATGATTGAGGATTGAGGATTGAGGATTGAGGATTGAGGATTGAGGATTGAGGATTGAAGATTGAGGATTGGGGATTGAGGATTGAGCATTGAGAATTGAGAATCGAAGATTGAGTATTGAGGATTGAAGATAGAGGTTTGAGGATTGAGGATTGAGGATGGAGGATGAGGGCTGAGGGTTGAGGATTGAGTATTGAGGATTGAGGAACGAGTATTGAGGATTGAGGATTGAGGACTGCGGATTGACGATTGAGTATTGAAGATTGAGGATTGATGACTGAGGATTGAGGATTGAGGATTGAGGATTGAGGATTGAAGATTGAAGATTGAAGATTGAGTATTGAGGATTGAAGATTGAGGATTGAGGATTGACGATTGAGTATTGAGGATTGAGGAACGAGTATTGAGGACTGAGGATGATGGCTGAGGGTTGAGGATTGATGTTTGAGGAACGAGGATTGAGGATTGAGGATTGAGGACTGCGGATTGACGATTGAGTATTGAAGATTGAGGATTGATGACTGAGGATTGAGGATTGAGGATTGAGGATTGAGGATTGAAGATTGAAGGTTGAAGATTGAGTATTGAGGATTGAAGATTGAGGATTGAGGATTGACGATTGAGTATTGAGTATTGAAGATTGATGACTGAGGATTGAGGATTGAGGATTGAGGATTGAGGATGATGGCTGAGTGTTGAGGATTGAGGTTTGAGGACTGAGGACTGAGGATTGAGGATTGAGAAATGAGGATTGAGGATTGAGGGTTGAAGATTGAGGATTGGGTGTTGAGGATTGAAGAATGAGGATTGAGGGTTGAGGGTTGTGGTCTGAGGATTGCAGATTCGGTAGTGAGGATTGAGGATTGAAGATTGAGGATTGAGGATTGAGGATTGAGAATTGAGAATTGAGGATGAGGACTGAGGGTTGAGGATTGAGGTTTGAAGAATGAGGATTGAGGATTGAGGATTGAGGATTGAGGATTGAGCATTGAGGATTGAGCATTGAGGATTGAGTTATGAAGATTGAGTATTCATGACTGATGATTGAGGATTGAGGATTGAGGATTGAGGATTGAGTATTGAGGATTGAGTTATGAAGATTGAGTATCCATGACTGATGATTGAGGATTGAGGATTGAGGATTGAGGATTGAGAATTGAAGAATGAGAATTGATGATTGAGGATTGAGGATTGAGGATTGAGGATTGAGGATTGAGGATTGAGGATTGAGGATTCAAGATTGAGGATTGGGGATTGAGGATTGAGGATTGAGAATTGAGAATCGAAGATTGAGTATTGAGGATTGAAGATTGAGGTTTGAGGATTGAGGATTGAGGATGGAGGATGAGGGCTGAGGGTTGAGGATTGATGTTTGAGTATTGAATACTGAGAATTCAGGATATTCTATTGAGTATTGAGAATTGAGGATTGATGGTTGCGTATTGAGGACTGAGGATTGAGTATTCAGTATTGAGGTTTGAGGTTCGATGATTGAGGATTGAGGACTGAGGATTGAGGATTGAGGATTGAGGATTGAGCATTGAGGATTGAAGATTGAGGACTGGGGATTGAGGATTGAAGATTGAGGATTAAGGATTGAGGATTGGGGATTGAGTATCTAGGATTTGAGATTGATTATTCAGGATTGAAGATTGAGGATTGAGGATTGAGGATTGAGAATTGAGAATTGAGAATGAGGACTGAGGGTTGAGGATTGAGGTTTGAAGAATGAGGATTGAGGATTGAGGATTGAGGATTGAGGATTGAGGATTGATGATTGAGTATTGAGGATTGAGTTATGAAGATTGAGTATTCATGACTGATGATTGAGGATTGAGGATTGAGGATTGACGATTGAGGATTGAAGATTGAGAATTGATGATTGAGGATTGAGGATTGAGGATTGAGGATTGAGGATTGAGGATTGAGGATTGAAGATTGAGGATTGGGGATTGAGGATTGAGCATTGAGAATTGAGAATCGAAGATTGAGTATTGAGGATTGAAGATAGAGGTTTGAGGATTGAGGATTGAGGATGGAGGATGAGGGCTGAGGGTTGAGGATTGAGTTCTGAGTATTGAATACTGAGAATTCAGGATATTCTATTGAGTATTGAGAATTGAGGATTGATGGTTGCGTATTGAGGATTGAGGATTGAGTATTGAGTATTGAGAGTTGATGATTGAGGATTGGGGATTGAGGATTGAGGATTGAGAATTGAGAATCGAAGATTGAGTATTGAGGATTGAAGATTGAGATTTGAGGATTGAGGATTGAGGATGGAGGATGAGGGCTGAGGGTCGAGGATTGAGGTTTGAGTATTGAATACTGAGAATTCAGGATATTCTATTGAGTATTGAGAATTGAGGATTGATGGTTGCGTATTGAGAATTGAGGATTGAGTATTGAGTATTGAGGATTGAAGATTGAGGTTTGAGGATTGAGGATTGAGAATTGAGGATGAGGACTGAGGGTTGAGGATTGAGGTTTGAGGAACGAGGATTGAGGATTGAGAATCGAGGACAGAGGATTGAGGATTGAGGATTGAGGGTTGAGGATTGAGGATGATGGCTGAGTGTTGAGGATTGAGGTTTGAGGACTGAGGATTGAGGATTGAGAATTGAGTATTGAGGATTGAAGATTGACGATTGAGTATTGAGTATTGAGGATTGAGGACTGTGTATTGAGGTTTGAAGATTGAGGATTAAGGATTGAGAATTGGGGATTGAGGATCTAGGATTGGAGATTGATTATTCACGATTGGAGATTGAGGATTGAGGATTGAGGATTGAGAATTGAGAATTGAGGATGAGGACAGAGGGTTGAGGATTGAGGTTTGAAGAATGAGGATTGAGGATTGAGGATTGAGGATTGAGGATTGAGGATTGAGGATTGAAGATTGAGTTATGAAGATTGAGTATTCATGACTGATGATTGAGGATTGAGGATTGAGGATTGAGGATTCAGGATTGAGGATTGAAGATTGAGTATTGATGATTGAGGTTTGAGGATTGAGGATTGAGGATTGATTATTGAGGATTGAAGATTGAGGATTGGGGTTGATGATTCAGGATTGAGAATTGAGAATCGAAGATTGAGTATTGAGGATTGAAGATTGAGGTTTGAGGATTGAGGATTGAGCATTGAGGATGAGGGCTGAGGGTTGAGGACTGAGGTTTGAGTATTGAATACTGAGAATTCAGGATATTCTATTGAGTATTGAGAGTTGAGGAATAATGGTTGAGTATTGAGGACTGAGGGTTGAGTATTGAGGATTGAAGAGTGAGGTTTGAGGATTGAGGATTGAGAATTGAGGATGAAGACTGAGCGTTGAGGATTGAGGTTTGAGGAACGAGGATTGAGGATTGAGAATTGAGGACTGGGGCTTGACGATTGAGTATCTAGGATTGAGGAACGAGGATTGAGGATTGAGAATTGAGGACTGAGGATTGACGATTGAGTATTGAGGATTGAGGATTGATGACTGAGGATTGAGGATTGAGTATTGAGGATTGGGTATTGAGGATTGAAGATTGAGTATTGAGGATTGAAGGTTGATGATTGAGGATTGAGGATTGTGGATTGTGGATTGAGGGTTGAGGATTGAAGATTGAGTATTGAGGATTGAAGATTGAGTATTCAGGATTGAAGATTGAGGATTGAGGTTTGAGACTTGAGGATTGCGGATTGAGGATTGAAGATTGAGGATTGGGGATTGAGGATTGAGGATTGAGGATTGAGTATTGAGGATTGAGAATTGAGGATTGAGGATTGAAGATTGAGGATTAAGGATTGAGGATTGGGGATTGAGGATCTAGGATTGGAGATTGACTATCGAGGATTGAGGATTGAGTATTGAGGATTAAGGAACGAGGATTGAGGATTGAGTATGATGGCTGAGGGTTGAGGATTGATGTTTGGGGAACGAAGATTGAGGATTGAGGATTGAGGACTGCGGATTAACGATTGAGTATTGAAGATTGAGGATTGATGACTGAGGATTGAGGATTGAGCATTGAGGATTGAGGATTGAAGATTGAAGATTGAAGATTGAGTATTGAGGATTGAAGATTGAGGATTGAGGATTGAGGATTGAGGATTGAGGATTGAAGATTGAGAATTGATGGTTGAGGATTGAGGATTGAGTATTGAGGATGGAGGATGAAGGCTGAGGGTTGAGGATTGAGGATGGAGGATGAGGGCTGAGGGTTGAGGATTGAGGTTTGAGTATTGAATACTGAGAATTCAGGATATTCTATTGAGTATTGTGAATTGAGGATTGATGGTCGAGTATTGAGGATTGAGGACTGAGTATTGAGGATTGAAGATTGAGGTTTGAGGATTGAGGATTGAGAATTGAGGATGAGGACTGAGGGTTGAGGATTGAGGATTGAGGAACGAAGATTGAGGATTGAGAATTGAGGATTGAAAATTGAGGATTAAGGATTGAGGATTGGGGATTGAGGATCTAGGATTGGAGATTGACCATTGAGGATTGAGGATTGAGGTTTGAGGATTGAGGAACGAGGATTGAGGATTGAGGATGATGGCTGAGGGATGAGGATTGATGTTTGAGGAACGAGGATTGAGGATTGAGTATTGAGGATTGAAGATTGAGGTTTGAGCATTGATTATTGAGTATTGTGGATTGAAGATTGAGGATTGAGGATTGAGAATTGAGAATTGAGGATGAGGACTGAAGGTTGAGGATTGAGGTTTGAAGAATGAGGATTGAGGGTTGAGGATTGAGGATTGAGTTATGAAGATTGAGTATTCATGACTTATGATTGAGGATTGAGGATTGAGGATTGAGGACTGATGATTGAAGATTGAGTATTGATGATTGTGGATTGAGGATTGAGGATTGAGGATTGAGGATTGAGGATTGAAGATTGAGGATTGGGGACTGAGGATTGAGGATTGAGGATTGAGAATCGAAGATTGAGTATTGAGGATTGAAGATTGAGGTTTGAGGATTGAGGATTGAGGCTGGAGGATGAGGGCTGAGGGTTGAGGATTGAGGTTTGAGTATTGAATACTGAGAATTCAGGATATTCTATTGAGTATTGAGAATTGAGTATTGATGGTTGTGTATTGAGCTCTGAGGATTGAGTATTGAGTATTGAGGTTTGAGGTTCGATGATTGAGGATTGAGGACTGAGGATTGAGGATTGAGGATTGAGTATTGAGGATTGAGGGTTGATGACTGAGGATTGAGGATTGAGTATTGAAGATTGGGTATTGAGGATTGAGGAATGAGGATTGACGATTCAGGATTGAGGATTGAGGATTGAAGATTGAGTATTGAGGATTGAAGGTTGATGATTGAGGATTGAGGATTGTGGATTGTGGATTGAGGGTTGAGGATTGAAGATTGAGTATTGAGGATTGAAGATTGAGTATTCAGGATTGAAGATTGAGGATTGAGGATTGAGGCTTGAGGATTGAGGATTGAGGATTGAAGTTTGAGGATCGGGGATTGAGGATTGAGGATTGAGGATTGAGTATTGAGGATTGAGAATTGAGGATTGAGGATTGAAGATTGAGGATTAAGGATTGAGTATTGGGGTTGAGGATCTAGGATTGGAGATTGACTATTGAGGATTGAGGATTGACTATTGAGGATTAAGGAACGAGGATTGAGGATTGAGGATGATGGCTGAGGGTTAAGGATTAATGTTTGAGGAACGAGGATTGAGGATTGAGTATTGAGGACTGCGGATTGACGATTGAGTATTGAAGATTGAGGATTGATGACTGAGGATTGAGGATTGAGGATTGAGGATTGAGGATTGAAGATTGAAGATTGAAGATTGAGTATTGAGGATTGAAGATTGAGGATTGAGGATTGAGGATTGAGGATGGAGGATGAGGGCTGAGGGTTCATGATTGAGGTTTGAGTATTGAATACTGAGAATTCAGGATATTCTATTGAGTATTGAGAATTGAGGATTGATGGTTGAGTATTGAGGATTGAGGATTGAGTATTGAGGATTGAGGACTGAGGTTTGAGGATTGAGGATTGAGAATTGAGGATGAGGACTGAGGGTTGAGGATTGATGTTTGAGGAACGAGGATTGAGGTTTGAGAGTGGAGGACTGAGGATTGACGATTGAGTATTGACGATTGAGTATTGAGTATTGAAGATTGATGACTGAGCATTGAGGATTGAGGATTGAGGATTGAGGATTGAGGACTGAGGACTGAGGGTTGAGGATTGAGGTTTGAGGAACGAGGATTGAGGATTGAGAATTGAGGACTGAGGATTGACGATTGAGTATTGACGATTGAGTATTGAGTATTGAGGATTGATGACTGAGGATTGAGGATTGAGGATTGAGTATTGAGGATTGAAGATTGAGGATTGAGGATTGAGAATTGAGAATTGAGGATGAGGACCGAGGGTTGAGGATTGAGGTTTGAAGAATGAGGATTGAGGGTTGAGGATTGAGGATTGAGTTATGAAGATTGAGTATTCATGTCTTATGATTGAGGATTGAGGATTGAGGATTGAGGACTGATGATTGAAGATTGAGTATTGATGATTGTGGATTGAGGATTGAGGATTGAGGATTGGGGACTGAGGATTGAGGATTGAGAATTGAGAATCGAAGATTGAGTATTGAGGATTGAAGATTGAGGTTTGAGGATTGAGGATTGAGGCTGGAGGATGAGGGCTGAGGGTTGAGGATTGAGGTTTGAGTATTGAATACTGAGAATTCAGGATATTCTATTGAGTATTGAGAATTGAGGATTGATGGTTGTGTATTGAGCTCTGAGGATTGAGTATTGAGTATTGAGGTTTGAGGTTCGATGATTGAGGATTGAGGACTGAGGATTGAGGATTGAGGATTGAGGATTGAGCATTGAGGATTGAAGATTGAGGAGTGGGGATTGAGGATTGAAGATTGAGGATTAAGGATTTAGGATTGGGGATAGAGTATCTAGGATTGGAGATTGATTATTCAGGATTGAAGATTGAGGATTGAGGATTGAGGAGTGAGAATTGAGAATTGAGGATGAGGACTGAGGGTTGAGGATTGAGGTTTGAAGAATGAGGATTGAGGATTGAGGATTGAGGATTGAGGATTGAGGATTGAAGATTGAGTTATGATGATTGAGTATTCATGACTCATGATTGAGGATTGAGGATTGAGGATTGAGGATTGAGGATTGAGGATTGAAGATTGAGTATTGATGATTGAGGATTGAGGATTGAGGATTGAGGATTGACGATTGAGGATTGAAGATTGAGGATTGGGGATTGAGGATTGAGGATTGAGAATTGAGAATCGAAGATTGAGTATTGAGGATTGAAGATTGAGGTTTGAGGATTGAGGATTGAGCATGGAGGATGAGGGCTGAGTGTTGAGGACTGAGGTTTGAGTATTGAATACTGAGAATTCTGGATATTCTATTGAGTATTGAGAGTTGAGGATTGATGGTCGAGTATTGAGGATTGAGGGTTGAGTATTGAGGATTGAAGAGTGAGGTTTGAGGATTGAGGATTGAGAATTGAGGATGAGGACTGAGGGTTGAGGATTGAGGTTAGAGGAACGAGGATTGAGGATTGAGAATTGAGGACTGGGGATTGACGATTGAGTATCGAGGATTGAGGAACGAGGATTGAGGATTGAGAACTGAGGACTGAGGATTGACGATTGAGTATTGAGGATTGAGGATTGATGACTGAGGATTGAGGATTGAGTATTGAAGATTGGGTATTGAGGATTGAAGAATGAGGATTGAAGATTCAGGATTGAGGATTGAGGATTGAAGATTGAGTATTGAGGATTGAAGATTGAGTATTCAGGATTGAAGATTGAGGATTGAGGATTGAGGCTTGAGGATTGAGGATTGAGGATTGAAGGTTGAGGATTGGGGATTGAGGATTGAGGATTGAGGATTGAGTATTGAGGATTGAGAATTGAGGATTGAGGATTGGAGATTGAGGTTTAAGGATTGAGGATTGGGGATTGAGGATCTAGGATTGGATATTGACTATTGAGGATTGAGGATTGAGTATTGAGGATTAAGGAACGAGGATTGAGCATTGAGGATGATGGCTGAGGGTTAAGGATTGATGTTTGAGGAACGAGGATTGAGAATTGAGGATTGAGGACTGCGGATTGACGATTGAGTATTGAAGATTGAGGATTGATGACTGAGGATTGAGGATTGAGGATTGAGGATTGAGGATTGAAGATTGAATGTTGAAGATTGAGTATTGAGGATTGAAGATTGAGGATTGAGGATTGAGGATTGAGGATGGAGGATGAGGTCTGAGGGTTTATGATTGAGGTTTGAGTATTGAATACTGAGAATTCAGGATATACTATTGAGTATTGAGAATTGAGGATTGATGGTTGAGTATTGAGGATTGAGGATTGAGTATTGAGGATTGAGGATTGAGGTTTGAGGATTGAGGATTGAGAATTGAGGATGAGGACTGAGGGTTGAGGATTGAGGATTGAGGTTTGAGGATTGAGGAACGAGGATTGAGGATTGAGGATGATGGCTGAGGGATGAGGATTGATGTTTGAGGAACGAGGATTGAGGATTGAGTATTGAGGATTGAAGATTGAGGTTTGAGGATTGATTATTGAGTATTGTGGATTGAAGATTGAGGATTGAGGATTGAGAATTGAGAATTGAGGATGAGGACTGAAGGTTGAGGATTGAGGTTTGAAGAATGAGGATTGAGGGTTGAGGATTGAGGATTGAGTTATGAAGATTGAGTATTCATGACTTATGATTGAGGATTGAGGATTGAGGATTGAGGACTGATGATTGAAGATTGAGTATTGATGATTGTGGATTGAGGATTGAGGATTGAGGATTGAGGATTGAGGATTGAAGATTGAGGATTGGGGACTGAGGATTGAGGATTGAGGATTGAGAATCGAAGATTGAGTATTGAGGATTGAAGATTGAGGTTTGAGGATTGAGGATTGAGGCTGGAGATGAGGGCTGAGGGTTGAGGATTGAGGTTTGAGTATTGAATACTGAGAATTCAGGATATTCTATTGAGTATTGAGAATTGAGTATTGATGGTTGTGTATTGAGCTCTGAGGATTGAGTATTGAGCATTGAGGTTTGAGGTTCGATGATTGAGGATTGAGGACTGAGGATTGAGGATTGAGGATTGAGTATTGAGGATTGAGGGTTGATGACTGAGGATTGAGGATTGAGTATTGAAGATTGGGTATTGAGGATTGAAGAATGAGGATTGACGATTCAGGATTGAGGATTGAGGATTGAAGATTGAGTATTGAGGATTGAAGGTTGATGATTGAGGATTGAGGATTGTGGATTGTGGATTGAGGGTTGAGGATTGAAGATTGAGTATTGAGGATTGAAGATTGAGTATTCAGGATTGAAGATTGAGGATTGAGGATTGAGGCTTGAGGATTGAGGATTGAGGATTGAAGTTTGAGGATCGGGGATTGAGGATTGAGGATTGAGGATTGAGTATTGAGGATTGAGAATTGAGGATTGAGGATTGAAGATTGAGGATTAAGGATTGAGTATTGGGGTTGAGGATCTAGGATTGGAGATTGACTATTGAGGATTGAGGATTGACTATTGAGGATTAAGGAACGAGGATTGAGGATTGAGGATGATGGCTGAGGGTTAAGGATTAATGTTTGAGGAACGAGGATTGAGGATTGAGTATTGAGGACTGCGGATTGACGATTGAGTATTGAAGATTGAGGATTGATGACTGAGGATTGAGGATTGAGGATTGAGGATTGAGGATTGAAGATTGAAGATTGAAGATTGAGTATTGAGGATTGAAGATTGAGGATTGAGGATTGAGGATTGAGGATGGAGGATGAGGGCTGAGGGTTCATGATTGAGGTTTGAGTATTGAATACTGAGAATTCAGGATATTCTATTGAGTATTGAGAATTGAGGATTGATGGTTGAGTATTGAGGATTGAGGATTGAGTATTGAGGATTGAGGATTGAGGTTTGAGGATTGAGGATTGAGAATTGAGGATGAGGACTGAGGGTTGAGGATTGATGTTTGAGGAACGAGGATTGAGGTTTGAGAGTGGAGGACTGAGGATTGACGATTGAGTATTGACGATTGAGTATTGAGTATTGAAGATTGATGACTGAGCATTGAGGATTGAGGATTGAGGATTGAGGATTGAGGACTGAGGATTGAGGATTGAGAATTGAGGATTGAGGATTGAGGGTTGAAGATTGAGGATTGGGTACTGAGGATTGAAGAATGAGGATTGAGGGTTGACGGTTGAGGACTGAGGATTGCAGATTGGGTAGTGAGGATTGAGGATTGAAGATTGAGGATTGAGGAGTGAGGATTGAGAATTGAGAATTGAGGATGAGGACTGAGGGTTGAGGATTGAGGTTTGAGGAACGAGGATTGAGGATTGAGAATTGAGGACTGAGGATTGACGATTGAGTATTGACGATTGAGTATTGAGTATTGAGGATTGATGACTGAGGATTGAGGATTGAGGATTGAGTATTGAGGATTGAAGATTGAGGATTGAGGATTGAGAATTGAGAATTGAGGATGAGGACCGAGGGTTGAGGATTGAGGTTTGAAGAATGAGGATTGAGGGTTGAGGATTGAGGATTGAGTTATGAAGATTGAGTATTCATGTCTTATGATTGAGGATTGAGGATTGAGGATTGAGGACTGATGATTGAAGATTGAGTATTGATGATTGTGGATTGAGGATTGAGGATTGAGGATTGGGGACTGAGGATTGAGGATTGAGAATTGAGAATCGAAGATTGAGTATTGAGGATTGAAGATTGAGGTTTGAGGATTGAGGATTGAGGCTGGAGGATGAGGGCTGAGGGTTGAGGATTGAGGTTTGAGTATTGAATACTGAGAATTCAGGATATTCTATTGAGTATTGAGAATTGAGGATTGATGGTTGTGTATTGAGCTCTGAGGATTGAGTATTGAGTATTGAGGTTTGAGGTTCGATGATTGAGGATTGAGGACTGAGGATTGAGGATTGAGGATTGAGGATTGAGCATTGAGGATTGAAGATTGAGGAGTGGGGATTGAGGATTGAAGATTGAGGATTAAGGATTTAGGATTGGGGATTGAGTATCTAGGATTGGAGATTGATTATTCAGGATTGAAGATTGAGGATTGAGGATTGAGGAGTGAGAATTGAGAATTGAGGATGAGGACTGAGGGTTGAGGATTGAGGTTTGAAGAATGAGGATTGAGGATTGAGGATTGAGGATTGAGGATTGAGGATTGAAGATTGAGTTATGATGATTGAGTATTCATGACTCATGATTGAGGATTGAGGATTGAGGATTGAGGATTGAGGATTGAGGATTGAAGATTGAGTATTGATGATTGAGGATTGAGGATTGAGGATTGAGGATTGACGATTGAGGATTGAAGATTGAGGATTGGGGATTGAGGATTGAGGATTGAGAATTGAGAATCGAAGATTGAGTATTGAGGATTGAAGATTGAGGTTTGAGGATTGAGGATTGAGCATGGAGGATGAGGGCTGAGTGTTGAGGACTGAGGTTTGAGTATTGAATACTGAGAATTCTGGATATTCTATTGAGTATTGAGAGTTGAGGATTGATGGTCGAGTATTGAG